>NW_027472584.1:19412500-20012500 GCF_030347505.1 Rhynchophorus ferrugineus | reverse complement strand
CGCTTATATACGTGAACGAAATTTTATCAAAGGTGTTTTTTTTGTCTTCATTAACATTTGAAAGTAGCTGTATTTATAATTTTTGTCTCGAATTAGAATTTCGGCGTTCTTTAGTAATAAAATTATGGGGACTATGCTAATATGGAGAATGATTAAAAGCAATTTCATTAAAATTAATTTTCGATATTTTTTTTTGAAGTTGTTTACTAGTAGGATAATTAATAAGGAACCTTTTATTTATGTAATTTTTTTCCTCTCGACGTCCATCCATTTTTAAAACCTATTTTTTGTTGTTGTTACATAAATAATTAAATTTTTATAATATGAAAGACGAGGGAACCTTTCAAATAATGGTGGTAACGGCAACGCGGCAAACACGAACTGTACAACAAACAGTACAGGCCCTATAACCTTAGGTATTGATCCATAGTTCTGTGTAAGGGCAAGGATAGCATGCACGGACGCTTTTGCTTAAGTATGTTTCAATGTTATTTTCAGAGTACCTCGTATATAACCAGTTGCACTGTGCGATTGGTGAAGTTATGGGTCATAGAATGTAACGGACTTTTTTCTTTCTTATTTTGTTAGATATATAGTCCTTGAGTGCTCATCATAAATATTTTAGATGACGAGAATTTTAATTTTTTCTTTCGAATTCTCAAAATTCTTATAGCGAAATTATGCACGTTAAAATTTCGTGCTTTTTTATCGGTACTACTATCAGTACAACGATAATATAATAAAATCGAGTTCATTATAGAAAAACATTTACCCATTCAATGTTTGCTGTGGATACAAGCATTATTAGTATCGCATGTTAATCCTTCATTGGCCCTGAGGAATTTACAAATAAACTTTAATGAAATTCGACACTGTTTCAAGCTATTAGGGCTAACAGATCTACGGATATAACATTTACCTTGCCAGGGGTTGAAAGTTAAATATTTTAAGTAATCTAAGTAGCATGCAGTTTGGATCAACGGTTGTTGTAGACATAAAGAAAACATTTACACATTTACCGGGTATTTGAAAATTAGGGTTTTAATTTTTTAATTAAAATAGATTTTCAAAAAAAAACCTTTTTTTCGTCTAAAAATTATAATTTTATACCATTTGTTAATGGTACACAAGAAAATTGAAAAAGTTGTTATCTATTTTTCTTTATTAACTTTAGCTGTTATTTCAAAAATACAAAAAAAAATATTTATAAATACTTGTATCTTTGTATATCCAAGATTTTCACTAAATTTAATTCGTTATGACGATGAATAGGCTGAAGAAAGTAGTTTGGAGAAAAAAGCATTTAAAGTTTCAGATACATTTTTGAGAGATCCTTTTGAGCATATATATATATATATATATATATATATTTAAAAGGTAAAAATTCCGAATAAGAATGAAATCGATTTTTTAAAATGTATAGACCATTCTACCTCTTTGTCGAATGATTATTGGTCAATATTTTAGGTGATACCAATGTAAGAATTTTTTTTTGCTTAATTTCTTTGAAAATATGGAAGTGTTAAATGAATATAATGTTAAATAAAATTAGCTTCACACCTTTTCTAATAATTGCTTCTTATCATTACTTTACATTTTTCGATACATTATATCGCACTCTTGTCAGAAATATGGAAAAATGTTTATGGCAAATATTTTGATTAATATATACCGGTTGTTTTCTCAAAAAATACTTTCTGAAAGTGAAAAATGATTAGAATACATGCAAACACTTAATGTTGTTAGTGATGCATTGATATTGGTTCCTCTGTCAGCAATATTATTTCCTAAAAAGAAATGCTACACACAGAGTTCTCCATAAGAAAATAACAAAACATTTTGACTTAATGAATTTACAAATTATGTTTTGATTTTGAGGGATTTGTGAAAAAAATATTACTTTTTTCAATATATTCCCTATTTTCTTTAGAAATTGTTGATTTTATTGAAATATTAATTCATTTTTAATGGATTTTTTTTATTATTCTTGGCTTGGCAGTTCAATTAATACGAATTTTATGATAGAGGTTTTTTAACATTGTCTTTTAGATTGTTTTGTGTATATTGTTTTTTTGTAAAAAAAACTAAGAATCACCATGGCAAATTAACTTTTATTTTCGTTTTAATTTTCATGGAATATTTCATCGATTGTTATATTAAACAAAAAAAGTGCCCTGAGATATATGATATTAAAGTTCTTTTGTGTATTCTTTACTGATATTTTGTTTTCTTTTTCAGGTAAGATATTACAATCGACTAAAAATACAGTAGGTTCTATTTTAGTAACCGGCTTATAAATTAATTTTAAAGGATTTACAACAGATGGTGTTACTGTGTACTAAATCGTATCGGGTACATTTGTAATCAACTTCATGTTGAAGGCTCACTTTTCAGCATTCGTGATTTTATAAAAATGCGAACAATAACTTTTTTCAGTGCGTTGAAAATCGCATTTGCGGGAAGATTTACTTTTTTACATCAGTTTGGAGAAAAAGACAACTAAAGATCATTGAATGCTGTGCTATGCTTGTGACAATAATGCTTCATCAATTTAATCATGTAAATACTGGTTTCGACGTTTTAAAAGTGGTGATTTTGACACCGAAGACAAAGAGCGTTCGGTGCAGCCAAACAAATTTGAAGACGAAGATTCGAAGGCATTATTTGATGATGATCCGTGTTAAACGCGAGAAGAATATGAGGAATTGTTAGAAGTAACACAATAAAGCATTTCAAATCGTTTGAAGAACATGGAAATGATTCAAATGCTTGGATATTTTGTGCCTTTTAATTTATAGCCAATATACATTGAAATGCGTTATATATGAAATGCTACTTCAACGGCAAAATATATCTATTACGATGATCCAAATCATCAATATCAAACATCAACGGCAAATTCAAATATACATGGCTCCATGCTAATTCTCTGTATTTGGTATCAGATTGGCGTGGTATACTATGAGTTGCTAAATCTCAATGAAACCATTAATGGGGATCGCTATCAACTACAATTGATGCATTTGAACCCATCAGTGTGCGAAAAACGACGGAAAAACGAGCAGAGATACAGTTGCAAAACCGGCGAAAACATTCTTGGAAACATTCAATTGAGAGGTGATACTCCACCTTCCGTATTCTCCAGACCTTGCTCATTTTAATTACTACTTCGTTCGACATATGACTCGTGAACTGTCTGAAGAGTTCTTGTCTAAACAAAAGCTCTAAACATCGTTCTTTGGATATGGAATCCGTAAATTTCCTAACACATGGGAGTAACGGCTATCGATGGAAAGTATTTTGAATAAATCCTCAGGTTAAAACAAATCCTTTAAATCTAATGTATAGGCATTATATAAAACGTAACGGTTTGCCGACAAATATCGTCCAGAGAAATGTCTTAAATTAAAAAGACACTGAGTTAATATTATTGGTGACGTACCTTTTTATTAATTAAATCCCAAGAAGAAGAAGTGCTGGGGTGGTGAATATTACGAAGCAATATAAGCACTATATTTTTGGGCAATATTAAATATTTTTGGTAATTGAAAAAAGTGCTTTAATATCGTCAAAGAAAATGGTGAATTCTCAATGGCAAATTCATTAAAATTCCGTCATATCGAGATGATATTTTTGGATCGATCCAGTATTTTTGGTTCATTCATTACTGCCCTTGGCCTGCACGCATTAAATTTGGAGTAAAACAATTCCTTTTCCCCTATACTTACTATGAAGATTTCCTGCTATCTTTGGAATATCTAAATTCATACAATTTTTATTACATTACACATTTTTAAACGCAAATTTTAAATTTGTAATATCTCCGAAAATATTTGTTTAATTTACATGCTGTAAGGAACCATATTGATCTATATTAATTGCACACTGTATTTAAGGTACTTAATTCGATAAGGATTAATGCCGTATTGCTTAAAATAGCTTCGTAAATAAGCCATTTTCTCACGTAAAAAGTAAACAATAAAAATGGTTAATGTGGGTTATCCCTAAAAGATAAACATATACCATCGCGGACTTTTTTGTAGACCTTTTTATGGTGTACAATACTGTAGTACATTAATTTGATCTAACTCGTAGGGTTAGGCAGCGTTTTTGCTAATTGCTAAATAAGCCTAAAAAATAGGTTAATTTACGACATCACGTTAGAAACCTCTAAAATTAGCAATGTTGCCTTAGTATATTATGAATGTATTATACATATAAACCTTCCTCTTGAATCACTCTATCTATTGAAAAAAACCGCATCAAAATCCGTTGCGTAGTTTTAAAGATTTAAGCGCACATAGGTATATAGGGACAGAAAAGGCGACTTTGTTTTATACTATGTAGTGATATTTTAATAATAGGAGGGAGGTATTTTAATAAAGTGTTCTTTGGTTATAAAGTATCCATGACAGATTGATGTTTAAAATTTTAAATATTTGAAAGATAAAGCCCCTTTTCAATCAAAATAAATTACTTCATAAGTAAGTCGGAATATCACCAAAACCGTTAACCTTAAATTTCCTTGACGAGGGTTCAAGTTAAGCTCGCTATTGAAAATTCTTCTCGACTCCTTAGAACTTTCCCAATTTTAAAATTTCGACTTCCGGTAGGGCGGCTAATTAACTAAATTTTCTTTGGCTGTCCAGACCCTCTTCTATCAAAAAGGAATTCACAACTCGCACAATGTCCACTAAATATGTCCTAAAGTTAGCGTTTAATTCCGAATTCGGACCTTTTAGGGTTGCCTAAACGATCCTGTGGACGGTTACAATTTTCAAATTAGCTGTTGTTTAGTCCAAACTGTCTGAATAAATCGATCCCTTCTTCCAGAACACGTATCCTAATATCACGACCTTTTATTTACGGCCATATTTCATTTTTCGGATATTAAATCAGATCCTTGATTTATTGTTGTTCACCATTTTAAACAATAAATATATTACTTCAATTATTAATAGTTTGGTTTGGGGAAACATACTTTTTTTTTCAACTTTTCTTAATAGGTGGGTTTAGTAGAGCATTTTGAGTGAAGCAACTTTTTTTATTGTGAAAAAATTGATAACAGGAATTCGCTCGTTGATAAAATATTGATTTTTGAAGGGAAAAAATACAGTTGAAGCAAATACTTGGGTTGATGCCGAATTTCCGGACACTGCCCCACGAAAATCAACCATCAAGGATTGGTATGTTAAGTTTAGACGTGATCTTGCCGACTAAAACATTTGAAAAATCCACAAAATGATTTTGAATGACCGTAAATTGAAATTTAATGAAATAGCAGACACTCTAAAGATATCAACTGAACGTGTATATCATATCATTGACGAATATTCGGGTATGAGAAATCTCTGTGCAAAGTGGGTGCCGCGCGAACTCACTTTTGACCAAAAACAACGACGATTTGTTGATTCGGAGCAGTTTTTGAAGTTGATATATACCGATGAAACATGGCTTCATCATTTCACTCCAAAGTTCAATCGACAGTCACCTGAGTGGACTGCACACGATGAACCCACTCCAAGGCTTGGGAAAACACAGCAGTCGGCTGGCAAGGTCTGTATGTTGGGATGGCCATGGAATAATTTTCATTGACTACCTTGAAAAAGGAAGGACTATCAACAGAGACTATTACATAGAGTTATTGGACCGTTTGAAGGACGAAATCGCCGGAAAACGGCCGCATTTGAAGAAAAAGAAAGTGCTGCTTCACAAAGACAATGCACCGTGTCACAAGTCAGTGAAAACGATGGCAAAAATCCATGAATTGGGCTTCGAGTTGCTTCTTCATCTACCGTATTCTCCAGATCTGGCCACCAGCGGCTATTTCCTGTTCTCAGATCTCAAAAGAATGCTCGCTGGGAAGACATTTTCAGTACAAATCGTACTACAAAAATGGTATCGAATTGTTGGAGGGTCGCTATAATCAGTGTATCACCCTTGAAGGGAATTATGTTCAATAAACAAAACTAATTTTGCCAAAAAAATGTGTTTTACTATGGTAGGCTGGGGACTTTTCAATTGACCTGTTAATATAATGAAAATATCTTACTTACAATTTAGCATAAAGGGACCTTTGTCCAGGTAGAAACAAACTTTCTTATAATCCTTGTTTGTTTTCCTTGAGATTTTAAAGAATTATAACATTCTTGGTTATATTATATTAGATGTTAGCGATGCCAATAGCTGGTTCTAAGACTGTCCTCGTTGTAAACTTCTACTATCACATTTAATTTTACTTATCTAGACTAGTGTCTTATAGTTTACTGTATGTTCTGTGGTCTATATTCTGTATGTCTGTAACAGTCTACATGTAATTTCATTATCTATATTCAATAAACAATTAATGTTAAAAGTTGTTGAGGAATCTTTTAAATAACATTAAACACTTTTTAAAAAATTTCTTCTGGATTGTTATTTGAATTATGATTCAGTAATTAGCATTGGGGAAAAATTAACTTATATTAACTAACACTATATTTATTACAAGAATTCTTATTTTGTCCCAGCTGAATATGTGACGTTTCAACATTCTTCAGTTTTTCGTCAGCTTCTGTCTATGTGTATGTAATTAAACTACTCCTAAACGGTTGGATCGATTTGGATGACATTTTTTGTGTACGTTTATATGGTGTCGGGAATGATTTAGATTTAAAACCGTATCCGATAGGTGGCGCTGTGATAGGGTTGCGGGATTTTTTTTCAAAATCTTCTATTTTTCGATTGTAAGTAATAATTGGATGTTATGTATGTATATATAACATCCAATTACATATACAATGTAATTACACTGTATATATAATAGTAGTCAGTTTACAATTTTAAGAACGTAGATAAAGTCGATCATAAATTTCAAAACTCCATTATATAAATTGATTCAATATACGTAGGAATTCTAGATCGATTATACGGTTATTTTATATAAATAGAAAATGCATAGAAAATTTCAAATGCGATATTTTCTGTGTGGGTTTTTTTCTTCTTGGCACTGCTCTGATCATGGCTTTCAAGGCTCAGGAACGACTACATGGAAGTAATTAAATGGTGGGGGGCAATACGAACGAAGCTGTAAATCGTTGTTTCTGCATCAGCTCACTTTGATGCATTATTTTATTAAATGTTCAGAATGCGTGGGTTTTCGAATAATCTTATACACCGAAAGCCTGCGGTCTTGATGAGCTCCTGCGAGGTTAGAGGGTGTGGTATGGTATATTTCAAGAGCATTAATATATTTTTTTACTTAAAATTTGTCATTAATGCCCTGTCTCTGTTACGTTTCGTCCTTATTTTCGTTGGTTCTCTTTCTCTCTAAAAGAGTTACGTGAATATTTTATAAAATCTGAGAAAGTGGAGAATATAAAATGAAAATCCTTGCTTCGCACGACTTGTTTTAAGGGTCCGTAAAATTCTAAAAATATTGTGAGTTTTCCAACGATTTACCCAAAAAAAAAAGAAATTATCCCGAAATATATCACATAAATTTCTAGACTTATTTTAATCAACTTTCTTTGTTCGGAACATTAACGTATATTAAAGCGCTTGCCTATATTCTGATAAAAGGTATTTATTGAGAAAAATTGGTACTATATATATTAATCAAAATATTTTTGATAATTTTCTACAACTCTTTATCATTTGGCTGGCAACATAGCGAGATCGTGTTGAAGGAACGATCACAAGGCGCTATGTCTGGATAGTACGCTGGTTATGGCAAAACGTTGTATACATTAAAGTACCCTTTTCAACTTTTGTGTGGCGTATGTGACTAAGTATTGTCTTGCAAGAGGACTTTGCGCTTATTACTCGCTATTGTTGCTTTTTTGCAACAACACGTTATCCAATTTGTTGAGTTGTTATTGGCAGAGATCTGCAGTAACAGTTTAATTCAGTTTTAGCAGGTCGTAATACACTACACCTTGCTGATCCCACCATTTGTACAGCAAGACTTTAATCATCAATTCCGCTTCGTTATTGAGGAGGATGGCACTCCTGAAGTAACCTATGACTTAGAGCTTGAGATTGTCGCAGTATATCTAGTTTTTATCGCCAGTCACAGTACGCTACAGAAAACTCTTCTTTTTCTGATCCTTGTTAATCTCATCTCATGTTAACATCTGGAAAGAGGTAATTGATCAACTTCTAAGTTAGGTACTTCTAATAATTAGCACATGAGCACCAAGGTTCTAAATTATTTGAATCAATCACGACAAAAGGATAATTCAATAATAATGAATTGAAAGTTATTATTTGCCATAGATAATTGACAAAACCACGGGCTATAATAAATTGTTTAGCATTGATAGTTCACATTTTCAGCAATAAATAACACGGATCAAAAACACGTAAGCTAAAATTTTTTACTTCTTTCTCTACACGTGAAAGCCAAGTAGGTATCTTATTAGTTGCAATTCTTAGTTGAAAACTTGAAAAGCTTATAAAAAATGCAACATCATCCCATCTTTTTGAATACATCTTCGGATAAAAGCTTCACCCCAAAATACTTTTAATGGATGGAAGACTCTCCACAGCAAGTGGAAATAAAATATTCCTGCCCAAACGGCCTATTATATTCAACAATACTGGCACGAAGCTTATTTTAATAGTATCATTATGTCTTTTTTTTCAGTATGTGAATTATTAGAAGGACCGGGAATTTTGAGGGTTTTAGAGAGACGTCTTAACTGGGAAACTTTACTTACCAGACATTGTTTCGTTAGATTGTCAGTTGTGCCGGTGTATGATTTATAATTTGTGTGAACAATACTATTATTTCTATCAAGATATTTTTTTGACTGTAAAATTAAAATACTCTCCAGCAGATAAGAAAAATAGAGTCTAAAGAATATGACGTCTACTATGTTTAAAATGTATTTTTACAAACAACGATAACCTATGTCCTAATATAATCACCTTTCTGTTTGGTTAAAAGTATTGAAAGTATTTTTCATCATGCCTTCCTGCGATTCTTTTAATTTCCTCTATGACAATTAGACAAAACCGAAGCTCTTGGTGTAAGTAATTGTTCTGTAATATCCAGGTGAATCCACAATACTTCTCACGATTGTATTGATTGAAACACTTTTATTATGTCGATATTACTTCTTCTAAATATCCAATCAGTTATGATTTCCGTAGGTTTATACATATAGGTTTTACTATCCGCTTGTACAGCAGCATCTTATTATTTATGGATAATTTAGATTTTCTTCCAAATAACCAATACATTTTTGTATTTGAATTTGAATTATTTTATTTTTTTCGGTTTTTTTAGTCCTCTGTTTCATTCGACAGTTTTTTTCTTCTCTATAAACAGGAAAAATAAAACTTGCAATACTATATAACTTAATTTACGACTTATCTATTATATTAGTATGATCAGAAAATAATAAGACTTAAATATCGTGGTGAATTTTGGAGTTCCTTCGGATAGGTCATATTATATTTCCTAAGCGCCTTATTTACCTGATTTAGCTCCGTTTGACGCCTGACTTGAGCATTCTCTGAAATAATTGTTTTGAAGATTGGAAAACATTTTTGTATGGTTACGAAGTAAATTTAAAACATTTTAAGCGTTTATTTTCTTAATAATCAATATATTTATTTATGATCGATATAAGTGTGATTGCTTACATATACGTAATGTGTTTAGATTCATAACAAAATTATAAAGAAGGACGGTAAATCCGTATATTTTTACTTCTTACTCTAAGTAACAACGCCTGTACTGTTTGGAATTATAGTTTGTGTTCTGCGTATGTGTGTGTTCGAGTTTATCGAAAACTTTGACGTTTTCATTATTAAACAAACACTTCAGCCAGACTAGGAGACGACAGGACGTTGATATTCGTCGCGTATTGATTTTCTTACAAGTTTCTTTCATTTTTATCAACTTGAGTTTATTTAATTTTGCTTCATAGATTTTTATTCGTTTAATTTTAACGAACATTTGAAAATTTCCACTATTAAACAAACATGTCAGCTGAGGTAAATGGAGATTATGGAGCCGGTCCTCAACGAACTTCCGTACAATAAAATAAAATATCTGAATGACTATTAGTCTTGTAGTTATCTTGACACATCTTCTCGGATTCATCAAGTCTTGTACGGGCCCTTCTGAACCCTTCAAGCCTCCAGCTATTTCTCAAATAAATGCTCGTCTTCCTTCATGTAACCAAACGTCTTGGTTGACGTTTACCTTCTTATTAGCATAAATCTCTGCTTTTTCTATTTTACTTCAATTAAATTATAACAGAGGCCCATTTTAACTTTTACCAGCCATTATACATTGATGTAAAGGGTCTGTATTTAAATTAAAACGTTTAATCATGATGTTGCCGGGCTTTCTACGATTTATTTTATCGTCGTTTTTGTATTTTAATATTTTAATTATTACAAACGGTTTTGTATCTAGATAATGCAAGGTCCCAATTATGTTTTTTTTTGGTTGCTAAAAATCCTTTTATAAACCGACAATGTTGTAAAGATTACGGCATTAATAATTTGTGGTTAATGTAACATTGTTTCATCAAAAGCGTGTATTATTTTTGCTTTGTGATTCGCTGATAAACATAGCAATTTCGCAAAAGCAAATAATACTGGTATATACGCTCGTAGTGAGATAGATAGGTTAAATTCTCCGAAATTTAACGTTTCTAGTTGGTTGATACAGTTAATTATCTATGACAATAAATGCGTTTTAACGTATTAAGTCGTTTTCATAGTGTGTATGCATTATATACGATTAATAATTGAATAACTTCTTGATTTTTTCAACAAATAATATATAATTTTTCTTCAAATCTTATCATGTCTTCTCTCAACTGAAAACGGGTGCCTTCAAAAGGCCGCTTTAAAAAATGGAATAATTCGACCGGTGCCATATCAGGTGAATACGGTAGTTTCCCATGATGTTGAGACTCTTGAGATTTCTTTCCATTATAAATAAACTTGCTCTCTGAAATCCGCATAACGCTCAGATTATATTATTTATTTATAACTTGACCTTCTAGGAAGAATTCTGAGAGGATAGCACCGCGAATAATCAAAGAAAATCAATTGTTAAATGAAATCAAACTAAATGACAAACATAATTTGGCAGTTTCTTTAAGAAAGCTTTTCAATTAAGCGTAAACTAAACGCTAAATTGATTGTCCTTCATACAGTGCCCATCATGAACTTCACCAGTCAAGGAATAAAACATGTTACGAATATAAATCGGAGTCTATTTTGGAGAACAAGTATATTTGGATCATACACTGTTGACTGGCCAATCAATCAACCATAACAAACATCAATAAAATATCTGAAATTATAAAAATTTAGATTGATTCTTATCAATTTTATCAAAAACATGTCTAGTTCCTAAGAAAATTCTTACGAAAGTTGGTGAGGTGGATTTTTACCAATATTTCAGCAAACCCAAGCAAAAAGAAAGTGTTTTATTATAAGCGGACACTCCTTAAATTCTCATTAACTTGAAAGCTTGATTAGAAACCTCTTAAAGCTTTAACCTTTAAATATTTTTAAATATCTGCCATAAGTTGGCGTTCCTGTAACATTCCTGGCTTGCATTGACTTAATATTTGCTAAAAAATGATTTTGAAAAACAGAAAAAGTACTCTAAAATTGGAAATACTATTCCATCATCTCTATTCACCAGACATTGCTCCATTAGATCAATTATCCACGCGTCATAGTTTCGCTAAATAACACTGTAATTGCTCAGGAGTCTGAAAATAGTCAGCCATATTGTTTTTTATACATACAATTAAAATATTACCAGGATAGTGGAACTATTAACATATAAAATTGTGATTTATCGAAAACTTTTCTTATTGCTTGTAATTATATCGACCAACTTTAACTTAAATTAGAGAAGCTTTACTCTAGTCGGTAATTCTGCATTCTGCACCATAAATTTACCGAAATGCCATGCGAAATTACATGGATAATTTCGTAAAAGCAATTCGAAGAGAAAACGTTAATATGAACTTGTGTTGTAAAACAATAATGAAACTTAATAGAAAAATGATCCATCATTAATAACAAATTTGAATTGTTGATAAACGAGGAATAATATCGGAAGCAATTATTTTTTCAGACAATTATCCTTCGCCCTCCATCCCTCAGCGTCTTTCCTTCAAAGATGAAGTTTATGTCTTGTAAAATGGTAATTATAACTTGAACGTGAAAAAGTGGAGTTTTTTTTCTTGTGACGAAAATCGAGTTAGCTATCCCAGTTTTCTAATTACCTTCCATCCCCCTTCTACAAGGCGTAAAGAAGTTTCCTCAATTATCAATTGAAATATATTTAAATTGTTCTTCTTTTCTTAAGGTATAACCAACACTATACCCTTTTTGTTTACAGTAGATAATCTTTTAAAAGACAGATCTGACATTCATCCAGTAATTGGTAAAATAAACATACTGTAAGATATGAAGCGCTTATATGTATTATGATTTTTTTTACTGTAAAAAGGCATTTATTCCTACCAATTGTGATACGATAGTTATCATTCTTTCCTGTACTATAATACGTTATTCAATTTATTGAATTTTCGATAAAAGAAAGAAAATCGTATTTTTGGTATTTCCTTTTTAAAAACAAGAAAACATCTATGGTACATCTTATATTTAAAGAGTTATAGATTAGGATTTCCCATGTATAAAGTTGTAATCAAGTTTTTTCTGTCTTAACTACACAGCATAGTGCGTCCCAACTGGAAATATTTATTATAGGGTAATTAATAGTTAGCTATCCCAGTTTTCTAATTACCTTCGATCCCCCTTCTACAAGGCGTAAAGAAGTTTCTTCAATTATCAATTGAAATATATTTAAATTGTTCTTCTTTTCTTAAGGTATAACCAACACTATACCCTTTTTGTTTACAGTAGATAATCTTTTAAAAGAGAGATCTGACATTCATCCAGTAATTGGTAAAATAAACATATTGTAAGATATGAAGGGCTTGTATGCATTATATTTTTTTTTACTGTAAAAAGGCATTTATTCCTACCAATTATGATACGATAGTTATCGTTCTTTCCTCTACTATAATACGTTATTCAATTTATTGAATTTTCGATAAAAGAAAGAAAATCGTATTTTTGGTATTTCCTTTTTAAAAACAAGAAAACATCTATGGTGCATCTTATATTTAAAGATGTATAGAATAGGATTTCCCATGTATAAAGTTGTAATCAAGTTTTTTCTGTTTTAACTACACAGCATAGTGCGTCCCAACTGGAAATATTTATTATAGGGTAATTAATAGTTAGCTATCCCAGTTTTCTAATTACCTTCCATCCCCCTTCTACAAGGCGTAAAAAAGTTTCCTCAATTATCAATTGAAATATATTTAAATTGTTCTTTTTCTCTATAACCAACACTATACCCTTTTTGTTTACAGTTGATAATCTTTTAAAAGACAGATCTGACATTCATCCAGTAATTGGTAAAATAAACATACTGTAAGATATGAAGCGCTTGTATTCCCCCAATTGTGATACGATAGTTATCATTATTTCCTCTACTATAATACGTTATTCAATTTATTGAATTGGTGTCGGTAGACATCTGCAGTAACACTTTCATTCGTTTTTAGCAGTCTGTAACACTCAACATCTTGTTGATCTAACCAATATACATAGCAAGACTGTTATGGCTGAATATTCTGCTTCGATGCCAATGTGGATGAATAACCCATTTGGTATTGGTATTGTCACAGTAGACAATTTTCGATATGTTAGTTACGATATGCCATCTTCTTTTTGGCCTGCCCAGCAATGAAAACGATTCGAAATGGCATTTTCAGTCAATTTATGTTGTAGCCATTGTCTCTTTCTTTGGATCTTTATCAAAAGCATCAGGAAATAGTTGATTCATTCACTGCTAAGCTGATTAAATTCCTTCCAGAATTTGAGTTGGGTTTTCATCTAATAAGTTTTCAAAGAGAAATATCAAAACCATCTAATTTAAGATATCAGTGATCAAAATACATGCAAGCACAAATAAAATATACCAGGTGTACCGAAAAGTCATTACGGTTTTTTTTCGGAAAAAACTACGTGATTTTCAAAATTACTGAAAAATGTATTTATTCAAAATATCGGCCATTTGTTTCTATACATCATACCCATTTTTCAGGCAATTTATGGATACTATCCCAAAAAAAAAACTTCTGTTAATTGAGCAAAATTATTCATCGAGCGATTTTCTTGAACTTCTCCGAAATTGGCGAAGTGCTGCTTTGCCAACGCGCGTTCCATTAATGCGAAAAGTTGATAGTCGGACGCAGCAAGATCTGGAAAGTATGACGGGTGCGATAATATGTTCCATCCAAGTGCTTTCAATGTTTCCTTGACCGATTTTGCTTAATAAGGCAGCGCGTTATCGTGCCGTAAAATTACTTTACCGTGTCTTCGGGCTCATTATGGACGTTTTTCGATTGATGCATGGTTCAGATTGATGGCTTATTGTCGGTAGCGATTACTATTAACTGTTTCACCAGGTTTCATCAGTTCGTAATACACTACTCCACTCTGGTTCCACCAAACAGAGATTATATAGTCAAAATTTAGTGCAAATAATATTCTCTTGAATTCTCTAAATATTCTAATAATTTTTAATATTATTAAATGTAATATTTTTTGTTGGATATTAAAAATATCTTGATAAATTATCCCATGACAAATATTTTAGGTCAGTATAGAACGTTGTTGGTTTGTAACATAATACGCTTGATTGGATCAACTTCCTCTAGAAGAAAGATCCAATAAACCACAGTTATTTATTATGCAGGAAAGAAACATTGATTTTATTATTTTTAAATAAGTAAAATTTCGAACAAACAAAAAACAATGACCATATAATAAGAGTTCAGTCGGTATTAAGCAGCGAAATGCGTATAGGCGTTAAAATAAAGTAATAAATGAATTGGTCTTAGATTTATGCTTATGTAATAAGAATTTGTAACGGCTTAAGTTTTACTGGTTTAATTTTGTTGACGTGATTGAGTACTTTCACGAAATTGTCCGTGTAATTTCATTAGAATGCGTGAAAGAAAATCACGCTACAAGCGAAATTACCTATTAGATACTTTACTGATACCTGATACTTAGTAACTAAGGGGAGGGTGGCGAGTTTAATTCGGGGCTTATTCCGAAATCGCCCTTATCCTACATTAAATTGGTCCCCAGCGAAAAAGTTCCCTCGTGCCGTCCGTCCCTGGCCCTTCGCGCTCTTCGGTCCAGGTGAGGGGGAGAAAATTTCCGAACCTCTTCTGGCAGAAGGGCCGCACCGCTCTTTCTACGTAGACATCCCCCCGTGTTCAACCGGTGTCTGCCCATCCCTTTCTGATATTTTCCACGATTCATTCTTTATACCGGGTGTCAGTACGCCCGAACACTCTTACAATGTCACCTAATCGAAGCCAGGGGATAAACTCACTTTTCTTTCGTTGGCCTCTCTCCTTTTTTTCCCTCTCTAGCCGACCATTTTATCTTTTCTGTTGGTGACGTTCGATTTCTGAGAACGCATGTTTCAATTTCGATCCGTTCCGATTTTCACACAAAAGAAAACAAATTTCTTAATTAATTAAGGAAAATACCAGTCGCCAACATTTTTTTGTTTTATCGAAAGAAAGAAAATCGTGTTTTTGGTTTTTCTATACGTTAACATCTATGGTACATCTTATATTTAAAGAGTTATAGAATAGGATTTCCCATGTATAAAGTTGTAATCAAGTTTTTTTTCTGTCTTAACTACACAGCATAGTGCGTCCCTACTGGAAATATTTATTATAGGGTAATTAGCAAATGGGATTTTTTTTAAATATGTTATTTAAATACTATTTAACATTTTTATATATGATTTTAAAAATACATCAAGAAGCTCTATAAAATTTGGCAACTGATAAATTATTTTCTAATGATACATTATTATTGCCTTAAATATTATAAACTAAAAAAAATTTTTTTTTTCCAAAATATGCTCAAAGATATAACGCCGGCTTGGTTGGCGCTGTGGTAAAGGCGACAGGACGGTCCAGCTACTGTTGCGATAGTCGCGGGTTCGCTGTTAGGGCATGGTCGTAAATGTATGTTTGTGATTGTCCTAGGCAAGAGTGTAAAATCCGACAAGGAAAATTATCCCAGTCACGCCATTAACCAGGCTGGGTAAGACCGGATGTTTTTTGGTTTGATTTCTAACTTGGTCACTCGCCAGTCGGTAGGCTTAATGCCGAGGATCGTGGTTCGGAGCCAACGCAACAGTAGGTCCAATCCAGATAAACCCCCGTAGGTAAAAAGAAGACCAAAATGCACTGAACATTTAAAATTAAGTATCAATTTAAAAGTTTTTTTTAGTTTTTAAACCTCTCAATTTACTTCTTTTGGAAAATTCATCCAATTCTAATTTCAACATCTTTTTTTTATTATTATTTAATTAATACATTGTTACTAGAGGTTTCCGTCTAACCTACAATTTGTCTTTATTCTAACTTAAATCTAGGTATATAACTAGGAGGACCCATTGGCCCTAACTCAGTCTCTCGTGAAATAATGTTTATACATGTCACTGCTGTATTTTTTAATATATACACCTCACTACACAACACTGCACAAGATCAGATGGTTTGATTCTTTTGAGTCTGTGTCCTGTTCTGGTGGTACCCAAAAGTTGCAATATTTCAATATTCGTATGAGAATAGAGTCTTTCCTCATGCCCCCTTGCAATTCTCTTGATGTCTTGACTGACTGTGGGTATCTGAAGGTCTCGATGTAGGTAATCAGTCCTATAGTACTTGGGTGCACCGACAATACCTCTCAGGACTTTGTTCTGAAAAATTTGTATTTTATTAATGTTACTCTTTGCAGAACATCCCCATAATTGAACTCCGTGTGTCCATATAGGTTTAAATATTCATTTTCCTATATTTCAATTCCAGTCCTTTTCTTTTCTTCTTTATATGTTCCTTCCAGCGAAGTTTTACATCGAGATTCATTTCGAGATATTTAGCGTTCTTGCTATATGGAATGATAGTGTTATTTAATGTTATTGGTGCTTGTACGGTCTGTTTTTAGGTGAAATGCACATGTACATATTTACTTTCATTAATTCTTATTTTCCAAGCTTGTGTCCAATTATTTATATTGTCACTTGCCTGTTGTAATTTTCATGAGCCTTCTTCATTATTGTGTCCGATAGCTATAATCGCAGTATCATCAGCAAATGTAGCCATCGTGATATTTTCCATTTGTGGTATATCACAAGTGTAAAGTAGATAAAGCATTGGTCCCAGTACACTTCCTTGTGGTACATCTGATTTAGCTTCTTTTATTGTAGAGTAAGCTTCTTCTTGCTTGACTTTAAACATTCTGGTTGTAATGTATAATTTTAATAGTTCGGTGTGTTGTTTTGGTAGCATTTTCTGTAGTTTATGAATAAGGCATGAGCCAACCAACATCTTTGAAAACAAAAATAACATCAATAGGAAAATAGACAACCTGATAAACATTTGACAGATCAGTGTCCTTGGAATGTTCCTACAAAGTGTGGTTAAATATCATTCATCATTAATAAATGTTATTTTGAAGTTTCTGGAAGTTTTAAGAAAAGGGAGATTATTATATATGTAAACAAACCTTAAATGATGCTTTCATTCATAAATATTCTCAATATAAAGAAGAGTGTTATCAACCCTTCAACATATTATATCACAGTTATATCAAAATTGATTTCTCATACGACAAGCTTAGATCTGGAATAAAATCACGAAATTCCTCTTAGCAACCAAATGAAAGGTTTGCAATGTTTTATTCAGTTTTAATTTCTAAATTACTATTCATAATTTATCGAGCTGCTTCTTTTTTAGTTTGTATGGTTTGTAAGCTCTCACCAAGTGATATCAACAATAAAAGTTATGGTCCCTTTTTATGCATATGTGCAATCAATAACTCATCCCTCAACAAAATTATGTTGGTCTTAATAACGTATACAATAGTCATAATAATAGTATTTCGTTACAATTATAAACGCAAATTAAGTTTAAAATCTATTTACATTTCATTTTATCGGCATCTGAAACAAGAATCTAACTGTTATAAATAAAATTTTAATTTTCCAGATTTTTTTCATCAACAATTGAATATTTGGTAAAAAATCTATTTTTTTAACTTAACATTTTCACCGTTAGACAGTGTATTTAATAAAAAAAAGCTCGTAATTTTTAACGTAATTTTTTCTTGTGTGAATTTTCCTGCATCCAATATGTATATAGAACGCTAACGTTATAATATAAATATTAAACATTGTTAAAAACCCGCTGTGAATTATTTTTCTACATAGCTATCTGTTAATGTAAACTGTTGGTGAAAATCTCCAAATATTTGCTTCAGCTACTCTCTTCTGGTCATGCCCTACCCATATTATTTTACTAAACATTCTTTGTCATGTGGGTGTTCAATTAAAACTGAGAGATAAAATGTCCGATTACGAAACTAAAAAAATAACAGTTCCGTTTAATGAAATGAACAAATGTTATAAAAGAATTACACATGTAAAAACCAGTAGCCACTTAACTATCTACAACTACAAATGAGAAATAAAGATCGTTAATAATATATATATATATATATATATATATATATATATTTGTGATATTTTTCAGGCATTGAATCTTGCATTCACCCTATATATTTTCATTTCTTAAGATCAAGTAATTAAAATCAATCAAACAATTAAATATAAATTATCGATAATTACGAGCAGTCGATTCAGTTACGTAATCACACATTTATAAATCTATATATTTTCTTCTAAATATAGCGGAAAAATATTTAAATTGCATCAACAATTTGCATTGTTAATATCGATATTACAATATTAATAAACTAGTTATATAACAAAACTCTTTATTGTAATAATAGTGAAAAACAAACAAAAAATTACACAGAATATAGTTTTTATTTGATTTTAATCGTGAACAGATAATACTTTATATACCGGGGTTGCCTTTTATATTACAGGATTGTGTTGTTTTAGTATTTTTATTACATTCTAACACAAAAAAATCAGAAACATTTGTTGAATATCTAGAAAAAACTTTCGAACCAAACGAAACTAATATTGAACATCATTTGCCGGACATAGAAGCTGAAAATTCGATTATTGAATTATTCACGCCAAAAGAGCTAAGCAAAGTTATTAAAACTGACATTAACCCCAGGAAATCACCAGGCTACGGTATCTAAGGTTTTTGAAAAACTTCTGTTGAAAAGAATAAAACCGATCATAGGGAGAAATAACTTAATACCAACACACCAGTTTAGGCTTATTAACAAGCATTCAAGAATTGAGCAGGTCCACAGCACTTCGATAAGGTTTGGCATGAAGGCCTTGTTCTAAACTACAGAAAATGCTACCAAACGAACTATTAAAAACGTACATTACAACCAGAAAGTTTAGAGTCAAACAAGAAGAAGCTTACTCTACAATAAAAGAAGCTAAAGCAGGTGTACCACAAGGAACGTACTGGGACCAATGCTTTATCTACTCTACACTTGTGATATACCACAATTGGAGAATATTACAATGGTTACATTTGCTGATGATACTGCGATTATAGCTGTATGAGACAATAGTGGAGAAGCCTCATGAAAATTACCACAGGCAAGTGACAATATAAATAATTGGACACAAGCTTGGAAAATAAGAATTAGTGGAGGTAAACCTTACATGTGCAGTTTACCTATAAACAGATCGTACAAGCACCTATAACTTTAAGTAGTACTATCATTCCATATGGCAACAATGCTAAATATCTCGGAATGAATCTTGATCGAAAACTTCGCTGGAAGGAACATATAAAGAAGAAAAGAAAAGAACTGGAATTGAAATATATGAAAATGTACTGGCTAATCGGAAGAAAATCACAATTATCAGTACATAATAAATTGCTATTATATAAGCAAATACTGAAACCTATATGGACATACGGAGTTCAATTATGGGAATGTTCTGCAAAGAGTAACATAAATAACATACAAATTTTTCAGAACAAAGTCCTAATAGGTATTATGGGTGCACCCAAATACTATAGGACTGATTACCTACATCGAGACCTTCAGATACTCACAGTCAGTCAAGAAATCAAGAGAATTGCAAGGGCGCATAAGGAAAGACTCCATTCTCATGAGAATATTGAAATATTGCAGCTTTTGGATACCATTAGAATAGGACACAGACTCAAAAGAATCAAACCATCTGATCTTTTGTAGTGTTGTGTAGTGAAGTGCATATAATAAAAAAATACAGCAGTGACATGTATAAACGTTATTTCACCAGAGACTGAGATAGGGCCGATGGGTCCTCCTAGTTATATACCTAGATTTAAGTTATCATAAAGACAAATTGTAGGTTAGACGGAAAATTGTAGACTAGTAACAATGTATTAATTAAATAATAATAAAAAAATACATTCGGAAATATAAAAAGCAACCCTGGTATGAGTGCGTTATAAAACGTTTCGGTAATATTTTAGTATGGTAGAGAAAAACGAAAACAGTGTTTAAGTAACTGTTTATCAAGAAACCAGAGACCTAGTTTTATATCCGGTTGCTAATTATCTTTTCTCTCTTCCAATACAAATCAATTTACTAAATTTAAACTCTGAACGATGAATAATATTTTATTTTTAAAATATCGTCCAATATTCGAACAGCGTTCTTGCTGTCGGAAAGATGAGTCCGAAATACATGTTTTACAGTGAATTTTGTGAATGTGTACGGAACAAGCCAGAATTAAGCTTAATCATGGATTTTAATGACCATTTTTTGTGTGCTACTATTGGATTTGGGAACAATTGTTTTTACCAATTTTTCCTTTTTGTTAATTTTTACAGCAAAGGCCCGCAATTCGATTACGCAATTTTCATATTAATACATTATTAGTAATTTTGCGAAATGTTCGAATATTTGTTTGAATACGGCAAATAAATGGTCATTTATTAATTCTCAAGTAAGTTTAATTTTGCTTGTTTGGATTTGAATGGTAGTCGAAATATTGTTCCGCCAAATATTAATTAATAATAACGTTTTTTTGTTTGTTTGGTTGTTTTTTATTTCGGTTATTTATAAAAAGTTTTTATGTAATTTCAATACCAACTTTTCATGGCGTTTTTTCGATAATATAAGGTTGGGAAAAGATATTTGATGATAAAATTGCATTATCTTTTATAATACTTATTCATTGAGACTATACTATAGCTTGTTTAAAAGATAACGATCCATAGAATATTCTAGGTATAAAAGTAGCCTCATTTTATTTACTCAATCAAAAGCTATTGAATAATTTCGCTTTGAAAAACACCAAAAAAAACGAATTTTTTCCCCAATCAATTATGTACTAGTCTCTAAACTTGATTGTTTATTAGGTAAAGAATATACATAAGTTTAAAAATAAGGTTGTGTTCAACGTGTTCTACGATGTATTATAAGGTACAACGTTGCCAGATTTTGATGAAATTGCATTATCTTTTATAATTCTTATTCATTGAAACTATACTATAGCTTGTTTAAAATATAACGTTCCATAGAATATTCTAGGCATAAAAGTAGCCTCATTTTATTTACTCAATCAAAAGCTGTTGAATAATTTCGCTCTACAAAACACCAAAAAAAAAACGAATTTTTTCCCCAATCTATTATGTACTAGTCTCCAAACTTGATTGCTTATTATGTAAAGAATATACATAAGTTTAAAAATAAAATTGTGTTCAACGTTTTCTACGATGTATTATAAGGTACAACGTTGCCAGATTTTGATAAAATTGCATTATCTTTTATAATACTTGTTCATTGAAACTATACTCTAGATTGTTTAAAAGATAACGATCCATAGAATATTCTAGGCATAAAAGTAGCCTCATTTTATTTACTCAATCAAATGCTATTGAATAATTTCGCTCTGCAAAACACCAAAAAAACCGAATTTTTTCCCCAGTCGATTATGTACTAGTCTCCAAATTTGATTGCTTATTATGTAAAGAATATACATAAGTTTAAAAATAAGATTGTGTTCAACGTTTTCTACGATGTATTATAAGGTACAACGTTGCCAAATTTTGATAAAATTCCATTATCTTTTATAATACTTGTTCATTGAAACTATACTATAGCTTGTTTAAAAGATAACGGCCCATAGAACATTCTAGATATAAAAGTAGTCTCATTTTATTTAATGAATCAAAAGTTAATAATTACAACACCAGAAAAAGAAACGATTTTTTCCCAATCGATTATGTACTATAATCTCCAAACTTGATTGCTTATTATGAGAATATACATAATTTTAAAAATAAGGTTGTGTTCAACGTTCCCTATGACGTATTATAAGGTACAATGTTGCCAGATTTTGATTTTGAAAATTACGCGTCGTAGTTGCTGTGCCTACAACAGAAACGACGAATAACCTAAGGTGTAAAAGTTGAAGCTTGCAGCGCGTTGGTCAGAGCCTAAAATATAATTTATATATTTTATGTGACCGATCTGACGGCTATTCCTGGTTGGTTAATTTGGGCGTATTTGATTTTATTGGATTATATTTATTTGTAGCGCATATTCTACAGACATTTTAGGTCTACAAATTTTTCTTCGATATAAGCTTTTATTGTGCAAAATTTCACGCCTCCAGGTGCTATCGTTTTGCTCAAAAAGAGAGGGAAAATTTTCGCTAAGTCGATTAGTATATAGAAGATTTCTGTGCTCTTATTAAGGGGGTATTCCAGTCTAATTAAAATTAAAATTTTAAAAATATAGTTATATATTTTAAATACGGTTAAAGAAGAATGTACAGAGAAGGCTTGCAGAAAATTTTAAGTAAATCGGTTCAGTAGAAATTGAGATATGATGTCAACCGTCTTGAACAAAGTTCGAGAAAGAAATGTTTAAAATGTCGTTTATAGATGCTGCGTAACTAAAACAGTTATACCACATAAATTTACTGAATATTGGTTACAAAATCTTCTTTTTTATTGATATACTTTTATATGTATATCCATATCACTACATAGTATAAAACAAAGTCACCTTTTCTGTCCCTATATCCCTATGTGCGCTTAAATCTTTAAAACTACGCAACGGATTTTAATGCGGTTTTTTTTCAGTAGATAGAGTGATTCAAGAGGAAGGTTTATATGTATAATACATGCATAATATACTAAGGCAACATTGCTAATTTTAGAGGTTTCTAACGTGATGTCGTAAATTAACCTATTTTTTTAGGCTTATTTAGCATTTAGCAAAAACGCTGCCTAACCCTACGAGTTAGATCAAATTAATGTACTACAGTATTGTACACCATAAAAAGGTCTACAAAAAAGTCCGCGATGGTATATGTTTATCTTTTAGGGATAACCCACATTAACCATTTTTATTGTTTACTTTTTACGTGAGAAAATGGCTTATTTACGAAGCTATTTTAAGCAATACGGCATTAATCCTTATCGAATTAAGTACCTTAAATACAGTGTGCAATTAATATAGATCAATATGGTTCCTTACAGCATGTAAATTAAACAAATATTTTCGGAGATATTATAAATTTAAAATTTGCGTTTAAAAATGTGTAATGTAATAAAAATTGTATGAATTTAGATATTCCAAAGATAGCAGGAAATCTTCATAGTAAGTATAGGGGAAGAGGAATTGTTTTACTCCAAATTTAATGCGTGCAGGCCAAGGGCAGTAAAGAATGAACCAAAAATACTGGATCGATTTTAATCATGTTTTCATTGAGTGACATAGACATATATATTTTATGCCCGTGCAAAGTCGGAGCGGGCGCTATGTTTTTATATACAACGTTCATATTTTTTCTGTAGTGTATTTAATGTAGTATCAGCATTGCACCCGTGCGAAGCCGGGGCGGGTCGCTAGTATAACATATAAAGTGAACAATCTATGCAACATTTTTCATTTTTGCTCTTTGCAATCCTATTTTCTTTCAACAGAATAAGCGACACCTCATTATTATTTTTCTTATTACCTTGCTTTGCTCACGGTGAACACAATTGTTTTAAAGAATTAAGTACCTCTTATTAGGTATGCTTAGTACAATCTTAATTTACGAATTAATTTATTATTACGGTTCTGTTATGCTTGCATTAATACATAAGCATTGCAATTGCAGGATTAATAAATCGGTATGTATTTCCCAAATTAAAATAAAACTAAACTGCTTAAGTTAAAGTTAAGAATACACTTATACACTAAACAAATTAGTTGTGGTTTAGTTCGCTTCAATATGGTGATTTCCTGCGTGTTGTCCAGTAGCGGTATTGCTTCCACATTGGATTTATCAATTTTATTTCATTTTTTAGGGCGAAATATTGGATCACTTTGTAAATCCATTAGATTTTCAGGTCATCGTCCAGTTCTTTGTTGATTACGTAGCGATACGTATTGGTAATTAATCGTAGAACCTATATTATTATAGTAACTTATTATTAAGGGTGTATTTTAGTCTAGAAATTTGAAAAATATTGATGTTTATTTTAGATATGATTAATAAAGAACAAAGATGGCCTATACCAACTTTCAACCAAATCGGTTCAGTAGAACTTGAGATATGATGTCAACCGTCTAGAAAAAAGTAGTTTCGAGTAAGAAACGTTTAAAACGTCGTTTATAGATGCTGAATAACGAAAACAGGTATATCATTTCAGGAGTATATTAAAATATTAAAAAAACATCGATTTTTTCAAACTTCCAGGCTAGAATATTCCCTTAATAGATTTTCAATACTCAACAATGATCAGTTTTTAATACAATATTAATATACATTTTTGTTTTTTTCTAGGTAAGTCCATTATAACATAAGGATTCAGTAAGTAAACGTATTCTTATACGATATTAAATGGTAGATTTTTAAATTCAGGGAATTTATATACTAAACAAGGTGATTTTTGCAAAGCGACTTTTTTTTGCTACACATCAGATTTTGATGCTCTTTCATCTTAAACCGTGTAATAAACGTTGACATAATAAATTACGCCTTAGGGTCGCTTTTCATTCGATTTTTCCTGAAAATGGCAGACATCTAAACACATACATATTAAATTTTTCGTTTAAATATTTTTGCTTTATTTTTAATAAAAGAAAACAACTTCTCTCTCGCGATTTTCACATTAAAATTTCCCGGCAATGAGATTTTACGGTCATGAAAAACTCTATTTGTTTGGATAAATGTGCTTAAATTTTCATATACATTTGATGAAGTTAATAAAATCCAATCCCAATAACCCTGTAACAATTTGCAAGAACCTAGACGTATAAATTATATGTTTTGAGCAGAGAAATATATATATATATATATATATATATGTGCCTAATAATTCAGTTTATTTTGTTAGAATCAGTGGTGGTAGGAACGTAACCCTCATTTCAGCCAATAGAATCATTAATCAGACTTTCTATTTCGTTATATTCTTAATTAGTTTTGTTTGGTCAATAAATCAATTTACGTATTTTTGTTAAATATTATTGGTAATAAAAATATAACGGAAAAAATTGAAATTATAAATGAGTATCGTAAAATGAAAAAATTCTATATTAACTTTGAATTTGAACAGACGCTAGAAATCCTACATGAAGTTTCTTAAATCCGAAATCCTACCCCACACGTCGTAATCACCAGACAATGTTCTATATGATTATCATTTATTTCAGCATGTTCCACATTATGTTGCTAAGCAGCATTCCCAATTAATAATTCACCGATTCTTAGATCCTTAAAACACATGGAAATTTAAAAGAAATCATACCGGCGTTGCCATATTTACCAAATTTTCAGTAGTTTTTAGAATAGTTTTTATATATATTTCATGTAACGGTATGACAGCGATACATGAATTACTGTTTGGCTTTTCGCGGATTTTATTATAGCTGTAATTGTGGTTTTTATGAAATTAGCATTGTGGGTATATTTCTTAAGAATTAATAAATTTGTTAATAATGATTAATTGACATCATGCATTATCATAGAGTGGTAAATTTACATCGTAACTTCAGCTTCATTTCGAGAATCATCAACATCATACACTCTGGAAAGTAAGCCAAAATATCAGAATTGTGATAGTATTATTACTATAATAAATAAAATATAATTAAATTGTCACACTATACCTTTGGCAAAAAGTATTTTAATTAAACAAATCAACTCTAAAATAGATATTGATACCAATTATTTGTATTTTATTAATATTTTAGAAGGAAAATCCCTTAAATCTACCAACTTCTGAAATTATAATTAACCAACTCTGATGAACATATCCTCAAAATGTATGTTATATAAGAAATACTTTTATTTCTTGAAATTATACAAAGCACTACAATTTTTTTTTATAACATCTTTATTAGATACGCTTAGTACAATCTTAATTATTATTATTATTACAATTAATTTATTACTACTTTTCCTATGTGCTTGGATTAATTAACAAGCAAGACGAGTGCTAGAAAATACTTCAGTATGTATTCCTCAATTATAAAATTATAATTATTTATTAATTATTAACTTATAGCTATAGTTTACACTAATAATACACACTAAATGTTCACACAAGTTCGTATGGTTTTGTTCGTTTCAATCTCCTGACATCCTGTGCGCTGTCCAGCAGTTGTATTGCTTCCACGTTAGAATGATTTAGTAATCTTCTTTCGTGTTTCAAGGCGAAATCCTGCACAACTTCCCATTCCATTTGATTTCCAGGTCATCGTGCAGTTCTTCATTGGTTACATAGCGATAGGCATTGGTAATCAATCGAAGAATCTTGTTTTGACAGCGCTGTATGACTAACTGATTTGAATTTTTAGTGCAACCCCATATTTGCACCCCATAGCAAATTGGCTTTATAATTGTATTATAGATCAACCTCTTTGATTTTAGATCAAGTTGAGAGTATCTTCCGACTGACCAGTATAGTTGTTTTATTTTGATTCTAATGTGTTTTGCTTTTTGTCTAACGTGATGCAAAGCACTACAATGGCGACTACAATATCATCGTCTATACATTACTCTTGGAAAGACTCTAAGAAACTTTATGATTTTCAGCCAATGCGTGGATTAGCGATTGAATGATCAGATACCCTCTACATAATTCGTCAACAACACTGTTCTCTATTTTCTTACAGCAACTTTTATTGTTAGTAATTTTAATGTATTCAAGTGATGGTATCACTTATTCTATAGTCTTTTTAGATTAGAAAATTACTGTTTGTGCAATAATAATGACCTAAATGTACGTTGAGTCATTCATTCATTGACGTATTCTAGTTTATATTATCATTTAAAGCACGTTCTCTAAAAAAATGACTCGATACCACAGTATAACGAACTGAAACGAAAGCAGAGTTTGCCTTGCGTTTAAAATAAATGTAATTAGCGATATTTTTTCGGGTTAGTTCTTCCCGTCGTATATTCTCCCTGTTTGTTGGGGCCTTATTTATTGATATAGTTTTAAAGGAGTGTATGGAGAATGTTTTTTCCACTTGAGAAACTTCCAGAATAAAGTTAGCAACGAAAAACTATAATCAACTTTTAATGCTCTACGTAAAACTATTTAACTTTTCGTACAACTTTTCGCAAAATTAAATTGCGATTTATAAATATTTTCGAATTAGAGAGAGTATTCGTGAAAGAACGGCACGTACTTTGACAGTGAAGTAATAATGTTAATGCCTAGCTTAGTTGGTAGATTTGTGTGAGAATTCTGTTCTGATGATATTTCAAATTAAGTGCACCTAATACGCTACAATTGTTTTGGAAATTAGTCATGACTAACGACTAAAAGGTTTAGTTTGCACAAGCTCAGTTCATGTAAGAGCATCAAGAGTTAATAATGGTATAAGTTGACTGGTTTAAACTACATATACTGGACTGATTTTGTTTCGGAATAATTGCATTTTTTAAAAATAATTGATTTTTACTACACATGTTTTTCATTCTATGTCTTTTAACATGCACACTGTGTCCAATGGTTGTATTTTTTTTTTTATTTATTTATTACATTTTTAATAGTCGTTGTCGATTAACCTACTATTTGTCTCTACAATAACTTAAATCTAGGTATATATCTAGGAGGACCTATCAGCCTTATCTTAGTTTCTGGTGTAATAATGTTTATGTATTAATACTGCTGTCTATTAAATGCACCTCCTTACATTACACTACACAATATCAAATGGGTTGATTCTTTTGAGCCTGTATGCTGTTCAAGTGTTAACCAAAATTTGTATTACTTCATATTGACTTTAAAATGAAGTATGTCTTCAAATCGACTTGCAATTATATTGATTTCCTTAGTGACACTCGGTATCTGAAGGTCTCGGTGTAAGTAATCAATCCTGTTGTATATATTTTCCTATATTTAAACTTGAATTTCTTGCCTTTACTTTTTGACATATTCCTTCCCGAGAAGTTTTGCATCAACCTTCGGTATTTCGGTGTTTTCTGAAGAGAGTATCGTGTTATTGCGTTCAGTACTTTATTTTTAAAGGTATATATTTTTAAGTACCAAAAATTTAATTTTGATACTTTATTATGTTCTGTTTTGTTTTTACTGTTCAATAAATATCTTTAATCTTAGGGATATTGCATATATATATATATATATATATATATATATATATATATATATATATATATATATATATATACATATATAATTTCTTTTTCCTTGAGTTAGTTTCATATGTAGCGTTTTGAGTTCGTATGTGTTCCAATATCTGTAGTTTTGCTTGCTTACAAAACTGTTTTTGTGTCATATAAAACTTGCATTAAAACCCAATGATAAGTAAGATAGAAGGATAGAAATGCATTTTTTGTTTCAATTTTAAGTGAAACCTCTATTTAAGAATACTCAAAAATAGAGGAATATTTACGTAGAGCACTCACTCTGTGGATGTTTTATTTCGTTGAAACAGAATTGTGAAATGAGGATCTTTCTCTACTATTCCTTGTTGTAACCAGGCAATCCAAATTTAAGATATGATTTTTTCCAATCGACACCCTGTATTTTCAACTATTAAATAAACCCTTTTTGCAGAAATTCGAACAACCCAGACCTCTTTCGTATTCTCGAAATGTTGCTCATTATATTTTTAACACCAATATTATTTTCAAGGAATAGCAGAAATGCAAATATATTCTTTGTTTTATATCATTGTTAAATGTAGTTTTTGATAAGGTATTTGATTTGACATGATTATATCAGTTTTAACATATATTTTTGCTATTATCTAATATATAAGTTCGAATACTCATCTCATTTTAATTCAATCATTGAGGCCTCATACATTATATATAGTGAACTATATATATATATATATATATATATATATATATATATATATATATATATATATATATATATATATATATAGTGTTAAAAACGCAAAAACAAAGATGAATAAGACTTTAAGTATCAAAGGTGATTGGTATGAAGTGAAATCTGAAAAAATATATAGTGAAATGTCTAGAGCTTCTGGAAAATTTATACTGACCAACGAATAATATGGTTTTGGAACCATATTCTGAATTTTTATGATGATTTCATATGTTAATGCAGTTTTAACATTGTTAACTCAATCCTAACACGTCATATTTCAGTATGAATTTCTACTATACCTTTTTTTTTCAATTTTTATCACTGTTAAACGATCAGTCACGTATATTTTATCAGAAATATATTATTTTTCTTGAAACTAACATTTATTGTTATCAAATATAATATAATTATCTTAGTTATTTATTAATATTCCGGAATTAATGAATTATGAACATACTCCGTCGAGTTTGTCAGAGGAGTTTCGATACAAAGTAACGTTGATATCCACATAGTTTCTGTTATTAATAAGGGAATTTAATTCTGATGATATTTCAAGTTAAATGCATCTAATACGCTACAATTATTTTGGATATTACTCATGTCTAATGATTAAAAGGTTTACTTTGCATAAATTCCGCTCATGTAACAATATCAAATTTAATATCGGTATAATTAGTTTGTTTTCCTTTAATTAGATATTATTTATAAGAAAACTGTATATTTTGATTTAAAATAATGGGATATTAATGAGTTATTATAGTGTCCACAGTAGGATTAATGGCTACGTTTTAGGTTGGATGATATTTCAAGTTAAATGTACCTAATAAACTATAATTGTTTTGGAAATTAGTCAGGACTAATGACTAAAAGGTTTAGTTTACACTAGCCCGGAACAGGTAATAGCCAATTCAATAATACTATTGTTTTGTATTGGTAAAATGAGAATTGTAACTTTATATTCGTCGAACTTTATTCATAATATTAGGTCAGGTGATACTTCGCATTTTCATTAAAAATAAGTGAATTCACATCCTCTGAATTGATGACGTTAAAACGTCGCAATGTTGCCATTTTGAATTAAACTGAAGGTGTTATTACCCAATTCTGTTTCCAGCATGAAGAACAATATATCTGCAATGAATTATTAATAAATATTATGGACATTAAAACCTAATCAATTGTTATTGCAACGTTTACCATTTTGCATCAACTTTTGTTGTCTTAACACTTTTTATTATCTTGCCTTGAGTAATAAGTCACATTGCCAAATAATAAGTCTTCTTTGATTTTATTTATATTTTTGCTTGTACAAATTGTATTCTTTTAAAAGCAATGTCTGAAGTTCCATTATACCCCTTTGTGGGTTATCTTTACACCATTTAAATCCTATATTACCCAACAGTGTATGAACACATCCCTCAAAGAGCTGCCTATCCCTACGCTTTCTAGGTATACTTTTCAGACTAATAGTTTTCTCTGAAATAGTTGCTTTAAATTATGATTATATTGAAAAAATACTCACTGTTTTTATACACTTCATATATATGATCTCTGATAGAGCTAATATCAAGCTGATACTCATTCGTCACCCGCTTCGTATGAGGACGGTTTCTTTTGGGTGAATCCATTTTAATTTTTGAATTAAATGGAATGTGAATGTGAATTATTCCCAGTAAAAATGTAATTAGTTAATATATTATCATTTTTTTTTAATTATTAAACAATATTGGTTTATTTAAAATAATGTACCAATTTTGATGATAATTAATAAGATATTGAAGTGAACTCAAACCTGAAATGGGGAATTGGTACGTCGTAATATGATAGAATGAAAGAACGAGAGAAATATTGGTTTCTTTTCGGAAAAATATCGAAGAGAACGTTTATTGTATTGAATGATTTCAACAGCGGAAAGGTAATTTTGATATTGTATCGTAAATAAATCATAGCACTAGAAAAACCGTCGCATTTTTAGAGAATATACACTTTCAATAAAAGTAGCTCCTTTACTATCAATAAAAAGGACGAATTTTCTGATAAGGCTTTATTGTCAATTGTCAGATGCTATACGTACTTTAGAGTAAAATGCTTCTTGCTACATCACACCACCTACACCAATCGTAAAACTTTTATACCGGCGATGTAAAAAAGGATTGTATAATTTTATATAGGTGTGTCATTTTAAAATTAGGGAATCTATCCCACCACGGCCAGACACATGTTCCCATATAAATTTTATACCGTTTTCGGTTTTAAACTCCTTGTAAAATATTTTATAGTGACAAAAATATCATGTTTGCTTCAGGTCTTAAATAAGGTCTAGTTGTTACCCCATCTAAATATCGGGAAGAAAAATTTTTATTCGTCTTTTCACATCCTTTCGTATTCCTTTTATCAGTTTTACACCCAGGATGTTTCAGCTGCATTCCAATAGCGAATCGTTGATGATAGAAAGTCCTACACATGCTGCAAGATGTAATTAAGAATACAACATGGAATGTTCAGTGGTTGCTCCTTTTGATTATCGAATGTTTCATACGTTTATTATCTTAGAATCTAGAATCTGATTGTGTCTTGGTATTATCAAAATGATATATCAATCAATGCTTGAAATCACTAAGACGCTGAATTAATTTTGAGGGTTTAAATAAATTGCTGTTTGTTAGTCTCGCTAAAATTTGAGAACGGCTGGAGCGGTTTAACTAATTTTGGTTTTCAAATGCTTGTGAAAGTCTAGGCAAGGTTTATGTGGTGAGAAAATGTGGAATAATTGCGAGGAAATCACAGTTTTGTTTTCTCATGCAAAGTCTGTCAAAAAGGATCCACATTTTTGTAGGTTTTCCAATTATTCCGAGGACAAGAGGACCTGACTTGGGTCGTCGAAGTCAATCGATTTTTTGTACAACCAATAGAAAGGAAAGATAAACGAAAAAATTGAACTGGGATTTATGAAGGCCAATAACCCAAATTTGCCCACAATCTATTCGTCGATAATAACTGTACTGTGTGACCGTAACCGAAATAATAATTTTTAAAAGAATACTAGAACATTTATGGAATTGAGTGAGCGGGTATTCCAGACACAATGAGCATTGTGTTATGTGATGGAATGTTGAAGTAAAACTACTGTCAGTATATCACTTGACAATAACACTAATAAATGTAGGGAATAACCCTAAAGAGTGCCCAATAATAGCACAATCGTCACTTAGGATCTGCGAGAATACTATATTATTAAAATCAAATGCCCTATATTTGCTAAGATAAACCAAAACTATGTTGATGGCAAATCTACTTCACAATTTATATGATGATAATTTGAAGGTACCGATGCAAATGTATTTGACAGGGCTACCAAAATATTCATTTAATATGTAACTCAAAAAGATTTACGTTATATACTTTTGATTATGGAAATTTGATTTTTTAAACTTTTAGCAGCCCTGTATTGTATTAAATTACCTTTTGTAATATTTGTGTAAATAAAATGCATAAGTTGTAATTCATTGAGTTGATTTGAAGTTCTTTTTAAAAATAGCAACTACAATGCTTCAGGCAGTTTACAAAATATGTGTATCGAGTTTTTCTATGCATTCTTAAAATAGATCTCCTCTTGGTTTCTTTTACATTACTTGATAACAGTGACAACCTTTGGTTTGTACATTGTCTGTTTTTGCCATAACACACATACCAGGCTATAAAAACTTGATTTAATCACATTGTTTAATCAAATGTATGCCACTTACCCATAACCTGATGAAGTATAGCCCATTGAACTATTTGATGTACAAGACATCAGATATATGATATTGATTTTTCGTAATCTAACCATGAAGGGATTTGATTGACACTCGTCGAAGGCTTGGGTTTCATTAATATTTTTCTTGTTATTTTGAGAATACATGGTTGTTCAGTAATCAGCAGTGAATGTCCAGCGAGTTCAGTTAGCAGCCCATTTTCTGTTGTCTAGTTGACATTCGAATCTTATAGAAACATATACTGACTTCATGCACACTTGTGTGACTCAGTCACACAATCAGTCACATTAAATATAACTTTTTACATTATTTGGCAACTGAAAATAGAACAATAAACAAAACAAATGAGGTCTAAACTTAAATGTTATCAACACCGTTATGTACCTCGATATTACCTTAATTACACTTTAGACGTAATTAAAGCTATTTAAAATAGTAATTACTTACATTAGAATGATAAAAAGTAAGTCTAGTAATAAATAAAAGGAAAAGTCCTGACTTTTAAACTAATTATGATATGGATAAAATAATAGCGAAAAAACACTTTCGTTTTATTTCACTTTCACATTTTATTATGTCAAATTAAAAAAAATCTATATCCACATTGTTTTTCAAAAATAAAGGTGACGTACATAACGTGCTATTGTTTGGTCAAAAAACACACTCGTTTATTTTATTTTTTTCTTAATTTGCGTAATAGTAAATTGGATGGGGTACGAATTTAAAACGTAAATTGTCATATAAGTTCAGTCGTGTGTGAATGTTTAAAGTGTGTTCCGTGTCATTATCATGTTATTCAATTATTTTGCTTAATGCCTCGGTGGTTCCGCATCAGGCTTAATGTATTTTTGAAACATTTCTATCTCCGTTTTTCCAATTCAGCACCTTGCAAAGGAACTTGAAAAATTCAAGGATTGCCCTTCTCCTTCATCAAAAATAGATCGAAAGTTGACTGAGATTTACAAAGGAGAAGTAAGGATACTGTTCAACACGATTTCTTTTTTTTTTTAAGATAACCTCGGTGTGATTGATACTGTATTTTAAGATTTTATCAAATAAATATATTTAATAATAGTTGGTGCTATTATGTTTGTATTCTGATCATTTTTATCACTTTTAAAAAGACGTTTATTTAGAGAATTTGGTAGAGGATGTTATATGGTGGTCAAAATATTTTCCACCATTTTTAAATCTTTTTCCTTTCTTCAAGTACTGTCTTATTAATTATTTTAAGTATTATTCTTATTGTCTATCGATAACCGCTACTTTTTCCCATCTTTCAGGTATTTTCATAAGTGTCTGGTAATCATTGGTAACCTCATAATAATAAACGATGCTGACAGGTCACGACACTATATGTCGGAACAAGTGATAATCAGTAGGAGTAAGGTCTGCAGATACGGCTGGTGTGGCATCACATCCCATTTTAATGTTTCCAAGTATGTTTTCACCAGTTTTGCAACATGTGGTCGAACGTTATCATGCTGAAGAATAATGTGCTCCTATTCCGACTAGTTTTCGCGCAGTGCTTGGTTCAAAAACATCATTTATAGTCGATAGCTATCCCCATTGATAATTTCATCCAATAATGTCCCAAATTATTATCCTCGATATTAAAATAGCCACTTTTAAAACGTCTAAACCACTTTTTACATGTTGAAATGGATGGAGCATGGTTGTTGAGCTAGTTTTTGTTCACACTTCGACTAAATATCACATACTGAAATGTGAAGCCCGTCAATGATGCTTGAACAAGAAGTTGGTTTATCCGGTTGGTATTGTAAATCCTTTAAAATTAATTTATAGGCCTGACACAAAATGGAAAACTGATACTTTAATTAGGTTATTTTGTTTAAAGGTTGTTTACGTTGATATTAATATTAATGCATTTTCACTAATATATATATATATATATATATATATATATATATATATATATATTGCTGATCAAAATAATAGTCCATATAGTTTTTTAATTTAACATGTATTAAATAACACAAAATAATATAGTTTTTTATGTAAGAAAATCTTAATATTTTGTCCAGTATAAACTTAATAACCGTAACAAACTTCCTCTCCCCTCCTCTTTCCCTCGATTCTGGAGACGTAAGGAGTAAAATGTAGATGATGAAAAAGCAAGGGACCAGATGTGTTTAAAACTTTCGAATTATTAATGTTTAAGTTTCATCGAAGATCAAACTCAATTTGAGATAAACAATTTCGCTATAACAAAACAACTTTAATTAAAATCAACATTGTTTAAATTTGATTGAACAACAAATAAGTTGTATAAGGGTGGTAGTTAGGTATTTAATTATTATCGGGGGATATATATGGGGCGGAGGGTTTCAATTTAGATTCATGTTTAGCTGATGATTTAAATAACGGAACATTTTATTCTTCAGTCAAACACATACATGTTGCTGGTAGCGTTTTAAATTATATATCAAATATTTATTTTCTTTACGTAAATTAATTTTTGGAATTTTACTTCATAAATTGACGTATATTTCGCAATATTTTTTCAGTTTGTTTATAATAATAGCATCAAAAACAATGAATTTTCGAAAAAATAATATTCCCGTTTTTATAAAAAATGAAATTTACACTTTTTTATTCATATATATGCGCAGAGGTATCATAGCAATGTCTAGGCTCTTTTTAATACATCAATTTTGTTTAGTGTCATACCATTTTACAAATTAAAATAAGCTGACTTAATATACACCGAATTATGCTTAGTATAATCGGTAATCGAAAAATAGTGAGACTTGACATAAAGCACAAATAGGTTATTTATTTTTCGAAATTTGTTTTGTTCCTTCTAATGGCAACAGTTGTTAAGAAGATTCGATTTAATACTTTAAACGTGAATCGGTTGTGTCTAACGTAACTAAATCAGATGAATAGGGTGGTTGAGAGATTATTTAATTGTATTTGGCGTCCTATTATTTTTTATTAGAGTAGTATTTAGGGCTTCTATGGCCCTCATTTATCATTATCGCCCAATATATAACAATTTCGGTCCTCAAAATCACTAGTAATCCGACGATGCCAACACAAAATTCTACCAATGCTTATCGACTTCGACTTACTTTGTTATAAATTACGATTTTCCTCAGAACTTTAAATGTAAAATCCTCAAAATAAAATAAAAACTGCATCATATTGAAATAATTTTGGGGCAAGATGATGTTAACAAAACGTTCCAATATTCTGGATATTTATTAATTAATTTAAGAACATCTGGTTACGAAGGAAACTGTATGCTCATCTTTTTCCTTTTGTTTAAGAAAATATAATTACTTGCCATGACCAAATACCTTTTAACTATATAATTAATAAGGCAACCGTTAATTATCCAAAATCATTTCTAAACTACACAAGGGAAGAGGAATAAGGAGCAGAGCAAGACGTAACAAAAGCAGACATGTTTTTGGTCTGAACACGAGTGAAATTCGTTTTAATCGGAACGCTTCTGCCGTTTATTTTAAAAGAATAGTATTCAATCCGGCTCTGTGCGAAAATATATCTTTTAGAAACGTTGTTAAGTCTAGAGCCACGAATGCCTCATCAAAGCCAAGTTTAAAACCCTCTCTTGATTGCTGCATACCGCAAAATAACCAACCAAAAACCGTCTAGCAAGAAGGTTTTAGCTAAAGAAACAAGTTATCTAACAAAAGTTTATCCCAAGAAATTTCATCTTAGTTTCTCTTTTTTTTTCTCTCTTTCTCTACTACTCTTCCTCCCTTTGGTTTTCAGTTGTTTGCGTTTTGTTCAAGTAAAACAATAAATTTCAATTAATTCCACAAACATTGGAAGAATTTTAAATGGTTAGTTCTGGCTGTTTAGTTCAAGAAAATATGTTAACGCTGAATTATATTTTATATCAACGGATCTACAGGGATTATGAATTAATTTTGAGGGATTTTTTTTGTAAATTTGAGGTTTTCTTGGTGTTATTATTGTTCACTGATTAAATTCATGAATCCATGATGGTTCCTTTTTGGTTTGATGTTTTATTTTCTTATCTTCGAACGGATAAAAAAGCATTCTTTTTTTTTATTTTATCGATGAAATAAGCTGAACTGGTTGTTAAATTATATCTAGTTTTAGTGGAAAAAAGTTGTTTACACTGCAATAAAATGATGAAATTTTGACGATGATGAGATTTTGATGATGTGTTGTGTTGGTCATATTAGAACCATTTTTTCTTGTTAATATTAGTAGACTTGCCTGAAAAAAATGGTCGTGAATATGTTGAAAAATCATTATTACACATCAACAAACGATTAAGACGTGAAATATAGTGAGAAAATTATCAGATAATCAGTTATTACTGATAATGTTGGTATCAATTGACTATTTATTTTATTTGTTCCGGATATTTTGGATATGAAACATGTTACAGCAAAATGTGTTCGTTAATATTTGACGAAAGCAACATTATAGTTGTGGCCCATATTTCACATTCGCCATGACCTCTTGTGACATTTTCGTGTTTTTAAAAGAACCTTTGGTTGGTTTCAGTTCCAGAAATGCTTTGAGGTTTAAAAGAAGCGCTTGCATGAATTTATAACATCTAATGAGGATGAATAAATAATTATTCCTAAAAAATGAAAAATACACTTCATGTATAACTTTTTTAAAAATATTTACTTTATTATAAAACTAATATCAGTCTAACTTATTGCAGATTAAATATATATAATTGCGTTTCTATATATATCTCATATCCCTAAAAATGATTTATTTTAGAATCCTTTGTTAATTTGTATATAAAACAATTAGAATAGAACCAAGTTACGGAACGGATTTTCATTTCATCTAGTAACTTTCAAGCGCACATTGTATTTTAATAGCTGTAATAATCATTGAAAAGTTCCCTGCAAAACAATTTCAACTATTAAATCGAAAATAAAGGATCAAACTAGTATGGTAGGGTCCTTTTATATAAACTGCCACTTCATTTAAATCCATACCTAAAGCCGCAAGGGGAACACTGATTAAAATTTGAAATGAGAATAGGATTGTAACTTATAATTATATATGTTGTGTGTATATTTGGAGGCTCTTTTCATCTCGATCTTTTTAAAATATTAGATCTTTATTTGTATGCTGATGATTTGTTCACTTTAAAAAGGCATTTTCTATTACTTTTTCCCATTGTATATTAGCATCTGGTAACAGTTAATTCATCAATTGCTAAACTGTCTGGAAGTTTTTTTGAGAGTTTTCCTTCAATAAACCCTGACAATTAATTGTCTTCCAATATTTTTGTTTCTTTGTCATTAACCAATAAAGTTATTTCGTTTTTGTGATAATATGAAACTCATTATACAAATATTTCGGATTTTTAGTTCCGATTGTTCGTTTCTTAGTTCGTTGTCGAAATCTTAGAATTCCATGATGTCATTTCCCAAACATCTCTGATGATTTTACGGTGTATACGATCGATCAAGTTAACTTTTATATATTTTAGTATTTGTTTCTTTAACTAATATATTGTTAATGATTAATTTTCTTAAATCTTTCAGTTTTAAACCAGCTATTTTATTGAAATATTATAGGGAGCATTATTTTGGGATCCTGTATTACTATTTTTGGCTTACAGCTGGACACTATAGATCTGAACGGACTTGAGAACCTGTCTGTTTATATATAGGTACATAATGAGACATATATTGGTGAAGGAGGGTTTTGTCGTATTTTTTTGACTCTATGTTTTGAAAAATTCTCTTTTGTTATATATAACACAATGTTATTTCTACTAAATTGATCTCTTGTTTCTTAATTCAGTTATTTTTAATTACAACTTATAGCTAACAATGTTATTTTTATCAAATAAGCCCATATGTATTGATAATATATAAGAATAAATAACTAAAAGTAGGAAATAATTCGAATTCGATGGTCTGTATATATAAAAATTTAGGTTCTGGAAAGTATCCAATATTGTTGACTTTAAATTCTCGCACACCATCGCGTTTTAATATATGTATATATGACAGTATACAATTTTCCCCTATTTTTTCATTCGTTTTGAAATATATTAAATGTAATAAAATTTCCAATCAACTTTTTTTATGTTGGAAAATAAATTAATTGTTTCATTGCTTATGAGTAATGACAGTAACGTCTCCAAAAAATGGGTATGCTGAATCCAAATATGACTTCCTTTTATTATTTTAAAATAAAAGTCATTAACAGTATATATTTTTATGTAATGCCTTCACTAGAACATTCAGATCTTTACACGTCATCGTGCTCAGGTGCGGTACCATTTTTGTCAAAACCACACCATGTCCTGATATCCTGGAACTTTTTCCCTGTTATTTTCGTTTTCGGCATACCGAAATACATAGAAGTCAGTTGAAAGTAACCAAATAGCTTTTTTATTGCAGACCTATGTTATCTGGTTGCTAGATTAATTGCTAAATTGTTACATTAATGAAAACGATGCTAAATACGTGAGAAATACATATATAGAAGCACGTTTATAGAGGTTATCATAGCAAAAGATATATATCTGTCTAAAGCTATAGAAAAAGTTCTAGTAGCGGTCAGCAAGATCTATAAATGGACTAGAGACTAGAAAATACAGCTTATTAGCCCCAAATCTATCCATGTTAATTTTGCGTTGCGGCCAAATGACAAAACCCTAATTATGTCACTTGACGGATGCCCGATTCCTCAAGCAGAATCATCTAATGAATACCTCGGAATTCATTTCGATGATAGCATGATAGACAAAATGCAGAGCAGATTACATTCAAAGTCAAGCAACTATACTGGTTAGTCGGAAGATACTCTCAACTTGACCTAAAGTCAAAGAGATTGGTATATGAGATCCAATATGGGGTTGCACTAAAACTTCAAACCAACTAGTAATCCAACGTACCCCGTAACAAAGTTTTACGATTAATTACCAATGCTTATCGCTACGTAACCAACGAAAGGCTGAACGATGACCTCGAAATCAAAAGGATTTACGAAGTGATCCAAAATCTCGTGTTAAAACATGAAATAAAGTTGCTAGATCACAGCAACGTGGAAGCAAAATACAGCTACTGGACAACACGCAAGAAATCAGAAGCGAACCAAACCACACGAACTTGTTGTAATCTAATTTAAGACGTAATTTATTAAAAAAAAAGTTTATAGAGAAAAAAGAGTGAGAAGTAAGATAAAAATATGTTATTACCTTCGGTGATAACAGCGGGCTGTAGTTTTCTTCTTCTATTTTATGCAAAGGTATTTATCGTGATATTTTATTACTTTTATATACCCGGCGAACATCTGGCAAAAACCGATAAAGTAATTCCCTTAAATTATAACCGAAGAAAATGCCGGGATATAGTTTCTACAAATACAGCGCCATTTTGGGAACGTGTACCAAGTCTAACGCCGCGAGAATTTAAATATGCCCCGCGTTGGCCAAATTTCGAATACTTATAATTCACTACTGCATCCATGCGTTCCGTTGTCTGTGGAAAATGGAAGTATTCCCGCTCTTCGAAAATGTTATTGACGTTTATTTTAGACAATTTAGCACGACACGAGGTGTTTTTATGGTTTAAGTAAAGAATACGCCGCTGCCAAATTGACAGTTGTATTTTTCAGATTACGTGTTGTTTAGTATCTTTCGATATCGCAGCTTTATCAAACGATCATCGGGATAATGGCGTTTGTTTCGGGAAAGCGTTATTTCATTTTATTCGAAAATTTACGACTCGGACGTCTGTAATAATAAATTATATTTAGACGAGAATTTTGTGTTTAGTTTTTTTTTAAATCAATTTATGATACAGTTCCAATTCATACTAGTGATCGCCCTGTGTCAAATTAATTATATTTCTTTCATAATAGAGTAAAATAATTAATTTAAAAATGCTATGTTACTAAAACTTGTTTCCACAGTATTTTCATTATAATATCAGAATATATGTGACTAGCGACCCGCCCCGGCTTCTCACGGGTGCAATGCTGATACTAAATTAAATACACTACAGAAAAAATATGAACGTTGTATATAAAAACATAGCGGCCCGCTCCGACTTTGCACGGGCATAAAATATATATGATTATGTCACTCAATGAAAACATGATTAAAATCGATCCAGTATTTTTGGTTCATTCATTACTGCCCTTGGCCTGCACGCATTAAATTTGGAGTAAAACAATTCCTCTTCCCCTATACTTACTATGAAGATTTCCTGCTATCTTTGGAATATCTAAATTCATACAATTTTTATTACATTACACATTTTTAAACGCAAATTTTAAATTTGTAATATCTCCGAAAATATTTGTTTAATTTACATGCTGTAAGGAACCATATTGATCTATATTAATTGCACACTGTATTTAAGGTACTTAATTCGATAAGGATTAATGCCGTATTGCTTAAAATAGCTTCGTAAATAAGCCATTTTCTCACGTAAAAAGTAAACAATAAAAATGGTTAATGTGGGTTATCCCTAAAAGATAAACATATACCATCGCGGACTTTTTTGTAGACCTTTTTATGGTGTACAATACTATAGTACATTAATTTGATCTAACTCGTAGGGTTACGCAGCGTTTTTGCTAATTGCTAAATAAGCCTAAAAAAATAGGTTAATTTACGACATCACGTTAGAAACCTCTAAAATTAGCAATGTTGCCTTAGTATATTATGCATGTATTATACATATAAACCTTCCTCTTGAATCACTCTATCTATTGAAAAAAACCGCATCAAAATCCGTTGCGTAGTTTTAAAGATTTAAGCGCACATAGGAATATAGGGACAGAAAAGGCGACTTTGTTTTATACTATGTAGTGATGCATAATATTAATTAATATAATATATTTCTGTATTAAAACCTATTAAAATATATGCAAACTATCTCAAGAACTTTAATTCAAGCGTTTAATTACATCAAATTTCCATCAACCTACGCTACTAAACATTATAACGAACTATCATAAGTAAGATTATTTTCAGAACTGTAACAATTTCAGAGCATCACATATAAAGTATACATGATCTTTCTTTGCTTTTAGGTTATAACTTAAATATGGAATAATAGCAGTCAATATAGGAATAAAACAATTTTCAAATTGATATTTCACTTTAGCATGTATATTAAAACAATAACGAATCAAGCAATTTATTTTTTTACCATTTGGAAATGTATATTAAAGGAATGTATTTACCATCATTAAATTAACTTTCCAAAACTTTGGTTATAAAGTAAATAATCAAAATAAAGGTTCAAAAAATAAAATGTCATATAAGTTTCTCTTATTTGAGATTTATAGGTTAGTCTGACAACAGCGCTTCTCCATTGGCGATAATTGCTTTTGCAACATATAACCTTTTTATCTATAACGACGCTTATTTTGCACCCTATTCTTAATATAACAATAATCTTGTCATTAATGTTACACCACAATTCATTTGAATTCATTTTCCACTGCTACTATTTTTAACTGATTTATATCGGGAGAGGTGGAAAAATCAAACCAACTTAACCTGCTACGTTGCCACTCTATCTCCTCTAATTTATATAATGATTTTCAAAAAGTCTCTTTATAAATTATTGAGGCCTACATAAAGTGGAATGTCTTAGATCTCCAGGGTACCATTCTATTATTCTCGTACTTCCATCTATTGTCTTTCTTTCTCTGTCTAACTACACACTTTGCCCGACAGTGTTTCAATTTTTTTTTGCTTTGGGGCTTATACAGGACGGTCGCCTAGAAATGCTAGAATAATAAAATTTAAATTCGTAGACTATACTGAATATTTTTTAGTGAAATTCATTGCACAAATTTACATGAATATTTTAATAAATTGCCAGTTCATTTAAATCCATAGCTTTTGAGTTTTTTTTTGTTATATAGAGGCAATGTATTCGCTCACTCCATTGTTAGAATACGAGTTCACTGCACAAGCTTATATGGGTCCAACAGCTGAAGAAAGTTTGCATTAGTAAGATAATAGAGTTATGGCCACTGCTATTTTATATAATATTTTTCACCACAATATCATGAAGACTCATTATTTGACTTTACTAAAAATGTTAGTTTTGATAGTTACTATAAAATACTCCCATTTATTTAGAGTACGAGATAGAAAATATTTTTAAGACATGTATATGAAATATAAAAAACAGTATCTTAATTATTTTATTTAAAATATTAAATACAAATTACAAAATACAGCCAGGTGTTAGGTTATGTAAATAGAATAGAACTGATCCAGTCCAGTATATTAATCAGTAAAAGTAGAATTTCATTTTATTACATCATACATTACATATGCTTAGTAAAATCTTAATTTACAATTACGATTCTTAATTACAAATTAATGCATTTATTTCTCAAATTCAAATAAAACCAAACTACTTAGGCTAAAGTTAACAATACACTGATATACTAAACAAGTTTGTGCGGTTGGGTTATCTTCAATTTTCTGATTTCCTGCGTGTTGTCCAGTAGCTGTATTGTTATAGTAGTTCGACGTTACTGTGATTTATCAACCTTATTTCATTGTTTAACGCGAAATCGTAAATTACTTAGTATAATCATTTGATTTCGAGGTCATAGTGCAGCTCTACGTTGGTTACGTAGCGATAAGCATTGGTGATTAATCATAGAACTTTGTTTTGGGTGCCTTGGATTACTAGTTGGTTTGGTCCTTTAGTGCAACCCCATATTTACATCCCAGTGGTTCAAATTGGCTTTATGATTGTCTGATAAAACAATCTCTTTGATTTTAGGTCAAGTTCAGAGTATCTTCCCACTAATCAGTACAGTTACTTGTCTTTGAGTCTAATCTGCTCTGCTTTTTATCAAAATAAAGCTAATTACGGTCGCCATCTTGCTTAAGAAAGCAATTAAGCATCATTTTCTGCGAAAGGCATTCACTAATAATATGTATTTGTTGTTAAAATGTATTTTGAAGCCCTAAGTATATAAAATACTAATTACAAAATACTTCAGCGTCAGGTGTTTGAAACACCAATTACAAATTACATTTTTAGATCTAGAGTTAACAATACACTTTAGAAGCCTGCTTCTAGGTGTATCAGGATTTTTTCTATAATTATTCCTAACCCCCCGTAATGACTATGTCATAGTTAATAAAGTCTAATGTCATATTTCCGCCCCGAACTGATTCTCTATTAATTTTTTTTCCACATGGGGATGCTCGCATTCGTGCTGACGTCATACGGGAGGCCACTCGAGCAAAAACAAAAGCATAATAATAGCGTCGTACACAATTTGATTCATAGTTTTTATCAGTCCTCCGATGAAAAAAATTCAGTCGATTTTATAGCCTTTGGGGCTGATCCACAGCCTCATTTTTAATGTATGTATGAAGGGACAGACATTCGATATATTGTCTGAAATCTATGAGGAATTGTTGGGGAAAAAATGGGTTTGTTGAAACTTTTTTTTTTCTTTTTCGGGGAGAGACCGAGATGAAATCGAATTAGAAAACGTTAGCATAGAATTTTCCATCAATTTTTTTTTCTCTCTCTCTCTCCCTGATTTCTTTTTGTGGGCGTGTGCGCTCCGAAAATATTAAATATAGAAAATAGATTAAATTTTTTTCATCGATGTGTTGATTGTTTGATAGAAAATTTGCACCAGATATAACCGTTTTCACCAAAGAATTTTTTGAGATATTAGAAAAGAAAAAAGTTAGAGGGTGCTAGATCTGACGAATAAACTGGATATTGGAGCAATTCATAGTGTTTAGTGTTTTTCTATTTATTAAAACTAGTGTATAATTAACAATTAACTTTAATCTGACTTAACCTTCGAACAAACAACTACAACTAAGATAGTTTTCGCTTAATCACTTAGTGTTCAAACGTTTGCAAGATCAGAAGGATTTTCTGTTTAGACGTCTATTGACATTATGCACATTTAGAAGTCTGGGTATCCTGGGACCTTCTTTGATGAGAATCGGCAAATCTTCTGATAGTGTCCGTAGTCATATCAATTTGTAGGACGCGATGGGCAATACACTTCAACACCTTAGTTTGGAACCTCTCAATGGCTTGAACATTGGAGTAACAGCCACACAGATGGATTCCACAGCTCCACAGTGGTCTCAGTATCTACTGTTACAAGATGAGCTTGTTGTAAGTTGATAGTTCGGAGTTTCGGCCTAGAAACCATTACATTTTCCTGAATCTGATGTTGAGTTCACCGCATGTCTTTTTTTATATGCTCCTTCCACCTGAGCTTGGCATCCAGAGTTATGCGAAGATATTTTGCTGTGTTGGCATACGGAATTTGCACCGTTACTAAATACGTTACTTACCGTTAATAAAGCACGTTGTGGCGTAGTCCTCTTATTTGTGAAATCTATGTGTCTTGATTTTACTTCATTCTTTAGACCAGATAGCAACTTCTTCAAGAGAAGATTGGGGTCTCCGGGTTGAGCTTTTTACAGTATCTGCTACTTATAATACTTTCGTACCATCAGCGAAGGTAGCAGTGCTATATAGTGTTGTTGGAAGATCATTGATGTAAAGGAGATAAGCCACTGGCCCCCACACACTTCCTCGAGTATTTTCCTTTATGTTTAATACCAAATTATCGATCTATCAAATAACATTTTAATATCAGGTAAATAAGAATAAGAATAAGTGACAGACAAAGGAACAAGACAGTGTAGCGACCTTGAGGCATGTCGAATTTTACATCGTAGAATAATGGTCTACAAAATACCCAGAATATAATCCCAGATGTTGAACACGGGCGGGGTGTCAGTAGCGCCAATTAGTACACGATAACGAATATCTGGCAGCCCCGAGACCTTTATCTCGGAGATTATTGAAGGGTAGTTTCGAGCATTCAGTGGCTTGACCATCGTTCAGTTCAGGCGTGCCATCATCGACTCCTCAAGCCTCGTCTTGAGGTAACACCGCTGCCATCCGCTTGAATCCACTTGTATTTTCCACATTCTATATTACATTAGACATTTCACTGTTTCATTTCGTTTTACCTCCATTCGCCGAGTCAAATTATCAATATTATCAATATGAAAAATATTAAAACCTTTAAAATTAAATACCATATCTAATAATTTTATTCCAAAGAAACTCTACAGACACTCGTTCGGTCTGGTGATTTATAAAGTCCTTTAAAATGAACCGACATGAAAAATGTCTAATAAAAATAACGTAGTGTGAAATTTTTCATAGAAAACTAAAGCCATTCTATTCCCATTGTTTTCCCGCTGATTATTAGACAGCAAAAACGAAAAAGAAAACAATATTTTTTCACGATACGCTTTTCACCGAAAAAGTTTGAACAGTATCATATTTCATTTGGAGACTGTCATGGCTAACGACATATCGCAGATTTGAATCTTGTTTCATTTTCTGTTGACTTTAGTCTCTTTTATATTTCCGTGTTCCGATATGTGTGTATCCATTTTTTCCCCGTTTCGAATTCGTACCCTAACTGATTCTCGTCACCATTGATATAAATTAAATCAAAAGGATGATGTTGAAATATCGTTCTCTGAGAATTCTAAAATTCGCGTAATATTCTCCAACTCTCTCAAATATTGTATTTCAAAGTGCTAGGTTTCCGGATTAATATTCATTTTTTGAAATGAAATTTATTTTCAAGGTAAACGGTGAATTAATTTTAAAGTATACGAGGGTCACTATTTATATTTCGGGAATTGGCAACACCATTGTCATGTGGGTATCTGACGGTTCCATCGTAAAACATTTTTGACAATATACGTACTAAGAACATTTTCGCACGGACGCTATTTGTTTATTTTATATTTAGTTGAAAGTTTCGTCTCGGCAAAAAATGGAACGGAATCGTGAAAATTTTCGTGCGATGATTTTTTACGATTTTCGACGTGGATTATCACAACACGAGTGCATCAATCAACTTAATTTGACTTTTGGCGATGAAGCTCCATCAAAAACCACTGTGTATCACTGGTTTAATGAATTCAATCGTGTTTGTAGTTCGCTGTCCGACCAGTTTCGTGAAGGTCGTCCAAAATCGGCTGTTGTGTCAGAAAACATCGATGCTGTGTGCGAAATAATTAAGCAAGATCGTCATGTCACCTGTTGTGAGATTGAGACATCCCTAAGCATTAGTTTCACCAGCATATATGCGATTTTATATGAGCCTTTAACTGTGCAAAAGTTATGTTCGCGTTGGACCCACACAATTTGACAATCGCTAAAAAAAGGCTCGTCGATTGGTGCAAAGAAATGCTTAAGAAATTCAATCGCCGTGCTTCGAAAGGCGTTTATAGAATCGTGACAGGTGACGAATCATGTATATATTCATATGAAGGGCCCGAAAATAACTGCTAAAGCCCGCAGTCGACTGTATGGGTGTTCCAAGATGAACCAAATCCAACAAAAGATGTTCGCGCACGAAGCACTTCAAAGAAAATGGTGTCCTCTTTCTTCGGGAAAACTGGCCATATTGCAACAGTGCCTCTAGAGGATCGTTGAATAGTAAATTCTTATTGGTACTCAACCATTTGTTTGCCAGAAGTCTTCGGTGAAATAAGGAAAACAAACAAAAGACGCCGGATTGTTCTTCATCATGACAAAGCGAGCTCTCAAACAAGATACTATTTGAGCACTCAAAACATCGAATTGATGCGTCATCCGTCGTACAGCCATGATTTGGCACTCAATGACTTCTTTTTGTTCCCATCCGTGAAGAATAAACTGCATGGTCAACAATTTTCATCGCCCGAAGAAGCTATTGAAGCGTTCAAAAATCATGTTTGGAAGATACCTCATTCGGAATTGTATAAATGCTTTGAAAATTGGTTTAAGCGTATGCAAATGTGTATCGATCATCGTGGCGAGTACTTTGAAAAACAATAAAAATATATTCGCAGCTTAACTATTTGTTTTTTCCTATTGCCGAAATATAAATAGTGAGGATCTGTAGAAACCATTATGGAATTTTCTAACTAGTGAACACTGAAAGAAAATCAGTGCTTTGGCAAACAGAAAGACGCAGTTCTCATAAATTAAATTTACTATGACAGGCAAATAGAAATTAATAGAAGGGTCGAATATATATATTTTTCCTGTTCCATGTTGATACATCTCGTCTAACCAAAATAATGGGTAAGAAAGAGACGGTGAAAGTGTGAGGAAGTGAGGGGGGCACCATTCTCATTGACGACAAAGCCTCGCTTCAGTTCCGACAAGATGAATTCCCTAGCTAGGAGGGTGAACATCAACAGATTGCAGGGACAAAGCTCCTCTACCTTAATAGGTTATTACTTTTTTAGAAATACATATGGTGAATTCTCGTCTAGATACTAAAAGTGTTGGACCAGAGAATATAATAAACAAATAACCATGATACAAAAATCAAATTATATGTTAAATCGTACAAAATCTTTCACAACGTTTACCAAGAATAAACTAAACAAAATGGTTCCAAAGTAATATATATCCGAAATACTCATAATTCAGAATTAAATATGAAAGTGATATGATACTCTGATATATCATTATTTTTTCAACAAATATCCGAATCTTTTTGGGCGATATTTTTCGATATTTAAAAAATTATCGACTGTTCTAAAAGAGAGAAAATTCGACTGCAAATATCGATATTAAAACGTAGCTTTTTTGAAGGAAAGTATCGACCTTTTGTATTGGGATTTCTCGTGGAAAGCCAGGATTGGAGTGAAGATATATCTATGTTATAAAAATATCGATAATGAATATTTTTCGCTGCGGACGCCATCCTTAGTTAGAACCACATATCGTTTATCGACTCAAGTATTGGAAAATAGAGATTGGAATATTGGAAAATAGAAGTGAAAAAATTATCGATATTATAGAGCAAAAAAGTCCTAATATCAGTTTATTGGTGGATAAATATCGATATTCTACAAAAAGCATCGATATTTCATATATTTGTAAGTAGAACGATTCAAAAAATCATAGTTCCGTAAAATTATTGATATTTTTTCGATATTCAAAATAATGCTTGCCATATTTGAGCAAATTATGAAAAAATATTTATCAATCTTAAAGAATAATTGTCTACTAATTTAAAAAAAAGAAGATTTCTTGCCAAAATATAGTTTTTGATGCATTTTCGATATCGCCAAATATATATCGATATTTCGATATATTTTGTTATGGAGATGTCAGTACTACAATTAATTAAAGAGGACGTTAATTAGAAAGTAATAACATCTGAAAATTGTCGATCTTGATATTAGGAAACATTAATATATTTTAGATTTGATCGATCAAAAAATATCGATATATCGACATAAAAAATATCGATGATGATGTGCGAATGAAACACTAAACTGTTAAATTAAAAATTACACTCTTCATCGTTTTATATTCCGGTTGAATATTCAGTAGCGATTGATTTTTTACGTATTTCCACTTGACATACTCTCATTTCCATCTAATATTCGCCCATAGCAATCCTTTCTATTCAGCAACGTTGCACAACTGAAGTAGTATTTATAAAAACATTTTTTCCGTATTATCAAAGAGTTCAGCTCTATTGATAAAAGGGGTTACATTACATTCGCTGGTAAGCTTCGTTTGGATGATGTCACTTGAATTCCGTTTAAAGGAGAACCTTTTTTGTTCCTCATTTCACATAAATAACATACAAAAAGCAACCAGAAAGACACAAAACAGGGAAAATCTTCATTAATCCTATCCTGATCGTAGTTACTCAAGTTATCTGGTTTTTCGAATAAATTTTCATTCATATCGAATATTAAAAAAAATGCTGGACTGTGCACCTGCAATTTATAGGTAAGCGCCTATAAATAATCACTGCTACCCCTAGTTTTAACTGATTTTTATAGCTAACAAATGTTACCAAACGATGGCAGTAAGATGGTAGGGTTATTAAAAACCAATATCGATGACAGCGAATGCTTTTAAAAAGTTAGAGCCTCAAGGAAAAAACATAACAATAAAAATGTTCCCCGAAAAAAAAATACGTTTTTAATTTTTTTTAAGGTCATCAATCAAATAATAAATTATGTGATGTTTAATAAACGTTAATTAAAAACCGAAATTGATTTTTTCCCTGAACGATTCACTGGACATGAAAAATTGGTTTTTATAGCACGGCGACAAAAAAGAAATAATTAGCTTTTATAGATAAATATTTTCATCGGGATCTTGGTTTTATATATACATATATCTCAAGATTGTCGTTAAAAACGCCTGGAAATATATATAAAAGTTTTAAGATATACAATAAAACGAGTTTGTATTATATAATAATCTTGACGCCATTAAGTTTAATCTTCAGGTTAGGAAGTTTAATTGTTCAAAGTTTTTTATGGTTATCCAGATTTGTTGTTTGATTTACTTACCATAAGGCCTGCAAATTAGTTTTAAAGGGTTTCTTTTTAATTACAAGCTTTATTTTGAAAGATTAATACTATGTATTTTATTTAAGGTATTGTCTATCGATAGCCGCTACTGTTTTCCATCTTCCTGTCAATTTACGGATTCCATCTCGAAAAAACGACGTACCTTTTGAGACTATGCGCGAATAGATCCATTTTTTCGTAAGAATGTTCATCAGAAATGAAGCACTGCTCAGATAGATTACGACTCATATGTCGAAACAAATGGTAATCAGACGGAGCAACATTTGGAGAATATGGCGGATGAGATAACTGTTTCCATTCTAATGTTTCTAAGTATGTTTTCACAGATATTGTAACATGTGATCAAGCATTGTCATGCTAAGTAACAACAAGAGCATCAATTGTAGTCGATAGCGATCTCTATTGATGGTTTCTTCCAGTAATGCCTTTGAATCCTTGTCTTCAAACTTTTTTGGCTGTCCAGTAAGTAAAGAAGTAAAACTTCCCGTAGATCCGCTTTACTCAGTACAAATTTAAATATTTCCAATGCACTGAAAAGCATTAGAATGAAAATAATATCGTATGATGAAAGAAACAACGGTTCTATATATAAACGCAGCTTCAAATTTAAAATCGCTGATCTTACGGTTATTTTTTCCACCAGAATCTGAAAGGCGTATCAAAAATAACCATATAGAAAATTCCGAGGGTAAGTGTTGTTTCATCAAAAGGTGTTTCGGTGAAGAGGAGTAAATGTACGAAAATGATGGTTATCCGCCATATAGTCCAGATCTGACCCCTAGTAATTCCAGACAAGAAATTTGGCTCAATTGACCAAGAGGGAAATTAAAATCCTAAACTAAATGATGTTTTATTAATATTTTAGTGAAGCCACTGTGTTTATGTGATAAAATGTTAGGTATATATATGTATATATATATATATATATATATATATATATATATATATATATATATATATATATATATATATATATATATATATATTTGATATTTGTAGATACGAACTAAGACGTAATAATTTTACTTTATTACCTTCAAATTTATCAAAACTGTGAAGGTTAATTTAAAAAATAACTGAAAGAACTTTAATGTCCATTATATTAGAGTATATCATTTAAAAAAAATCACTATAACAGAATTAAGAAGATAAATTTAACCGAAAACATATATTTTGTAGAAAAACTTAAGCAAAAAGAAATAGAATAGTAAAATATAAACTCAATATTTTTTTGGCTAATTTGATGGACTTCTTTGTCGTTTTCGCATGAAGTAGTTGCAAATAGAATGAACATAATAGCGTATGATGAAAAAACAACGTTTCTGTGTATAAACGCAGCTTCAAATCTAAAATAGCTGATTTTACGGTTAGGTTTTTTTCCACCAGAATCTGAAAGGCGTATCAAAAGTAACCACATAGAAAATAACGAGGGTAAATTTTTTCTCGTTTAATTTAAGAAAGTCACTTATTCTCCATTCAGCATCCGGAAATAAGTGTGACAACAGTAATGTTATATTGTAGCATGAATAATAACCGACCCAAATACGAAGACTAATTATTTCTTTATTATGATTTCGGTTTGGTACGTTGAAGGTTTTCAGAACAAGATCGCGATATTCTTTGAGCGCGTATATACGCGGAAACTGGCAGCCCCAGGCCCAATATCTTGTTCCTGACTCCATACTTGATGCTTCAAGTTATTCTTTTGAGCATTACCTCGTCAAAAAATGTGCATGCGGTATATATTGTTTTATGGTTGGAGTGGTAATCTTGAAAATTCAAAGCGCCAAGCGCAGCTTTCCTAAAAGTAATCTTAATAAATGTAATTATCTTTTAACATCTGATAAATCGCGTTCCATTTATATTTATAAACAACGTTTTGTAATAATTTTATTATAATTTCCACTAGAATTTAAATTAATGAACCCCATTTTCACTAGTTTTAATTGTACCACTTTCTGCAGATGTTGGAATATTTTTTATGAGCTGTGAATTAGTTTTAAAGGATATTTACTGAACTTTTTCTTGAACTGTCTAAACTCGTCTTTACCAACAGCGTCAACATATTTTTTTTATTAATCTCTTAGAACGTCAACAATCTGCCCGTGGGCAATAAGTATTATTGTTTGATTTCCGTTATATAATTTAACCATCCTAACATGTAGAAGATCACTTCAGTAAGTGTTCTGCTGTACAATTTATAATCTAAATTTTATTCTAGATACTATTCTAACTTATTCTAAAAACGATTCTAGCTTATTCTAGAGATTATTAAATCTCACTCTATGTGTCTATTAATCAGTACGTATGGCAGTCTGCGTTTGAGCCTACGCACTTCACTATCATCGCACACTCTTTGGCGAGTGCATTGGGATGCACTAATAGTCTTTCAGAGTACTTCGCACTAGTACTTCGAATCACACTCGTTATGGGTTCTATGTGGATATCGCGTTGAATCAGTTTGTTGGACACGTAATATGGGGCATCGACGATGACTCGCAACACTTTATTCTGGAACTTCTGGAGGATATCTATGTTAGATTTGTTAGTAGTACCCCACTGTTCAATACCATAGGTCCAGATGGGCTTACGTATTAATTTATATAGCAAAACCTTGTTATCTAATGATAATTTAGATTTACGCCCTATCAGCCAATACATTTGGTTTAGTTTAGGCCCAAGCTGTTTGCGTTTTATCACTATATGTTTTTTCCAAGTCATACGTCGATCAAAATGTTTTCCCAGATATTTAACGCTGTCTGCTTGCGAGAGTTCATGATTATTCAGTTTTATTAAGGGACATGTTCTTCTGCAAAGGGTGAATGTCATATGGGTATATTTTGTCTAATTTGCTTTGATATGCCACGTTTTCAACCACAATTCGACTTTGTTAAGATGAAGGTTTTTTGTGGCTGGTATTGGATCCTCGTGCGATGATAAAACCTCTGTATCGTCAGCATTTGTTGCAACAGTAGTGTTTCGTGAGGTCGATAGGTCGTACCATCAATGACCACCGAAAAGTACTGGGTAACATTCATTTATAATTTACTTTAAATTAAACATATTGGAAGCCGAGTAAAAATATATTTGACACTTCAGTGAAATGACAAGAGCCTGGCCTTAGATTTCCATCATTCATAAGATTCAATATTAATTTCATCTTTCATAGAGATATAACCAAAATTTCGAAAACAATAAGAAGTTTTTCTTATGAACTTATTGTTAGCGTCAGTTTTTTAGGATACACATAAACTTTGTTATATGTAGATTACCTTAATAGTATTAAAAAGAAATTCAATTGAACGAAAAATTTATAGTTTACGGTTACAAAGTTTACGGAAGTAAAAGTCGATAGATTTTCAAAAATATCTTATCTATCGATTAATATTAATATATCGATTTCGATATTTTTTTTAGGAATATTAAAATATTTTCATGTAAATAAACTTAGATATAAAAAATAACATAAATTTTTTTATTATTCCAAACGACTAAACGCAGTTTTAATAAACTCGGCTTTAATATTAGAAATTCTCTATTATTGCATACCACGATGCCCATTGAGATTGGTATTTCAATGAAAAATCATCAGCATGTTTATTTTTATAATAAATATATGTTATTATTATAATTTGAAGATCTTATTTAAAGCTGCATATATAAATATGTGGACATATTCTGTTTTAAATAGAGATAATATACAAATCCCAAGTTACTTAAAAAGTTCCAAGTACCTTGGCAACGAAAGAAAAAGATATAATCTGGCAATAAAAGGGGCGTTTTCCGCGAGACTATACTTTTGGCTGGAAATTGCGAAATACACAAACTGTCAAGAACTGTTAACGTTAGATTGGGATAAGTGCACTACTGTGGATTTGCATCCGTAGTAACTTTGTGTCATAATTTTCTTGGATATTATCTGCCCTTTCTTTACTGCTCTCATTCTCACACTCATTTCAAAATATATATTCCAAACATACCTGTTTTAATCAATTTATTTTTAAAATAATCTTAAATATAGTTAAATTATCAAATGATAGTAACAGGTCAATTGAAAAGTCCCCGGCCTACCGCAGAGAACACATTTTTTGTCAATTTTTTTTTATTCAACATAATTCCCTTCACTGATAAGGTGATAGACTGATTATAGCGACCCTCCAGCTTTTCGATACCATTTTTGTAGTACGATTTGTCCTTTGCTTCAAAATAGGCCTCAGTTGGGGCGAGCGCCTCTTCATTGGACGAGAATGTCTTCCCAACGAGCGTTCTTTTGAGCTCCGAGAGCAGGTGGATGTGGAAGCAATTCGAAGTCCAATTCATGGTTGTTTGTCATCGTTTTCACTGACTTGTGACACGGTGCATTGTCTTGGTGAAACAGAACTTTCTTTTTTTTCTAATGCGGTCGTTTTTTCGGCGATTTCGTCCTTCAAACGCTCCAATCATGCTATGTAATAGTCGCTGTTGATGGTCCTTCCTTTTTCAAGGTAAGCAATGAAAATTATTCCAGGCGCATCCCAAAATTCAGACGCCATCACCTTGACAGCCGACTGTTGCATTTTCCCACGCTTTGGAGCGGGTTCATTGTGTGCAGTCCACTCGGATCACTGTCGATTAGAGTTCGGAGTGAAATTATGGGGCTATGTTTCATCCATATCGACATATCGACACTAAAACTCGGGTTTATTACGCTTGATCATCTTCAAACACTGCTCCGAATCATCAACTCGTCTTTGTTTTTGGTCAAAAGTGAGCCCGCGCGGCAAGCGTTTTCTCATACCCAAATATTCGTGAATGATATGATATACGCGTTCAGTTGATATCTTCAGAGTGTCTGCTATCTCATTCAATTTTTACGATCATTCAAAATCATTTTCTGGATTTTTTAAAAGTTTTCGTCGGTAACAAGCTCTTTTGGGCGTCTGCTGCGTTCACCGTCTTCGGTGCTCATTTCACCACATCTAAACTTAGCATACCAATCCTTGATGGTTGATTTTCCTGGGACAGTGTACGGAAACTCGTCATCAAGCCAACTGTTTTGCTTCAACTTTATTTTTTTAAAAAGCAATATTTTATCAACACGCGAAAATCCTTTTTATCGATTTTTTTCACAATAACAAAAGTTGCTTCACTCAAAACCCTATGACTCACAAACTAATATTCCGATAGCTGTCAAATTTATACATGCGTCTTTTGAGGGTTAGGGCTAACAAAAAACATATGGATTTAATTCTAGTAGCGTCATCTATGTGTCGGGGACTTCAATTGACCTGTTAGGTACTAATGAAGAAGATTTTTTTCACTGCAATATAGCTTATAATTTTCTTGGATATTATATGATTTTTTGTTATTCTGTATATTACGGAAAACGATAAAAATATGTAACAGACTAATTTAGAGTAAATAACTAATTTTTTGAAGTGGCGAAACTACTAGATTTATTACTAGATGATAATAGCCTATCAAGGTAGAGGAATTTTGTCACTGCAATCTGTTGATGTTCAGCCCTTAGCTTTGGGAATTCATCTTGTCTAAATTGAAACAAGAATTTGTCGACGCGAGAATAGAAACCTGACGAATAGGAATCGTGCTCTCTCTCTATCTCCTTTACTCCATTGCTCTCTATCTCATCCATTGTCTTGAAACAACCTCTTACAAATGACATTATTATAATTACAATTTCAAATATCACACTATTAAGGAGAACAGTATCTCTAAAACATTTTGAAATGTAATTTACGTGTTTAATGTCTTATTTATTGGTACGTAATCGAATAAAATTAAGTTAAAAATCAGGCCTGTAATTGATTTGAACAAATTTGCTGATATTTGAAACGTAACGTTATCTGTCATCAAACTGAAATCTAAATCTATTTTACAATAGTGGGCGTTTTAACCATTTAACACGCTTTTTTATAACCCGACGATGCTTAATTGCTATTGTTTAAGAATCGTTTTTAAATAGGCCGTTGTAGTTAAATTAGCAATTTTACTTTTTAATTGGTTAACAAGTTATTCGTTGTTAATTAATTTATGTCATTTTATCTTTGTTTCTAAATATTTTCATAAGATTGGTGATTTTGAGTAATATCTATCGTACGATTATGAGTTATGTAATCGAAATATATCGATTATACTGATTGAGAGATTTTATATATTATCAGTTCTTATAGTTAGATATAATCAAAATAACACAATTCCTTGATACATAATCAAAATTATTTTTTAAACTGTCTTTTTTTACTAAAACTTGCCCCTACCCTAAAATTACTTAAAACTTTGACAAAACTATGAAAATATCAGAACTATATAGGATAGGCACGTTATTTATAACTGTATAGAAATTACTTATTATAAGTCAATCACTCTGAAGACTCACTCTCAATCAATCACGTTAAAGTCGGTGCCGAGTCCAAAACAATACAAAAATAATAATGTAATTTTGTGACGTATACAAAAACTTAAATTACCAACAAAACAAATCTAAACTAACATAACTGTTTGGGTTCGGTTGGGTTCTTAAAACAAAACAAATTTAATTTGTTGCTCGTAACCGTCTTCAAATTAATGATAGTAGTTAAAATAATATTGTAAATAGATAAATAGGTTTAGGTAGGTATTAAGCTAAATTGTGTGTATATAGTAGAATATAAAATACATGTAGTAGATAGGTTAAATAAGGTTTTTGTTTATTTTTATTTACTTATTACAACTATTATTATGTACATATTTTTTTTAAATGTTTTTTTTTGTGTTAAAATTCTAAGTTTGGTTGTTTTTAAATTATTAGTGAGTTCCTTATTAATTTTTATTAAATTCGGTTCAATTTTTTTGTTAAAATATTTTATTGGAATCAATGATGATAATATAATGGAACCTCGAACAAAATATATGGCCATATTCATTTCCTACAGTTATAAAGATCATTGAAACTACAGTATTTAATGAAATATTTTTAAGACTAGTTTATTTACATTATGTTTCCATTAATTATATTAAGGTTATCATATTTTTCATAATAAATATGACACCAAGTGTTTGGCATGTTTAAACATACTCTTATTTCCTTAAAAAAGAAGAAATACAAATATAATATAGTTCGATTTTATTGTAATAGAAAGCTAGTTCTGAAGATAAATCTTCGTCAACAGCTTTATATTTTACGTAATAAAACATTAAGACAGAGGATGATTTTATTATTTTAAATTAGTAGATATGGTATTTAATTTTAAAGGATTTTGTCTTATCTTTTTTTTTCGTTATTGTATATTTTATTCGATGTTATTTATTCTTTAGTGTAAAAATGATGTGGCTCGGTGAATGGAGGTAAATCGAAATGAAACAGTAGTGTTTACATGATGTGACCGTTATTTATTGACAGTATAAAAAATGAGAAAAATACAAAGATAAAAAGGATGGCAGCGGAGTTACCTGTTGACGAGGCTTGGGCAGTCGATGGTGGCACGTCTTAACCGAACGAGGGTTGAGCACTGAATGACCGAAATACCCTTCAATAATATCCCAGATAAACGTCTCGGGGTTGCCGCTAACTATTCGTTGTCGGGTTCCAGTTGGCACCCCGCCCGTGTTCAACATCTGGGATTATATTTCTGGGTATTTTGTAGACCGTTATTCCACGATGTAAAATTCGACATGCCTCAATTCGCTACAATACTCCCCTGCCAGAATTTTACATAAAATTACTTCAACAAAAATACAAAAATGTTTGCAAAAAAATATCAAATACAAAAAAAAACATATACCAAACAAAATGTGCTGTGTAAACTGGGCTTTGAAAAAATATGATAGTTCGAAACGGTTGTGATCTGGTACGGCTGTTGATATCTTCCGGTCCTACAGATACCGTTGCATCATCGTCGCTTTGGCACTTGAATGTGGTCCATCGACGACGTTGAAAACAAGCTATTCTTCAGACAGGGCTCCCGTAATCGACGCTGTGGGAGGATCGACTGTTCGACGACGTGGTAGCTTATTTTCTTCGACGACGAGACGTTAGCAATTCTGGTACTTCGGCGAAGACATAACGAGTCTACGGTGACTGCAACCGGTACCTAGCTTCTGGAGCTGCTCTGTGACTAATCCGTAGTCACATACGTTAGGTTAATTCATAAAAAACAAATAACGACGGTATCCGACCGAAGCTGCCCAAAGCCTTTTAAATCAAAATATCTGCCATTATGACGGAGACGGCGAGCGAAGGAAGACATTATGATTTAAACATAGCGCCGAAAGAAATGTTTAGCCGAGACGCTGATGATTAAGCAGTGACGTGAAAATATTCCAAAAGATTGTGAAATAAAAATTTTGACAAAAAAAAAAAAAATTTAAAAAATGAATTGGAAATAATGAAATTAATCGGAATAAAATTAAAATGAATCTTGAAGGTAAAATTGAAAAAGAATCGAATTAAAAATATTTAAAATTTTGAAACAAAAAAAAAATATAACGGTCACGTAAAATACACCATTTTCTACGTACCCTCCATTCACGAGTCCAAACCCAATTTTGCGAAAGATCACGTCGGGGTCACCACTTTAGTGTAAAAATGATGTGGCTCGGTGAATGGAGGTAAATCGAAATGAAACAGTAGTGTTTACATGATGTGACCGTTATTTATTGACAGTATAAAAAATGAGAAAAATACAAAGATAAAAAGGATGGCAGCGGAGTTACCTGTTGACGAGGCTTGGGCAGTCGATGGTGGCACGTCTTAACCGAACGAGGGTTGAGCACTGAATGACCGAAATACCCTTCAATAATATCCCAGATAAACGTCTCGGGGTTGCCGCCAACTATTCGTTGTCGGGTTCCAGTTGGCACCCCGCCCGTGTTCAACATCTGGGATTATATTTCTGGGTATTTTGTAGACCGTTATTCCACGATGTAAAATTCGACATGCCTCAATTCGCTACAATTCTATAAACAATTACAGAAACACGATGCCAAAAGGTAAACGTGATAATTAACGCGAGATGCATCATTATAATTTTGTTGTGAAAACAGGAGGTGGAGAAAAAGGGCCTGTTGGCGTTGTTTCGTTCCAAAAAAAAACGGGCTAATAATATTTAAGAAACGGTATTTTGTGACTTGAAAACAACGGGCTTTTTGTACATTAAATGCAAAAGTAAACAGCATTAATTAGTAAGAATCCCTAAGGAAAACAGTATAGAGGTCAATTTATGATGATTTATTTGTTGGATTAGAATTAAAATATTTTTTTCCACTACGCCCGGGTATCCTCCAATTAAAGGAGCAGCTCGATTAAAGGTTAAATTCGTGAGGCATCAAAAGCTGCTACTGCCGTAAAGTCTACCGGTTCGTTAGGAATGCTAATTTAGAACAAAAATTTCGTAATTTGTATTCTTGATGAGACTTTTGTGTTTGATTCGTCCGGCGATCGTTTTTTGTTTTGTACACTACCTGAGAGCGCTGTTTCCTAGTTTATTAAAATGTTCCGTACGCGTGTTTCCCTTTTTGTGATATTTAAACGCTGATAATAAATTACTCTCTACGTATATACTCGCGCTTGAATTTTCATGGAAATAATTCTAATTTCGGTCTATGATATTAGTTATTTCTCCGTGGAAAAGTGGAACTAAATCCCGCTACTTTTCCCATTTCGAATTAATTGAAACAAAGTTAAATTGCTCCCTAACAAACAATTACTGCGAATAATTCATTTTATGGCTTTTGTTTTATCCAGTCGTCTGAAGAAAGGCTAGTTCCTTCCACTTTAACCATCAAGATTTTAATTAAACCGAAATCAACAGTTTTATCATATTTTGTCACTCACTAGCTATAGTTATATTCATTTTATTTGTTTACATCTTCATAGAAACAGTACTACATCTAACCAGTTATACTGAAAAAGTAGTCATTATATTTTGAATGAACCAAATATATTTAATATAAAAAAGTTGCATTCATTATATTCACGTGAGTTTACTTGGAAAGAGATAGCAACAAAATTTACAGAAAAATCTTAATGACTTTACAATGATACATTGGATCTTCAGCATTATTTTGATTACTATTATTTCTTAAGAAAAAATATTTGTTCTTGTGCTATTCAACTTTAGTTGTTTGGAATTCTTAATATTTGTATTATGAATCTAAGAGAGATTTCTGGAAGGATGGAAATCCAAATCAAAATATCCACATATACACTTAAACCATACCAAAACTTAGAAGAAGGAATATCACCTGAAGAAGAGCTCATCCATAAGAAATTCATTTTTCCATCTCTCAGCATTTTGTGGATGCCATTCCGAAAGAACACATTTTCCTTTGGGCTAAGCCATTTTTTAACTTCTTCGAAAGGTTGCTGTGCAAGCACGTGCCTCATCGATCGAAAAGGTGATGGATGGAATCAGGTCTGGAAAGTACGGATATGCGATAAAATTTTTCATTCAAGTAATAATTTCATCACTTTTCCGACTGGTTTTGCTGTATGAGATGATGCGTTCTCATACTACAAACTCACGTGGATGTTTTTTGATCATTTAACGTACACCAGACACAGAGCAGAGCAGTAAAAACGACCAAATCCATGTATGGAAACTTTGAGACCTACTCTGTGAAGCTCTAATATTTACATCGTAAAATTGTTATTAGATTATAATTTTAATCAAATTTAACTTGTTTAGCATTAACTAACTTTTCTAGTCTTCTTTCAATACTTTTTCACTGGCAAGTAAATGGAATCCATTTTACTTTTTCTGAACTATTTCTATAACTTCTAAACTAACACTAAATGTTCTTCCAAGCAAGTTCTTATTTTATAAAATACTAGCGACCCGCCCCGGCTTCGCACGGGTGCAATGCTGATACTAAATTAAATACACTACAGAAAAAATATGAACGTTGTATATAAAAACATAGCGGCCCGCTCCGACTTTGCACGGTCATAAAATATATATGCCTATGTCACTCAATGAAAACATGATTAAAATCGATCCAGTATTTTTGGTTCATTCATTACTGCCCTTGGCCTGCACGCATTAAATTTGGAGTAAAACAATTCCTCTTCCCCTATACTTACTATGAAGATTTCCTGCTATCTTTGGAATATCTAAATTCATACAATTTTTATTACATTACACATTTTTAAACGCAAATTTTAAATTTGTAAAATCTCCTAAAATATTTGTTTAATTTACATGCTGTAAGGAACCATATTGATCTATATTAATTGCACACTGTATTTAAGGTACTTAATTCGATAAGGATTAATGCCGTATTGCTTAAAATAGCTCCGTAAATAAGCCATTTTCTCACGTAAAAAGTAAACAATAAAAATGGTTAATGTGGGTTATCCCTAAAAGATAAACATATACCATCGCGGACTTTTTTGTAGACCTTTTTATGGTGTACAATACTGTAGTACATTAATTTGATCTAACTCGTAGGATTAGGCAGCGTTTTTGCTAATTGCTAAATAAGCCTAAAAAAATAGGTTAATTTACGACATCACGTTAGAAACCTCTAAAATTAGCAATGTTGCCTTAGTATATTATGCATGTATTATATATATAATACATTCCTCTTGAATCACTCTATCTACTGAAAAAAACCGCATCAAAATCCGTTGCGTAGTTTTAAAGATTTAAGCGCACATAGGGATATAGGGACAGAAATGGCGACTTTGTTTTATACTATGTAGTGATTCATCCCACTATTTCACCACAATTGTTCTTTTAAATTTTTATATTAAAAAACTACATTCTTCACACCTTCACATTTTCATCCTATCTTTGCAGAAACCAAATAATGTTTTTCAGTGAAATTTTTCTAGTGATGAAAAGTTTAAATAAGTTTCAATGGTTGATAAATATAAAAAATAATCTAAGCTAAATTTTAGATGATATAAAATACCAACAAGATTTTATAGAGTAATTTGAAGTCTCTTAGTAGATCTATGTATAGCCCATAACTAAAAAATTGATTTAAAGAGAGTTTGAGAAACGTTCAAATGTTTTGGACGGTTCACCTACCGTTGCGATGGTCGCGGGCTCGAATCCTGCTGGGGATGGTCGTAAATTTATATTTGTGATTGTTTAATATTTGTGATTGCTCTAGGTAAGAATGTAAAATCCGACAAGGAAAATGATCTTAGTCACGCCAGTAACCAGGCTGTGTAAGACCGGATGTCTTCTGGGATGATTTATAAAGTTGGTCACTTGCCAGTCGGTAGGCTTAAGACCGAGGACCGTAGTTCGGAGCCCACATTAAACTCTAGGTCCTTACCAGATAAACCCTCGTTGGTAAAAAATAGACTTTAAAATAAGAAAAAAATAATGTTTACTAATCTCAATAATTGAAATAGTCTATATCTTCTTTTACTACATATAACTGAGAAATTTACGAAAGCATTCTATATATTATCGTATTGGATTTACAAAAATTATGCGAATTAGTGAATGTATTTCGAATACTTTATACAAATCTTTTGATATATGGTAATAAAAAACCTGTTTAATTTTTCTCTATATGTTATCACTTATTACAATCGATAATCATTGATCGTATTCACGATCACTATCAAACTACGTTAAAGTAAATGAATTACCAAACTTAAAACTACTAAATTTTAACCGGACCTAAATTTTGTTGAAAGGTTTATTTAATTATTATTTTGGAGATATCTCCATCTTGTTAAGCTTTACACGATTATCATACTCCATTATTCCGTAGTGTTAAACGCTAAACAGATATGACGTCATCGGTTTTAGCACGAAAACTACATTTCATATAAAATGTGGCGAATATAATTGCAGATTTTTTCGCCTTATAATTAAAAACGGAGCTTGAAACGTCTCTGGTTAGTAGGCAGACTAAACAAAAGCAACTAACCGCATAATAAATATGTCTCTGATTTAGATGTAAAGCGAAAGAATACCCTTTTACAGGAAAGAATAGGTTGTTCAGTTTTAATACGTAAAATATATCGAAATGTCATTCAACTAGTAGTAAAGTATAGCGTATACATTAAGGAATAAATGATTTTAAAAGGCTGTCTGTTTCGATAAGTTACGATGAAACACTGTTGGTGGTCATTATCATTAACCATTATTGATTGATATCATATTTTTCTACAGTATAATCAACTCATATCGATCCCCCATTATTCTTTAAATATTCATTCAATACAATGGACGTAAAGAAAATTACTTATCGTGACACATTGTGTATTTCTTACATTGTCGATGTAACACATTGTTCTAAATGATAGGAATTACTTCTATCTGAAAATACATATCCTAATAATACCACTAAATGATCAGAATCAATTTGGTTTTGAGGTTAGCTCATGTTAAATTCAGTAATAGCTCGCTTAAGGTTTAGGCGGTTAGTCATTATTATCATTGAATATTCTGGCTTCTATCGAAATCCATTCCGAGATTTTTTCTTTTGATTTATAAATAAATATTTTTATGAAATGTATTTAAATTTACTTATATTTTTTATTATACCTGTGCGCATTGATTTTGACTTGACGGTTTCTCTATTCTTTCTTCCGTCATGTCAGATCGATTTTATATCACTGGCATTTGCAATTGGAGAGATAAAATGATGCTGCCCATGACTGACAGCCGAGAGAGCACAGGTCTGTCAATAATTTCTTACGCGTATGTCTTCCTATTCTATTTTTGATGTTCTAAAATAAGAATATAATATGGATAAATGGGTTTTGTTCGACACGTTATATATTATTGATTGGTTTTATTTCATTAACATGTATTACATTAGTTTGTATGATCGATATCGTGTCCCATAACGATAATTGAGATATTAATCTAAATACCTAAAACAAAGTGGTATTAGTTACACCCTTTATAACTCAAGAACCGATGGACGGATCTCTGATTAGAATATAGGAAAAATTCAGAGAAAAAGTCTACAAAGACATTGAAATACATAGAAGGCGCTCCAATAGCAATCTATTTTTTCCACTGCTGACATTCCAACAACAAAAGAAACACTTCTTGGAACCTTTATTGACGATACAATTATTATGGCAAAAGATCTCTGCCTAAGGCAATAGAAAAAGTGCAAATGGCAGTCAAAAAAATCTACAAATGGACGAAAGATTGGAAAATTCAACTTAATAGCTCCAAATCTGTCCACGTTAATTTTGCATTGAGGCGAAATAATAAAAATTTAATTATATCACTCAATGGATGCCCGATTCCTCAAGCAGAATCAGCTAAATACCTTGGAATCCATCTTGACGGTAGATTAAATTGGAAGCATCACGTTAGACGAAAAGCAAAACACATTAGAACCAAAATAAAACAACTATACTAATTAGTCGGAAGATACTCTCAACTTGATCTAAAATCAAAGAGGTTGATCTATGATACAATTATGAAGCCAATTTGGACCTATGGGATGCAAATATCGGGTTGCACTAAAAATTCAAATCAACTAGTCAAACAGCGCTGTCAAAACAAGGTTCTTCGATTGACCAGCAATGCCTATCGCTATGTAACCAATGAAGAACTGCACGATGACCTGGAAATCAGATGGATTTGCGAAACTATATATATATATATATATATATAGCTATAAGTTAATAATTAATAAATAATTATAATTTTATAATTGAGGAATACATACTGATGTATTTTCTCGCACTCGTCTTGCTTATTAATTATCTTATATTAAATATATATTATATTAAAGCGTATCTAATAAAGATGTTATAAAAAAAAGTTCTCGTTCTGATGATTCTGAAGATCTTAACCGATATGTCCTCTGAATTTAAACAAATTGGTTTTCAGAGTTGTTTTACAATCGCCTTGATTAACTAAATACTTTGACTACTTGTGGTCCATCTTTGAGTGCTGGTGGCTTGAATCTAGAAAATCCATATTTTACTCATGCTAAAAAGAAAACGGAAATATATATTCCGAATGTACTTGAAATGTTAATGACCACAGAGAGAAAATATTTTTGTGATTTAGATGTTGATAATTTCTCACTTAAATGACTATATCTTTTGCGTGTGACCAAATCAATTTAAACATCTTGCTGAAACTATACTATTTTTTTATTAGTTACATCTTGCATTAGATATGCTTAGTACTATCTTAATTGACGAATTAATTTATTACTACTGTTCTGTACCGTGAAGATGTATGTCGAGGTCTTTAGCTAATTCTGTTTGAGTAATCGGGCATCCGTCGAGTGATATAATTAGGTTTTTGTCATTTCGTCTTAATACAAAATTAACATGGACAGGTTAAACGCAGATTTATAGCTGTTAAGATGTGTTTTCCAGTGTCTAGCCAATTTGTAGATCTTGATAGATATAACTTATACTTTTTCTATAGTTTTAGACAGGAATATATATTTTGCTATAATAACTATGTCGTCGGTAAATGTTCCAAGTTCTATTTCTTCGGTTGTTATGAGATCAGCAGTATAGAGCAGATACAAAAGCTTGTGAGACGCACAGGAATATTGCTGGGCAGTATTTCTTTTCAACAACCGCTGTTACTGTGTACACTTGGTCGATTGTTGAGTGGTGATTTCGAAGCCCAAACTGGTATACGTTAATACGTTTTAACAACAGTTTGAGCAGCAAGAGAAGTAGCAGCGAAATAAGCCTGTAAGATCCGACTTATTCTGCGTGATAAATCTATCAGGTGTTTGAAGCATAATTACTTGAGCTACCTTAAAACATTACTGAACATGTTTCAGTTTCAACCAGGCATTGAATATGTTCTTTTTAGGTGTTTTTAGAATAGAGAATTGTAGTCAACTTCCATTGGAAAAATACATTTTAGAGTTATATTCATTGCAGATTCTATATCATTCGGTTGGAGAACGTTAATGAAATAAAATGAATCGATTCACATCGATTATTTTTATCTTTCTCTAGTAATTAGTCACTTAATTTTGCGAGTTTCTTTACATACCGAGTAATCTTTGTTTGTTTCCGGGTTTAATTTACTTTTCAAGCAATTTTTCAAAGCAATTCTTTCTATATCCTGTAATCTTTTGATCTGTTTTCTGTTATAGATGCTCTAATTTCGAGAGGGTAATTGACCTCATATTCTGATTTCTCTCTTGAAGCTATACCATGCTGACGAGACAATGCTTTATTAAACTTTTAAGTGTTTCTGGGTATGTCTTTGCAAGTTTTATAACGTATCCATGTTATAAGATCGTTTCCATATATACTTGGTTATATAATAGTAATTTTTCACTCAATGTTCAACGTAAACATATCAGTTACTACCGCAAACAATGGTCGGTGATTGTTTCTTTCAGTTTCGGTAAGTCGTTTCAAACTACACCCAGATAATCCCACCAAATACACGGTAGAAGCTACGAACCATGGATATTCGGCTTTCACGATGGTGTTGATGCATAACCGGGCTTACCTCACGATTTTTTATGCTTGAAGTTATTGTAGTGTATCCAATTTTAATCGCTAGCTATATATTACCAGTATTTGTACTATTTACCACTATCTTATCTTCTTCTATATGTATATTTTATATATGGCGCCTTTACAGAAATTGTAGTGATAGTTCGAAATATCACCTTCAGAATTCGCATAATATTGTTTTAAAAATGTTGAGTAGTTTTTTGGTTTGCTTCAGCTCTCAAAGTTCGATCTGTCTTTATGGAAAACATATTTGTTTGAATATATGTTTATTCTCTGTGGTATTTGCTTACTCAAACAAAAGTCAGTTAGCGTAGAGTGGAGATTAATTTACCTTAGAATTGAGAATGACTTGTTAGACTAGATTGCAAAATAAGTGGCTTTTATTTGTTTACAAGGTTAAAATTTGGTAATTCTTGGTAATTTATATCAGTTTTATTTATTTATTAATATATTATTACTAGTCGCTGCCGACTAACTTACAATTTGTCTCTACAGTGACGTGAAAACTAGTAGTTATCTAGAAAGACTTATTGACCCTAGAGCATTTCAGTGTTTTATCATACAACTACACAAAATCACACCCTTTGGTTCTCTTGACTCTACGTCCTACTTCAGTGTTATACAAGTATTGCAGCATCTTTATATCTACTGACATATTTATAATTTATTTTTTAATTGCATTGTTAGGAATGAAATAATTTTTAAAAAAGGACGCTTTATTAATATTTGTGGTTATTTTAAGTTATAATATACTAAGGAAGCTTCATTCTACTGCTACATTGTATACTCAAGTATACCTAACTCACCCAACACCTACTGGAAAGAAACAGTTTCTTTTATATTGAACAATGTTCGTTTTTATTAATATATTTCTCAAAATTGAATATTAGTTAAAGTTAAAAACACCTATTATTCATATTGTACATTTTGGTCATCAATACGATGGTTAGTGACTTTTAAGTGAAAAAGACAGAAATCTATAACTGACAAAATATTTATCAAGTAATAAGTGCAATATCTATCTATCGAGAGCATATCTATCGAGTTTTTTTCAATTGTTTCATCAATATTTTTATTGACATATCAGTATAATTGATACATGAACATTGATGGGACACATCTGGGATGATGATTTCTAAAGTTGGTCACTCGCCAGTGGGTAGGCTTAATGCTAAGGACCATAGTTCGGAGTCCACGTTAAACTTTACGCCCAGTCCAGATAAACCCATAGTTGGTAAAAGGAGACTTTAAAATATATATATAAAAATATATATAGGTCATGATTAAAGTTTTATATTAAAAAACATATACTTGCTGAATAAAACATACACTATTAGAATTAGGAAACATCATTGCTTCCAAAAACAGTCTTAGGCTATAAAAAATAGCACTTGTTAGCACACTTATAGTCTATCCACAGTAGATTTGAACTCGTCATCTAAATTGATGACGTCAAAACGTCGCACTGTTGCAATTTTGGGTTTTAGTTTAGTTTCGGTTTTTTCGCACAAAATTCTAATCTATATAAAATAGTGAAACATAATTAATGTTATCAAATATAATTTATTTTAGCATTATAGTACATCTAATGCATATATTATCGAAAGTCTTAAGAAACTACAGTTTATTAAACAGCCATAATAGTTTATACATTAGAATTATTTTATTACGTTTACATTGAACTGTTTAAAAGAATTTTGCAGACATTTGACAACCGAACCACTTTTGCAGACTGATTCGGTTACATATTCGAACGTGTCAGACAGCATTGTATCTCTTTCTAACTGGAATAAAATGGGAAGGAAATATTGTCTGGTATTAAACCGAATTTAAAAGCTGCAATAGAAAATTCATTATACATTTTGATGACGTGAGTTCGTTGCTACTTTGGACAGACTATCGTAAAATATTAGAAATCTAAAAAGATTCAGCAAAATAGTTTAAAAATTATGTTGTGAACAAACTGTATTTTTAATGAGATTTTAATGTTTTTTAGAAGACAAACATTTTTTTTAATTGGCAACCCACCTGTCTATTTAATTTTTAACAAGGATCGTGTTCGAAAAAAGGGAGAACATTTGAATCAATTGTGTCGAAAACCCAGCGAATTCCAAAGTAAAAACTGTAATCAATTAGTGAAAGATTGCTGATTCCACATTATTTTTGGTTGAAATAATTCTTTATTTCAGGGAGCTGTCAATTTGAAGAGGGACTGAAATCGGATGTCTAAACAATGTCTCGCAGGGTGCGAAAATACCCAAAATGGAGGAGTTAATTGTTTTTTTTATCGTCGGTCCGTCTTTTTTTCCTCTTCGCCCTTCATTGCCCCCGCTTTCTCCCTAAAAACGTTTTTATTTCCGGTTTCTTTTAATGATATTTGCAATAAACGGCCGAATTTATTGTACGTATTTACCTTTCGCAGTTCCACCCGGAAACCACCGTCTGACAAAGAGATCAGCTCGAGTGTAAAACATCTCTTTCCGCTAAAATATTACCCCGAAACTTTTTAAAGAACGAAAAAGATCCAAACTAATCAAAAACTATCTGCGGGCCGGGATATATCGATTTTTACTTAAATTCCGTTTTTATGGATAATTCAATAAGAACTTTTAAATTGAGGAAAATTTCTTCACTCAACGGAAAATATCTTATGTCTAACGGTTTTTATTAGTGTTGGGAACTATCGACTGAAATCGACTATCGACTACTTTTTACTATCGATTTTACTACTTTTTACCAGTGACTGTTTTTAATCGCTATTTTCGGCCCGACTGATTTTGTTACTATTTACTATCGACTATTTCAGTCATGTACTTTCTTCTTGTTTCTGCTTGTTTCATTCGACTGATTTTTAACGTTCTGACTCTGTCGTCCTAGCCGTGACCTTGAAAAAAATGTACCCAATTTATAGTTAACATTTTTAATCACAATGTTTTCAATAGTTTTCAAAAAATGAGGCATATATTGATCATCGACATGTATTGGTAAAAATAACTCAATGTAAACAACTGTTAAACAAATTTTCATGTTTTATTTGAACAAATATGCTACCAGAGCCCATCAGACACTTTTAGAAACTTATGATGATGCTGCATCATTCATATTATATTGTTGATTTTCGTTTCAAAGATTTAACTGGTGATTTTCATACCAATTAGAAAAAACGGTCTGGATGAATAGAAAAGTTCAAAGACAATGAATTGCAAGACTTATTGGACAAAAATTCAGCTCAAATTATGAAAGAAAATGAGTCTTCTATGACGTATTGTGATTGGAGATGAAAAGTAGATCTACACTGATAATCCCAAGCACACAATGTCGAAGATTAGTTGAGAATATTCGTAGTCCTAAAGTCTTACTCTGCATACAGAGTTAATTCAGTTTTCGGAATGTTGTTTCAATGAAAACCCTATAACCCTGAAAATAGAGTGAAAAAATAATCAGACTACATTCAATCATCTAACATATGTGATATATTATGTTTAATCATATTAATTATTCTTTTGTCTCTTGCTTAACTAGTTTCTCGAAATATTTTCAGTCAATAATTAACCTCTACACCATTTGTTACTGGATATATACAAAACATCTTAGATATGTTATTATTTTGTGTATAAAACTATATCCGAATCCTTTAAATTTCTTGGTAACTTCCTAAAACAATCCTAAATTAGGCTGGTTAGTCTGTATATATATTTTTACTGGATATATATATATATATATATATATATATATATATATATATAAGCTTTGTTATATATAATTTGAAAATTAAGTTATATCTGAACGTTTGAAGCTACTCGTATATTTTTAACACAAATCTAGTTTTTTATTTTAAATTAAATTTAAAATTTCTTAAAATAAGTCAACCGTTCTAATGCCCTGTATTTTGTAGAACTCCTTACATTTTTTTAAATATCTTCCATTATACTATTAAGTATAACGTAATAATTATGTATATATTTTTAAAAACCAAATTTAGCAAGGATTTTTATAAGAATTTTAATATTAAAATACACTGGGTAACAGTGAAGATATCTCGTTCTCAAAAATAGATTTATTTAGTCAAATATGCATCTGTTGGTGACTAATAAGCTCTTATATATAACACTAAATCTCTCAATATAAGATAAGAATCTCTCTTTGGAGTATATACAAACCAGATGTATATTAAACCAAATATTTACACATTATTCACTCTAATCTCTGTGTTTGTGATACTAACATATATATGTTGAAGAAATTACAGAATTTTTGAAATGCCAATGCAAGAACGACTGTTATAAGTTTTGCAGTTTCATCATTTGGTGAGACTCGATAAAGAAATATGTCATGTCAATGAACAACAAAGGAACTAATGTTCAATAACATGATGTTCCATCGACTGAAATGAGAAAATTAAGAAGTGTAAATCAATACCGCATAATAACTCAACAACAACAAAATATTGCAAACCACACTGACCCAGTGTCAAGGAACCATTAAAAATATTATTTTTATTATGCGTATTTCTCATCATATTTGAATACTTGAAAATTCAATGGTTTTATTTCCACTTAGTTATACGTTAAAGTAAACTTGACAAAATTGATTTAAAATAATCTTGGTGTGATTCGTGATATTATTTTTTCATTATGTAGTTTAAACATATCGCCGAGAATATCCCTTAAACCACTCAGAAGATTTTATTTTAATTTAACTCAAAATAATTAAGTAAAAGAAAACTTCGGGAAAGTAAACTCAAGGAAACTGAGCTAAATAAACTTGCTGCAGCAGATAATAAAGAAGGGATCGGATGTCAGTGTATAAACAACGTGACTATCAAATAAATTAAACTTCGATTTATCACTAAACAAAACTTTTTTCAGCCTGTCACAGAGCGATTCAAATGACGCGTAGAAAAGGACTCCTCCTTGTATGCTCCCTCGTTTTTTTTCTTTTCTTCCATCTCTGTCTCTCTCTTTCTGTCTTTTTTTTTTGTTTCTTGAACAAAAATGGTTTCTGTCTAGTTTTTAGTAACGAAACCTTTTTAAGAAAAAAAAGCATGAGAAATAAATATAGACGTACTAGTTATCTTCATTCTTGTGACACTTTCCAGAGAATTCTTGAAAAGTTTTAATGATTATGGAACGTGTCTACATGTTTTTAAAATATGAGGAATATCAAGATTTTTTTGTCAACGACTATAATAATCCGAAACCATTCATCAATATTGATTTTTCTTCCTGTCAGGTATATTATTTTTTTGATAATTAAAGGACGTAAAATATTTTTTCTCTGATACGTGTTGAATATAGTATTTTCCCATAAGAAATATGAAAATCGATACATTACGTTTTGACCTAGATTTTTATCATTGATTAAAATGCAAATGCAGATGGCACGACCAAGAAAATTGATATGTATATAAATTTCCGCGATCTATAAAACATCAACTCTTATATTTATTGGTGATATAAATAATTTATAATATACGATACGCAGACTTAATTCGATCTAAATCAAAAATTATTCTATTTTGAGGCGAATTTAATTTGAATCTCATTTCATACGCAAACAGTTTTGATATAATTTCGATATTACATCAGGGAAAATTATAAACCGTCCCTTTTTTAATACATTTCAAGAGTTATATCTTTGTATTTAAATAATGTTTACGTTCATTGGTTTTTTTTGCTTTCATCAGCTCACTTTCGTCAAAACTATTCATGGCATGCAATGCACATAAAATGATGAATGAATGAAAATATCCAATAACAGCATGTTCCATCGAATCACAAGAAATAACAATAATTTTAAAGGTTTATTCAAAATATCGATATGTGTCTCCATCCCTAATTCGTGATATTATTTTTTTAAACCGACAAGTTCTCGCTTTTTTTAATACATTTCAAGAGGTATCTTTGTATTGAAACAATTTTTGTGTTCTGTGTAATTCACTTAGGCTGAAAGGAAAAAAACGTAAACCTTCGAAGAACCTTCCTTTTTTCTTCTTCACTCTCATCAAAACTATTCGATCCTCTAGGAAATCAGCGAGTGGAACTGATTATTTTATGGTTAGGCCTAGCGAAGTAATATCATCACAAGAAATGGTTAATCATAGAAAATCGTTACGATCATATGTGAGCGTGTTAATTATTATATAATGTTCAAAACTTATTGGGAACTAATTGCGAGTAGCCGACTCGCATTTGTTTTTATTTTTATGTGAGGGATGTAAGATTTCATTTCGGATACATAGATAATTAAATTAGTTTGAAATAATTCACAGAATATAAAATATCAAGATTGTGATGTTATATTTTAACCCATTGCGTTAGTGTTATAACATAAGAATATACATTATTCTTGGAAAATAGTATACAATAGTTTATCAACAAGTCAAACTTTTTGTACAATTAATTGTAATCTTCTGGTAAGGTATATTTAACGAACATTATGGTGATATTGATATTGCTGTCATATAGCTGACTATAATTCATAAAAAAGCAATAACATGAACGAGATAAAGTTGATTTAGGATTACAAAAACTGTATGGGAAGAATGGATTATCTTGGTTATTGACTTTCATTGTATAGAATATCAATTAAGACGGGATAGATAAAAGTAGCAACTTGTATTTTCTATTTTCAGACATTTTAATGCCTTATCTGATAAAATAATCGCAGAGCATTGAAAATTATAGGGTTATACAAATAATTTCATGTTGAATGGAAATATAGTATATGGATTTTTGTACAACCTTTTGTTTACAAGTTATTCAATGTAAAAATTATTTTATACAAATGATTGGATTTCTTTATATGTCACATATCTTAAAAACTATCAATGTTAAAGCAGTTTGGCATCGATTTTCGTTTCCTTCACTCCAAAAATACATATATTTCGAGAGCTTTAGTTTTTAATTTACACAACTATAGCAATTTAATATAGATTTTCGTTTCTTTCACCCCAAAATACATATGTTTCGGGAGGTTTATTTTTATTCGAGATGAGAGATTAAAAAAATTTGGCATTTTTTCCATGGATATGTATAGTCGTGAAAATTGACGATATTGCACCATTTTCAAGATTTTACTCTCATTTTCATTAAAATCATCGTAGGATAATGAATATTGCCAGGATTATACAGAATTTTGCGCTTAATCCAATGGTGGTACGTTGGTTTTTATACAAGTTTTAGTTTTTGAGTTATATAGTGAAACATATGTTTTTCAAAAAATTAGAGGATTTCTGTTTATGTCACATATTTTGCTTGCTATGGTGCTTTACGTGTGCTACATCGAAGAATTTCTGGGAAAAATATACGTCTATTATAACTCTGATTCAACACTTCGGAAAAGAGGAGTCATGATACTAAAGCCACAAAATCAGTGAATAGTTAACATGATCTTGATCATACTTTATGGTTTCCAGTTTACCATAACGTTATATTTAATGTTGCATATTATATTCCATATTCCATTCGAATTAACAGGTCAATTGAAAAGTCCCCGGCCTACCATAGTAAAACACATTTTTTGCAAAATTATTTTTTTTTATTCAACATAATTCCCTTCAAGTGTTATACACTGATTATAACTACCCTCCAACTTTTCGATACTATTTTTGTAGTACGATTTGTCCTTTGTTCCAAATAGGCATCAGTTTCGCGAATCACCTATTCATTGGACGAAAATATCTTCCCAGCGAGCATTCTTTTGAGATCTGAGAACAGGAAATAGTCGCTGGTGGCCAGATCTGGAGAATAAGGTGGATGAGGAAGCAATTTGAAACCCACTTCATGGATTTTTGGCACGGTGCATTGTCTTTGTGAAGCAATTTTCTTTTTCTTCAAATGCGACCGTTTTTCGGCGATTTCGTCCTTCAAACGGTCCAATACCGCTATGTAATAGTTGCTGTTAATGGTCCTTCCCTTTTCAAGGTAGTCAATGAAAATTATTCCATTAGCCGACTGTTGCGTTTTCCCACGCTTTGGAGCGGGTTTATCGTATGCAGACGACTCGGATGACTGTCGATTAGACTTCGGAGTGAAATTATGGAGCCATATTTCATCCATTGTCACATATCGACGCAAAAAGTCGGGTTTATTACGCTTGATCATCTTCAAACACTGCTCCGAATCAGAGCAGACATTCTAAAGATATCAGTTGATATCTTTAGAGTGTCTGCTATTTGAATCAGTTTCAATTTACGGTCATTCAAAATCATTTTGTGGATTTTTTAATGTTTTCGTCGGTAACAACCTCTTTTGGGCGTCCACTGCGTTCACCATCTTCGGTGCTCGTTTTACCACGTCTAAACTTAGCATACCAATCCTTAGTAGTGTCCGGAAACTCGGCATCAAGCCAAGTTTTTGCTTTAAATGTATTTTTTCCCTTCACAAAAGCAATATTTTAATCACGTGAAATTCCTTTTTATCAATTTTTTTCACAATAACGAAAGTTACTTCACTCAAAATGCTATAATTCACAAACTAATGAACCGACAGCTGTCAAATTTATACACGCATCTTTTGAGGCTTAAGGCTAACTAAAAACATATGGATTTTCTAGTAGCGTCATCTATATGTCAGGCCTGGGACTTTTCAATTGACCTGTGTTATTTTTAATAATTGACATATAACGCAATGAAAAAATATCAACCATAACATATGTGCGATCAAAATGAAATAGACGCCAAGAAATATTTTCATTGTAAGTGGGCACTCCATTTAGAATGAGAATATTTTCTGCCTAATATTAACACAGCACATGTATGAAAGAAGGTGTGATTTAATTCAAACTCCATTCCAAGAATAGTTATATTCACTGATGTCGTTTTTTTAATGAAACTTAAGATGTTGTATGAATAAATCGGTCAATTTTGGGAATCTTAATTGGTTTCTTGTCTATAACTAGCCCATGCTCGAAATGATCGATAGAAACACTTTTGTTGGCACACCTTATTCTAATTGTGAAGAAGTTCGAAAATGGGTCGATAAATGCAAGGTCTTGGGAAACATTATTAGATATATCGGTTTGTAGAGAAACTTTAAGGCATTTTTTTTTAGTAGAAATTCAATTAATTTTATTGTCAGAATTTTGTAGATACCGGAAGAAGTCGCGAGATACTGAGTGAGTGCATTACAGGGAATGGCCAAAATAATATGAAAACCTAACATAACAATAAGGTATTGATCCACCATGAGTCATTTGCTTTTAATACAGCTGTAATAGAGTGTCTAAATAGTTTCCAATGGAATGTTCTTGTACTCATTCTAGTACTAAAATATCTGCCAGTTGCTTCAGTAATATTGGACATGTAAATCTACTCTTCTATCTCTACTAGAACACTTTCCCTAATCCCGATTGTTGTAGGAATTTTTAATTTAATTCGCCATAATTTAATACTAAATAATATTAAACCGTTTTTAATTGTAAATTGGTTTTAAACGAAAAGAAATGATTGATTTTATATATTTCTATGAACAATGCATTATATTAACGAATAATGAAGTTTACAATTATGATGTTGTACCGCGGGTTTAGAACAATAGTTAATGAAGCCTTATTTATTTATTATTCTAAATTATGAAAACAATATGCACATATTTATTGAGATAATTTTATTAATAATTCGTTTGAATTCTAAAAATACCCAATAATGATTTTATAAATTGAAAATGTGATTGTTATTTCTTCATTGTTATTTAATATCAATAATAATAAAGGATGTTCAAAATATCCTTGCTAACCATTTGAGAACATTCAAATATCGCGACTAGACTGTGGATATTTTATAGTCAGTCCAAAATAACAATAATTCTTTGCCACCCCCCATTTCAATTCAATAGGATTAAATACCCAGGATAGGGAAGAAGACGTAATACTCTATGACCATATTTTTCTGCCCTCTGATGTATAATGCGTCTTTTTCCCTGCCTATTTCTAAAAGAACTAAATTACATTAACAATTAAAACACAAACAATTCATTCATGTTTACCGAGTAGTAATTTGAAATAATTCTTCTTCTAACTTTTTTCATAGAGTTTTTCTTCCCAGATTAACAATTTCCTCTGAAATAATTGTTTTAAATAATGAGTATATCCAAAAAAACTCACTTTTCTCATACATTTCTTGGTGGTTTTCTTGGATTTCTTGGTCACGGTGTCCATACTAATATTAAGTGCTGCAGCAACACGTTAAAAATATTTCCACTAAAAACCCCAGCGAACTGATTAGAAACGCAATATGTTTGTGACTCCGACTATATATTTGGCATTTTCATTCAGAGTAAGCACAAGTACTAAGCAACGATTTGAAATTTATCAAAATAGGCAAAGCGCCAAAATCTGTTTATAACCTCGAATTATTGTGCCTAGTGTTTTGAAGAATTTTGGATACTTTTAGCAACCAGGCGAATTAGCTGCGAATAGGCTGGAATACGGTCTGATTTTAAAACGATTTTTACAAACTGCAATGACAATAAATTCGATGTTATGATGACGTAAGTTCACTGCTTGTTTGGACGGTCTATCAGATGATTTATTCAATAATAAAAACTATAACCCTAAGATTGACAGCTGTGGCTTCACCAATATAGAAAATCCAACATTTAATGACTATTAGATACTAAAATCGATCATTAGATTTTTAAACGATCAAAGAACGAGTGGGTTTATATATGAATATGAAATGATCATAAAGATTATCTATCTTTCGAGCAGCAACACTAAAATTTTAAAAGTCGTTTCAGCCTTATGTTAGCAAGCAGAACCGGTCATATAGATTTATTTCGTTTTTGAAACACCCAATTTAATATCGTTCATTAAATTTGTAAACATAAAATGGCTGAGCACTGGCAACTGCTGATATGGGATAATAAATTTACTCGCAAATATGGCCATTGTTGTTTCTTTCCAACTTTTCGGACTAATCCCGGCCAAAAAAAAGCTCCAATGAGAGGGAATGCGTTAGTTTTGCTATTGTGCAATCTATCTCTGTGGACGTGTGTACTGCTAGCATTGTAAATTAATTTTAAATGATTCAAAATTGATGACATTATTTGTGTTATAAGTATCAAATAGTAACGAAATCGTAAACGATATATTTTCTCAGCACCATTTTAATATATGTTACTTTAAAGTATATAAATAATCACTACACATAATTTTTATATATCAACAGTTGACTGCCAAAATCCGGGTCTATGATCTGGAAAGTAAATCAGCTTGTTCGTTTATCTATCTATTATCGTTTCTAATACCATTTCGGTATTTGGAAAAAACATAGATATATGTTTATCGTTTTGATAGATATATCAGCATTTTTTATTGTTTTACCTACATTTGTTTAGAATCATATATTTTGATGACATTGTTGACCTGCTGTTGCTATTGTCGCGGGTTAGAATCCTGCTGGGGCATGGTCGTAAATGTATATTTGTGATTGTTTAGAATTTGTGATTGTCCCTGGTAGGAGAGCAAAATCCGACAAGGAAAATGATCCCAGTCACGCCAGTAACCAGGCTGGGTAAGACCGGATGTCTTCTGGGATGATTTTTAAGTTGGTTACTCGCCAGTCGGTAGGCTTAATGCCGAGGACCGTGGTTCGGAGCACACATTCATTAGGTCCAGTATAGTTAAACCCTCGTTGGTAAAAAAGAGACTTTAAAATATTTAAAAAAAATACTCGAATGGGGGAAAAGATTTGTTTTGTTTTGTATAATAAAAATGATCCAATATTATTTTGATTAGTAATGTCGGAATATTCGAAATAAGTTTTAGGCGAAGACGTTTTTTTAATTCAAAATAAAAGAGGGAAAGAAAAACTAAAACGCATTAAAACTGTCTACAAGGCATAATAAATAAAACAAGAGAGAATTCCTGTTAAATGGTTAAAAAATTGCCTGTTTTTTTTTTGCTTTATACAAAGGCTCAGATGTTACCCATTTTTAATATCGTTTCGAAGAAGCCCGTTAAAAATACTTTCGCTCTAGTATTGTTTAAAATATTTCCCCCTATTTGTATACTGATTTATGCCTTTCATGAATCATTTTGATTTGATATGCTTACGTTTAAAGACCTTACTGGCAAAAATTTAGAAAGAAATGCCCCATAAATCTTTAAGAGTTTTCCACAATCGTTCCTTGTGAAAAGGGTTGTCTTAGATTTTCGTATACTGAAGATTTTTTCAAAATTAACCATATGTTTTGTGTACAGTATTTTTTCGATATCATAATTTGTTGAGATTTTGTTCAAAAAGTTTAATTTTTATTTCTGTTTCGAAATGTTGCTATTTTAAATGCTTAGATTATTAGATTATATTCTTTGTGATGATTTATCTGAAAAATCACAGTTAAAGTTACAAGTTAATTTAATGAAAATTAAGGGAGCTATAATATACATCATTTTAAACAGCATAGTTCCAAGGTCTTTCCCTTCCTTCTTGTATAACAGCCCTTCTAAGTACATATTTTCCTCATCAGCTTCTGTTTTGAGCGAATCAAGCTGTTTGTCACTATAATTGGACATCGAGGAACTTCCCTGGTCTTCCTCAGTCGTTGTGTATTCAACACATTTAACAAACATCGAAATACTTCATTCTATGATATTACAGCGACATTACATTGGCTGTTCATTACTGACTTCGTTGAAAATCCGACTAATTCCCTAATAGTATTAACATAGCTGTTATCACTCATTGTAATACAAGAAACTACTAGAAGAAGGCTAAATCGAAACAGGTATCATGCTTGACATAACCGCTTAAGATAAAAGAATGGTCTAGCCCCTGAATGTAATATAAATAGTAGATATCTAGCATTTGGTTGAAACTATTGGTTAACGACTAGCATTTTTAGAGAAAAAGAATGAAACGTTAAAATAACGCAATTTAAACATTAAAATAGTAACTATCCTTTATTGCACATCGACAATTTAATTTCGAATGGCAAAGGCTTGACGGAAAGGTAACCCCGTGATTGGAATTTAGTTCATGCCGCCTATAGAACATTCGAACCGAAGCCTTTGTGTACTGGTAGGCTTTTGAATGAAGGAACTTTACAAGCCTTAAATAAAGGATTATTTAGCACAATACGAATACTCCAAGGGTCAAATGATAAGGGATGGGGAAAAACAAAAATATATTTCGGAAATAAATGTTATAATGAGAAGGAAACGGATTCATTCATGCGTCGCTTATTCATTATATAGTTCTGATTTGAGTACAGAAATTCGAATTGTTCGCCTTTGGTTGGAATAATGCGGCGTTGAGCTTAGTACCGAACAATTTACTACAATATCATTTTAATACGCGTTTCCTTTTCTAGTTGTATAATTCCAGTCATCTTTATTACTAATTGTAACTTATCCTTGAAATTAGGATTCCCGAAATATAAAGCACAACTCTGTATTTTTTCGAAGTACATACAATAAATAATATAAAATCTTAAAACAAAAGTACAGGGTGTTAAATGATGATACTAATTCCACACAATCCTGAAATATAAGAAACACCCCTGCATTGTTCAAATTACAGTAAATAATGTCAAATTTTAAGACAGAAATGCCGTATGTCGAATGATATTATCAGTTTAATACAATCCCGGAATATAAAAAACAATCCGGTTTTCTTTAAATTACCGTAACTATCAGAGATACCATTCTTAAATTAAACATTAGACATGTCGAATATTAAGACAGTCCTGTCCGATATCAGACAATCCCGAAATATAAAAAACAATCATAGTATTTTTTCATATTACTGAAATTATTGTCAAAATTTAACACATAAATGGGAGATGTCAAATGATGCTACTAGTTTAACGCAATCCCGGAATATAAAAAACAAACCAGTTTTTGTGAATTTACTATAAACATCACAGATAATATTCGTATGTTAAAAAATTATTTTAAAAATGTCAATTCTGAGACAGAAATGCCAAATCTCAAACGATATCCCCCCAGTTTAGCATAATCCCGAAATATAAAAAACAAACCAGTTTTTGTGAATTTACTATAAACATCACAGATAATATTCGTATGTTAAAAAATTATTTTAAAAATGTCAAATCTGAGACAGAAATGCCAAATCTCAAACGATATCCCCCCAGTTTAGCATAATCCCGAAATATAAAAAACAAACCAGTTTTTGTGAATTTACTATAAACATCACAGATAATATTCGTATGTTAAAAAATTATTTTAAAAATGTCAAATCTGAGACAGAAATGCCAAATCTCAAACGATATCCCCCCAGTTTAACATAATCCCGAAATATAAAAAACAATCCAGTCATCAACTTACTACAAACATCACAGATAAGATTCGTATGTTAAAACATGTCGGATGTCAAATGATTATACTAGTTTAACCTAATCCAGAAATACAAAGAGCACCCGCCCGGCTTGGTGGCGCTGTGGTAAAGGCGATGGGACGGTCCTCCTACTGTTGCGATAGCCGCGGGTTCGTTCGAATCCTGCTGGGATATTGTCGTAAATTTATGTTTGTGGTAGTTTAACATTTGTGAATGTTCTAGGCAAGAGTGTAAAATCAGACAAGGAAAATGATCCCAGTCACGCCAGTAACCAGGCTGGGTAAGACCGGATGTCTTCTGGGATGATTTCTAAAGTTGGTCACTCGCCAATCGGTAGGCTTAGTGCTGACGACCGTGGTTCGGAGCCCACGTTAAACTGTAGGCCCAGTCCAGATAAATCCATGCTTGGTAAAAGGAGACTTTAAAATATATTTTAAAAAAAGCAACCCCCGTAAATAATTTTCATTTTATTTTGAATCGAATTTAAAATTTTTATTTAAATGAAACAATCTCTATTTGGTAAGCAAGTTTTTCTCTTAACAAATTATCCAATTACATAAACTGAAGTATTAAATAACACAACATTCCTCTGGTTTCAAATTAGTTACTTCGTACTAGATCATATTACAGTTCCGTGAAAATATTTAAGGCATTCCGTCCGAAATTCAACGATACTGTTAAATAATTCCAACTTCTTGTTAATTATAAACCAGGCGAAATGAGGGAAAAAAAGAACGGCCCGCCAAATAATTAAAAAGCGAAAAGGCAGGAAGAATTTGACAGGGCAAAATACTCTGATTAATTAAATTTATTAGGGACGCAGGTGTTGCTTGTAGTTGGGTTATTACTAAAAGCCGAATGCCGTTGCGCCCTCTCCCGGAGAACTCCATATTAATACGTATATTGGACGCGTCTTCCAACTAACTACCCCCGAAATGATTTAAAGTGAAAGTGCTGGGGTCCACCGCTTTATGAAAATGCAAAAATTCTCATCTTGAATCCATTTCCATAGTTAATAAATTCCCTTATAATATTGTTTCCTTTAAAATATTGCTATTTCCTTTTGCAATGTTATTAATTATATTTTCTCGTTTTTTTTTTCAGGTAAGCTCATTTTACAGTCTACCAATTCAGTAAGTAAACAGATGGTTTATTTAAAATTATATAGTCACAAAAAAGCTTTTATAATTATTAGCATTGTATTTGATTAAATGTTTTACTCTGGCACTGTTTAATATTTCAGGTTTAGATAGATGAGTGAATTCAATTTCGAACAATAACTTTTTATGAGTTTATTTAATGAATATATGTCTAGACTATAATACTACAGCGATAAACATTTACCCCGTGATAGATTTAGCACCCATGACAGTTTTCTATTTAGTTAGAAATGAAATCATGGCACGAAAATATATTTTTTCGTAAAAATTGCTTGTTATTTTGTTGGATTTGAGAGCAGTGTCATAGTTTTGATATTAATGATTTATTTTATTCATTTGAATTTTGAATTCATCTTTTGAGAAAATTTATTACTATTTTCTTGTTGTAAATATATAAATATGTATTTTGCAAATTAAAATTAAGTAATACTTGTACACTATACTAATTCGTTTGGTTTGATTCACGTTCAATATTCAGAATTCTTGCTTGTTATCCAATAATTGTTTCTTCCTGTTGTTTTATATTTTTAGGCGAATTCTTCACGGAGTTCTTCGCTGGTTACCTAGAGATAAGCATTGGTAATTACGGAAAATTTTGTTTTTGTCACGTTGGACTACTAGTTGGTTCGATTGTTTAATGCAAGCTCATATTTGAAGTTCAAATATCTTTTATAATAGATTGATAAACCAATCTCTTTGGCTTTCTGATCTGCTCAGTGATTTTTCTAACGTGATAGCAGGTCAATTGAAAAGTCCCCGGCCTACGATAGTAAAACATATTTTTTTGGCAAAATAATTTTTTTTATTCAACATAATTCCCTTCAAGGCTGATATACTGATTATAGCGACCCTCCAACTTTTCGATACCGTTTTTGTAGTACGATTTGTCCTCTGCTTCAAAATAGGCCTCGGTTTCGTCGATCACCTCTTCATTCGACGAAAATTTCTTCCCAGTGAGCATTCTTTTGAGATCTGAGGATAGGAAATAGTCGCTGGGGGCCAGATCTGAAGAATACGGTGGATGAGGAAGCAATCCTAAGCCCAATTCATGGATTTTTGACACGATGTATTGTCTTGGTGAAGCAGCACTTTCTTTTTCTTCAGATGCTGTCGTTTTTCGGCAATTTTGTCCTTCAAACGGTCCAATAACGCTATGCAATAGTCGCTGTTGATGGTCCTTCCTTTTTAAAGGTTGTCAATGAAAATTATTCCATGCACGTCCCAAAATACAGACGCCTTGAACTTTGCCAGCCGACTGTTGCGTTTTCCCACGCTTTGGAGCGGATTCATCTTGTGCAGTCCACTCGGATGACTGTCGATTGGACTTCGGAGTGAAACGATGGAACCATGTTGCATCCATTGTCACATATCGACGCAAAAACTCGGGTTTATTACGCTTGATCATCTTCAGACACTGCTTCGAATAATCAACTCGTCGTTGTTTTTGGTCAAAAGTGAGCTCACGCGACACCTACTTTGCACAGAGCTTTCTCATACCCAAATATTCGTGAATGATATGATGTACAGATTCAGTTGATATATTTAGAGTGTCTGCTAGTTCATTAAGTTTCAATTTACGGTCATTCAAAATCATTTTATGGAGTTTTTTCACGTTTTCGTCGGTAACAACCTCTTTTGGGTGTCCATTGCGTTCACCGTCTTCGGTGGTCATTTCACCACGTCTAAACTTAGCATACCAATCCTTGATGGTTGATTTTCCTGGGGCAGTGTCCGAAAACTCGGCATCAAGCTAAGTTTTTGCTTCAACTGTACTTTTTCCCTTCAAAAAGTAATATTTTATCAGCAACCAAAATTCCTTTTTATCCATTTTTTTCGCTAACAACAAATGTTACTTCACTCAAAATGCTATAATTCACAAACTAATGATCCGACAGCTGTTAAATTTATACACGCATCTTTTGAGGGTTAGGGCTAACTAAAAAAAATATGGTTTTAATTCTAGTAGCGCCATCTATGTGTCAGGCAGGTGACTTTTCAATTGACCTGTTATTTTCAATTTCAACTACCATGACTCTTGTTGAATTATCCTGGTTATCCCTTCTTAACCTTCTTAGTTTGATGAAGATATTTTTCTACAAAAGATTATTTGGAAGTGTGAGTTGAGCTTGAAATCAGAGGGAATTAAATCTTGGGAATAAGGTAGATGCTGAAGCAATCCGTACTTTAATGTATTGATTGATGCAAGTTAATTTTATCGGTTTAGAGCTAACTAATGAAATAAACTTCTTGTGTTAGAAAGCTTATTATTAAAATATCTACATTACATTCAGCTTACTTTCAGTAGTATCATTTTAGGTTCCGTTAACAATCTAATCTACACAATTGTGCCCAAAAACGATGTGATTTTACCGCAAAGAAAATTAATTTGTAGCCCTTATGTTTATGTTTTTTTTTTTCAAATACCTGGGAATATTGAATCAAGTTTTTTTATAGTTCCTCTTGGTAGTTAAAAGGTATTAGTTCGGTTTTATGTCCCGAAACACTGACATAAAAATTTTATTATTATTATCCCTTTGAAACCGACACACCAAAAATACTGGCATATTTTAAAGGAAACATTACTCACATTTAAGCAACCCTCGAAACATCCCTCGAAATCGGAAGGGTGGATAGTGTAAATCAGGTTTTTATCGCAAGCCGGTTACGTCACATTCGCCGCCTGTGTCGCGAAGGAAGGGCATGTGGAGGGGGAGGGAGGTTTGGTCGAGGGTGTTGGCAGCACCATCTGGCGGTCGCCGTCGCAAGACATTAATCCGGAATCGGGAAAGAGCGCATTTTATTCGACAAATTATCGACGATTGTGCGTTATGATTGCATCCTAGACGTTACGGAAATAAAATAAAACGAACCCAAACCCCTGGGGGTGCGTGGGGTGTAGGGGTGTTCCCGGAAAGGGGGTGTGTTAGAAGGGCCGAGTTGATTCGGGAAGACCAGCGCGGAAGGCGAAAATTAAAAAGTCGCACCAGAGAAAATAAAAAGGCGAGAGATGAAATCGTAATCAATAAGTTAATGTTGCAGGAGGACGTCGAATGGTATATCAATTTGTTTTTCACCCTCCTGTTCCCGGTCTTGTAATCAATTTGTTACAATTGTACCGTATTTGTCATGTCTCTGGTTGGTTAATCTTTTTCCTTAAGAATTAATTAAAACTTTACGGTAGAGTGACTTCAATTGCCGATTTATGTCTTATCCGTTCTTAATTGAAGATGGTTTATGTTCGACAACCAGCTACTGGAAACACAAAAAAAACATACGCTTCTTATTTTTAAATAAACATTTTATTTTTTTATGGTTTATTAAAAACAATATATCTTTATCAAAATGACGTCATTTTTCAGTATAGTTTTTATCCTGCGCTATATACACTCTTTACCACTGTAACCTCCTATAAAATATCCCTCTCTCACAAATATTACCTATTCCTTTGTTGAGCATCGTTTTCCATGAAAGAACCGGTGCTAAATCTGGCGAATAATCTGAATGAGTCGAATTTTTAATTTAACTGTTCCCGTACGTATTCCCAAATTCTTAGAACTTTTTGAATGTTCCAGATGACTCTTCCCTTGTTGGAAAAAGTGTAGGAAACACTCTTCTGCCGGCTGGTTCAAGGTTCGGGTTTTATAGCCTCAATGGATCTACATTATTATTTTCCTTGTTATTTTACTAAAAATTGTTATCTTTTTGAAAACGTTTAAAACTTCATTATCATACAGTTCCTTCCAAAAAGTTTATAGTTCAGTATTAGTACCATGTGCAGTGCCATTTGATTTGCAGTACATGTTTAATAGATCCAAAATGTAATCGTGTATAATATAATTTGTGATAATTTTTATCAATTTATTACTTAACTGTCAGTCGCTGGAGTTTGCACACCTTGTATTTTTATGTTTTACAAGGACCTTTTTAAAATGTGATAATATATATATTAGAAGTAATAATTACACAAGGTCTGTTGATGTTTAATGATGGCATTACGTATCTCTTCATGAGGATTATTAAAAATTGCTCTGATAATATTAAGCAATCGTGTTTTTCTCTTCTTTCCTCATTGTTATGTTGATATTTTTGATACACTACTATTAATGAGGTCTTCTGTATATTGATATTTCTCTCATGGAAACAATTTTGATGTCTCCTGAGATCGTAAATGACTGGTAATCACAGAATCTGCTCTAAACTGCCAAGACAGTGAAATGCAATAGACAACTATTACTTATTATATCGACTTATTTTCTGAATGACAAATAATTCTTTCTTGATATGTAATAGCAGAAAAACTCACTTTTTGACTAATATGGTTTCGAATACTGAAGAACTACAAAAATTAATCGAAGATTGATGATTGGTCTCTGCCAAACCGTTGTAGCAAATGTTGTTTGATGCTGGATCGCAATTTATAATAAAATTTGGATTGTAACAAATTTTTGTTTGATGGAACTAAACGTAATTTACGGAAAGTGTGATTTTTAATTATCATTTGGAAAATGTTCAGAATACATACAAGCATCTAATATTTAAACATTTATAATTAATTATTTTCCAACTATATGGAATTTAATTATAATTAAAAACTTTTAAAATGTTAATTATTTAAACAGTTTGCATATTTAAAAGATAATAATCTGGGATGATTTTTTTTAATGAGAGATACCACTAAATAATTATTAATACCTTATATTTATCACTTTCATCATTTAGTTCAGCCATTTATCCGATTGATATATATATATTTCTTTATATAAGGGATATGTTGGTCGGTTTTCATTCTCACAAGGCCGTCCTCTCGAACAAAGGCAAAATTACAATACAAATATCCAACTGAAAAAAATAATCGAAGCACCATTTGTTAGTTAATCTTCTATAAACAAGAAAACAAAAAGCAATGATAAATGACGTCCCAGCTTTCACTTTCATTTCCAGTGAAAAATATTTATTAGCTTTTTACATAAATGAAAATATACGGGGTATTTTTCGACCAACTAACTGAATCATAATGATAATATTGTTAAATAAATTGGGAGTAAAATCATCGACCCTTGTTAAGATTAAATAATGATTAAATAACTACATCGTTATACTAATCGCATAGTCCTGTGTGTGTCTATTAAATGTAGTTTTTTTACTAATTTTTAACGAATAAGAACCGTTTTAGTCTGATCATTAGTTTGAAACGAAGCGTTTCCTGACCATTTTGATGAGACCACGGATAAAATGTTGTGAAAACGCTATTATTAAGACATTATTTATTTTTAATGATTACCAACTTACCTTGGAAAAATGAAGTATATTAATTCAGTTTTGTTGTAATACTGGATATTTAAATTATTTTAAATGATACGATTTTATAAATAAATGATGTAATATACTCTTTTAATTGGTAAGACAATAAAATAATTAATTATTTTGAATAGTGCTATATTTAAACTCCATGTTAATATACTTCATACATCATTTTTTGGTACTTCTATTACTACGTGTACTACGTCTTATCTAGAATTGTGAATCTGAATCAGTGAAACAGTGGGAATTTAGAATGAAATTTAAGTTGTAACAATAATATTGATTGAAAAAATATATATAAATGATCAGAATACATGCAATCGCTTTATATTTTAAAATTACATTATGTTTTAAAATAGTATCATATCTTAATTGGAAAGACAACGAAATCATTTTTCCGAATGGTGCTATATTTGGACTCTAATATACTTCATGTCCTTGCCCACTGGATACAGCATCGTGTGACTTTTTTGGTACTTAATCTAGAATTATGAATCTGAATCAGGGAGATAGTGGGAATTTACAGCTAAATTAGAGTTATTACAAAAATATTCATTTTATGGAACTTAACGTAATTTAAGGAAAGTGTGAAAATGATCAGAATACATGCAAGCGCTTTATATTTTAAAATTACATTATGTTTTAAAATAGTATCATATCTTAATTGGAAAGACAACGAAATCATTTTTCCGAATGGTGCTATATTTGGACTCTAATATACTTCATGTCCTTGCCCACTGGATACAACATCGTGTGACTTTTTTGGTACTTAATCTAGAATTATGAATCTGAATCAGGGAGATAGTGGGAATTTACAGCTAAATTAGAGTTATTACAAAAATATTCATTTTATGGAACTGAACGTAATTTAAGGAAAGTGTGAAAATGATCAGAATACATGCAAGCGCTTTATATTTTAAAATTACATTATGTTTTAAAATAGTATCATATCTTAATTGGAAAGACAACGAAATCATTTTTCCGAATGGTGCTATATTTGGACTCTAATATACTTCATGTCCTTGCCCACTGGATACAGCATCGTGTGACTTTTTTGGTACTTAATCTCGAATTGTGAATCTGAATCAGGGAGATAGTGGGAATTTACAGTTAAATTTGAGTTATTACAAAAATATTCATTTTATGGAACTTAACGTAATTTAAGGAAAGTGTGAAAATGATCAGAATATATGCAAGCGCTTTATATTTTAAAATTACATTATGTTTTAAAATAGTATCATATCTTAATTGGAAAGACAACGAAATCATTTTTCCGAATGGTGCTATATTTGGACTCTAATATACTTCATGTTCTTGTCTACTGGATACAGCATCGTGTGACTTTTTTGGTACTTAATCTAGAATTGTGAATCTGAATCAGGGAGATAATGGGAATTTACAGTTAAATTTGAGTTACTACAAAAATATTCATTTTATGGAACTTAACGTAATTTAAGGAAAGTGTGAAAATGATCAGAATACATGCAAGCGCTTTATATTTTAAAATTACATTATGTTTTAAAATAGTATCATATCTTAATTGGAAAGACAACGAAATCATTTTTCCGAATGGTGCTGTATATATTCATATATTCACTTTATGGAACTTAATGTAATTTAAGGTAAAATGATCAGAATACATGCAAGAACCTAATATTTAAAAATTACGTTATATTTTAAAATATAAAACAGTGCAAAATGATGTAAACATTCAACAATATTTTGGTGGGTAAATAAACATAAATTAAGAACAATTAGTGTGGGAACATAACAGGAAGTTGATAAGTAAAATCAAAAACTTTTTCTTTGTAACCAAGAAGGGGGTAAATATAGAAACAGGTATAATTATTCTTTGGTATGGAGACAGGTATTTCATTAATATCCTCCCTACCTTAGTAGCTGATTTTAATTGAACCTAACATGGTTATAAAATGATTGTTCTGAAGACTGAACTAATTTGGTAATAATTCGAACAGTTTCAATACTAAACTCTGGTTTTAACCACAATTGAAATATTTCTATGATTCGTTGATAAATTGAAAGTTCTGGTTTCGGTCCGTATTATATTTTTCGGTGTAATTAATTCATTGGATCAATAGATTCAGATTAGTTTGTACGTATTTCAAAATTCGACCAAATTCGTAATTATATTATTAAGGCTGATATAATGCTTCATGTATGCATTACATGAAATTTGTTTACCATTCTATTTGTTTTATAATCCTATTTAATGTAATTGTAACGTATTAGCGCATATTAACATGAATAGAAAGTTTTCTTATGAATTATTCAAAAATTCGGGCCCGTTATATTGTTGTTTTTATTTATTAACGCCGCTTAAATACCTTGAAATAACTGTTTTCCCAGGTTAGAGTTAGTTATTTCAGTTATTTGTTATTATATTTTACTACACACCAGGAGCATTTATTCAAAATATGTTGGATTGGATTTTGCTTTTACTTCTTTTTCCTTTTGGATTTTGAATTAACTTATTACCCAATAAGTGTCCGGTCTAATAAAGGCATTTTTTTAGAATTACGACTTTTTAAATGAATTTGTATTTGGTTTTAAAATAGGCCGCTAGCTGGGATTGTTTTTTTTTATTCCGATAGGAAGTTGGTTGAACAGAGTCAAATTCCATCATTTGGAGGTCCAGAAATCATATAGGACCAGATATTTATTGAGTGGTTTTACCCTTTTATTGTCCATCTTAGTTTTTTTGGTTGTTTTAATTAAATTTTAAAATCTATTATTCTATTTTTAGCTCGTTTTGACCAGTGTTCAGTTCTTTTAATTTTGTCTTCGTTCTAATTTTGTTGAAACTACAAAAATATTGTTTTTTGTTATTAAAAATTAAGTACTTGTTGGGATTTAAAGAAACCTTATATTTTATTGTTATGTGGCATCTAAATAAAAAAAATTGTTAAAAGAGTTTCACTGCAATTTTACAACGACGAAGTACTTTACTCACCTGATATAGCACCCAGTGACTTTCCTGTTGTCTGAAGAGATTGGAAATCATTATTATGAAAGAAATTAATTATTTTTTACGTATGTTCATAGTTATTTTTATAGAGTATGGAACAATTAATCTATTAAGTAAAAAAAATTAATAAAAATAATAAATTCATCGATATTACCGTCAATCAGACCGTTTCTTCTGGAATATCGGTTTTTCCCTTTGAAATTTGAACAGTGCAAATAGAAAAAGGAACATTAATGGATTGACACGTATAAATCGAAAAATGGATTTCCCTTGACCAAATCGAAATAGTTCTAAAAATAGAAAATAATTTCAACCCGCTATTAGAGCTCGATTTAATTTTATTTGAACATATTTTTAATTTCATAGTGACAACTGTACAAGTAAATGTATTTAACTCTAATTGAATTTATTGGTATTGATTGAATTTCAAAGCTTATAATAAATTATCATTATTGTGCATGAATAATAATAATAATCATGATATATATAATATTAGGTGTTAAAATTAGTTTTAAACATTTTTCTTCGCATCTGTATAGCAGCTCGCGTAATTAGAATTTAAAAATCGCTTGTTTATAATATATATATATATATATATATATATATATATATATATATATATATATATATATATATATATATATATTGATTCATTTGAAATAATTAAATAAATGCACGACAGAAGTAACTAACAAGCGTTCATGTGAAATAACTCTATATGTTATTGCTCTTTATTTTTAATATATTAATTATTATTTATATAATTATTAAAATAAAATTCAATAAGTTTCTAATCAACATTATTTTTCAATAATTATAGTTAATACCAGATAAGATAATGATTAATTAATTTTTTAGTCTAATTTTTAGCGATTTTTTTCGATACATGTTTTTGGTCTTTATGGACTTATTTTGGTCTAGCTGTTTTATCAGTTTACAATTTAATTTTGGAATTTAAATTAAAATTTTAATTATTAATTTAATTTAAAATTGGAAGTGTGACTTGTCTCAACCATGTTCTTTGAACTTAATAAAAGTATGGATTTATAATTCCAGTGTTTGTAATTGTTATTGGATATATTGTAATGGGCATCGGCAAAATATCATTCCTGGGTATATTATGTTCCTTATGATCAGCAGACTTATATTTACAGATGCAATCGTAACTCCTTATGTGGAGTACAAATTAAAGATGTTTTGGACATGTTTAAGGTATCATAGGAAGGTTATACTGATATAGAATAGACACTACACGCTCTATGTTTGCGGATTCTCTAAATGCTCTGGTTGGAATTTGGACCTTGATTGGCCAAACCGTTGCTTGAATGACATCATGGTCACGATATATCACCCCTCCCACATCTTACCACGCCTCGTGTATTAAAAAGTAAAAACAGATAAAAGTAAACCCCTTAAAATTAATTCCCGTTCAATATTTTTCCCGTACGTGAAACAAAATGGATTAGAGTTACAATGTACGAATGGAAAAGAAATGTAACGATGTATCGTACAACGCAATGTGGATATCTTCAAGCATGCGAGTAAAGTAATGTTTTTCAACCCTTATATTGACAGCATCTATACAAATAGTCACCGATGATGTAGATTACATATATGAATTGCCGCTTTGCATGCCATTTGCGTTTTGTTCGTAGCTGCGAATATTTCTTTTACACATGTACGCGTCTATAGCCAGTCTAGCTGGCGCGGATAACGAAAATAATGATGTAGTAGCTTTTAAGTTATCGTGCTTTAACTAAGCTCACGTCCAGAGTCTTACCTTCGACATTATCTCGCGATTTAATAATGGATTTTGATTGTAAAAGTCTTTGGTAATCTATTTTTTATCAGCCTTTCTTCGGAATGTTCTTTGGCTTATCAACATACTGATGTATATAATGATGAAACGATATATCGACGGCCAAGAATATCGATACGAAGTATCGAAATTAGTGATGTAATAATATATCGAATCAGAATATCGATATTTCGATGCCAGAAAATATCGATATTTATGAAATTATGCGGATTTTGTAACGCTACCGCCCGATGGTATCAGGAGAGAGATATCTGGCAAGTATTATGACTCTATTTCCAATATTGTGTCTGATATAGAAATTTCCAAATACAAGTTCGATACGCTTCTTCAAAAACCCTAAGATTTCGTATCGAATTTTTTTCTGCTCCAGACCTATTTTCCATGCAAAATTCACTTCATGACCAGGGGAGAAATCTCGAACCAATTTTTTATAATCGATATTTTACTTTGTAGAATTTGGATACTCGCACTTATAATTACCGATACTTTTTAAATAAAAATATCGATATTTTGTCGGCATCCTTAACTTGAATATAATGTATTGTTAGCAATTTCGATATTGCTAGACCCTCCTATCAAAAACCTACATTTAAAGAAACACGAGGCACGTGCAATAGCGATATTAAGAATTAGAAAATGTATTTCAGAAGATAAAGGTGACTTCGATTCTCACACACTCTTGCATTGGTCATTCACTCACTCTTGCTCACACACAAATAAAAAAGAAAAGAACACGACGAGCTTAGTCTATATCTTTTGTTTTATCAGATGTAACATCAAGCAGAAACTGGCTATGCGATTTTTTTCTGTTAAATACACTGCACCACAAGTTCAAATGATCTGATGACTGTTTGATCTCTTCATGCCTCTTTGCAATTTTTTTGATTTATATGAGTAAAAGTCAGTATGAAGGTCTTTGTGCAAATAATCGTTACTATAGTATGTGTCCCTTCAACAGCAAGTATCATTATCAGCAGCAGTTGTGACCATGGTAATATTTTCTATGTATAAAGTATTGGCGTCAATACACTTCTTTGTGGTACATCATCTATATTAGCTTATTTTATTATAAAATAACACATGGCCTGAAAAGTCCCGTGCCTAGCACATAGATGACGCTAGTTTTATTGCATTCAACGCTTTTCCAGTTAGTACTAACCTTCAGAAGAGAGCTGTTAAAATTTCGTTATATTTTATTCATAAGTTTGTGAGTTATTGTGTTAAAAGTGACATTATTGTTATTTCCAAAAGAATGAATCAAAAACAATTTCTTGTTTTAATTTTACGCTGTTTCTTGATGGGAAAAAATACAGTTCGAGCGAAGCGATGATTTGAAAAGACTCTGCTGCATTTCGAACAATAATAAAACGTTGCTTTGCTGACTTCAAATGCGGTCGTAGTAATAGCGGTGATGTAGAACGCAGTGGATGTGTCCAAATAAGGTGGTAACACCAGAATACATTTAAAAAAAACCTCAAAATATTTTTTAATGATTGTTTGTTTCATACTGCATGAGCGTTTAACTATGAGAATGCTCTGTTCAAAGTGGGTGCCGCATTTGCTCACTATTAACCAAAAACAAGAACATATTGATGATTCTGAGCAATGTTTGGTCATGTTTAAACATAGCAAATCGGAATTTTTGCGTCGATATGTGACAATGTATGAAACATGGATCCATCACCTCACCCCGGAATCAAAACGATCGTCTTCTGAATGGACAGTAACTGGCGACAGGCCTATTTTGAGGCAAAACATAAATCGTTCTATAAAAGTGGTATTATTGACTGTGTATGTATATGTGACTCTTGATGGAGATTACACTGATGAATAAAGCCAATTTTTAACAAAAAAAAAAACGCATTTTAAAAAGGCGCCGGACTTTTTAGCCCATGTGTTAGATCTCCTCTCGTTTGACTCTAAACATTCTGGCTTAGATGTAAAACTTTAGGAATTTAGTGTTCTGATTTAGTAAAATTTTCGGGTTTGTGGATAAATTCCACATGCTTATGCCTGGTCGAAAGCTCGACTTTTTCAATGGTGCCTGTGATTCCTATGCACCTAGTTAACTACTGAATGTTTGTTCATAAAACCAAACTTATGGATAGGTATTAGATTGTTCCTTCCTGTGATTTAGATTTGATCTTTTCATCGGGAGTTTTTCAGTTTTCCTAATTTTGAAATACATTTATATGACATAACATGAAATACTAAGATTTTTGTATCACATGGTTAGAATCGATTTTCGTTTACGACTTCTTAAAAATTCTTATAGCCACGACTTTATAACATATTCATGATTTAGCTTGTCACAACAACATCCATAAATTTATTAGAGAGACCGCCATTATTCTGGCTGCATTCTTTCGAGGACTATTTATACAACGATGAACATTAATATCTCTATTTAAAAGGAATATCGTGGAATATCCAGCGAGAATTACGTGTATGATAATGTTTTCTTTGTCCGTAATAGTTACCATGTAACACCACCTTCGTTTCCTTATTGTGTTACGCTTCATTCTAATTTTCTTTCAGCCGCGAAACTAACATGAAATGTGACAAACCAGCATCCTGTATGGTCTTTGTATAAATGGCCCAATATACTTTCTTATTATTCTTAAATATAAGCCCGCCGGGGTGAATGCATGAGGGTGAAACTGAATCATCGTATAAAAAAAGTATTGCTGGGGTGTAGAGTCGCACACACACATATATCAAAGCTTTATGTAATCCTATTGAAGCGACGGTACTTCTATTTATTATTTAAAAGTATTATTATTTTATTCGAATACGTTGAATACCAAGTCAAAGGAATAACATATATATATATATATATATATATATATATATATATATATATATATATATATACGAGGGTCACTATTTATATTTCGGGAACTGACAACACTGTTGTCATGTGAGTCCATCTTACGGTTCTATCGTAAAGTTTGACATTTTTGACGATATACGTACTCATACTCACGTACATTTTGTTATAAATTTAAGTTAGTATTATCAGTTTAAATTTACCGTATACTTCATAAATGAGAACATCAACAGTACCATGAAAGAAAATAGATCATTCAACTGTATCCATGGTGAAGGATTTAATGTATTATGTTTTTTTGTTCGTTCTAAAACAAAATTAATGTTGATATTTGAACTAATTAGTATATCTAGTCATGAATTAATTACTGCCTGGAATTAGGAATTTTATGAGTATATTTTGAGTAATAAATAGATATATACGAGGGTCACTATTTATATTTCGGTAATTGGCAACACTGTTGTCATGTGAGTCCATCTTACGGTTCTATCGTAAAGTTTGACATTTTTGACGATATACGTACTCATACTCACGTACATTTTGTTGTAAATTTAAGTTAGTATTATCAGTTTAAATTTACCGTATACTACATAAATGAGAACATCAACAGTACCATCAAAGAAAATAGATCATTCAACTGTATCCATGGTGAAGGATTTAATGTATTATGTTTTTTTGTTCGTTCTAAAACAAAATTAATGTTGATATTTGAACTAATTAGTATATCTAGTCATGAATTAATTACTGCCTGGAATTAGAAGTTTTATGAGTATATTTTGAGTAATAAATAGATATATACGAGGGTCACTATTTATATTTCGGTAATTGGCAACACTGTTGTCATGTGAGTCCATCTGACGGTTCCATCGTAAAGTTTGACATTTTTTACGATATGCGTACTCAGAACATTTTGTCGCACGGATGCTATTTGTTTATTTTATATTTAGTTGAAAGTTTCGTCTCGGCAAAAAATGGAACTGAATCGTAAACATTTTCGTGCGATGATTTTTTACGATTTTCAACGTGGATTATCACAACAAGAGTGCATCAATCAACTTAGTTTGACTTTTGGCTATGAAACTCCATCAAAAACCACCGTGTATCGCTGGTTTAGTGAATTCAATCGTGGCCGTAGTTTGCTGTCCGACGAGTTTCGTGAAGGTCGTCCAAAATAGGCTGTTGCGAAATGATTAAGCACGATCGTCATGTTACCTATTGAAATGTTGAGGCATCCCTAAGCATTAATTCCACCAGCATATATGCGATTTTACATGAACACTTAGCTGTTCGAAAGTTATCTGATTCGCTCAAAAAAAGTCTTGTGTCAATTGGTGCAAAGAAATGCTTAAGAAATTCAATCGCGGTGCTTCGAGAGACGTTTATAAAATCGTGACAGGTGACGAATCATGGATATAATCGTATGAGCTCGAAAGTAAGCAGCAGTCGACTGTATTTGTGTTCCAAGATGAACCAAATCCAACAAAAATTGTTCGCATACGAAGCACTTCAAAGTAAATGGTGGCCTGTTTCTTCAAATTTATTATATCCTGGGCCTTCAAAAATGATCTCTTCCGAAATAATGTTTATTTGGCGTGGCAATGATCCAATAAATGTTTAAATACGTTCTCTGAAACCAACTTCAATTCTTATCAGATACTCCATTTTATGTCTTCTAACGACTGACACCCGGTACCTCGAAGTGGTAATTTGAGTTTTAGGAAGCGTAAGAAGTCTGTAGGAGCCATATCAGGTGAATAACACGTTTGTTCGCTGGCATTTATGCAATTTTTGGTTTACTGCGTCTATTACTCGCTATTGCAGATCTTTTTTCCAGCAATAATTCTTTATTTTGTTCAATTAACGTTAATAGGTGCCGGCTTGGTGGCGCAGTGGTAAAGGCAACAGGACGGTCCACCTACTGTTGCGATAGTCGCGGATTCGAATCCTACTGGGACATGGTCATAAATTTGTGTTTGTGATTGTCCTAGGCAAGAGTGTAAAATCCAACAAGGAAAACGATTCCAGCCACGTCAGTAAACAGGCTGGATAAGTTTTTAAAAGTGTTTAACATTGATATTTGATGGAACTTAATAATACTAAATGTAAATGTGTTATTTTATGTAGAGAATTGTCAAAACCATCAAATCTAACAGTTAGGTTGTTTACTAGTTGTATACATTGATATTTCGCTTGTTCATCAATAAATGTCGCTATTCAAAACACATGGCGCGTTTTTTTCCGTTTTGGCATAGTTAGAACGAACCATTTTAAAGATTGTTAACTAATTCTCATATAAAAACCGTGTACATTGCCTTACGTGAATGTGGCGTCAAAATTCAATAATTCAATAATCAACATATTTTCGGCGTTATTAGAAGAGGAAAATCCGGATATTTCGGGACTTAGTGAACGCCCACGTGTTTAAAGTCCAATCATCACTTAACACAGAAAGGTCAGTGACAGAACGGTTGTGTCAAGTTATAGAAAGAATGTCAACAATCCAATATATTTTTGATCGAATTCGGATCTAATTTAAACGATCACCTTCTACAGACATATTTGCTAATCATTAATTATCATCATATTCAAAAATGATTGATATCGTCTAATTATGTCCACTCTTTTTTTAAAATTGAAAGTTATTAAAACGGTTGTTTTAAGAAAAATGATACTGAGGAAATTATTTTTTTCATTAAATTAGATACCGGCATGAAAAATAAAACAGTTTGCCTTTCCTGCAAATATACAGTTTCAGTATATTATGTCGTAAGTTTTTTTTTGTTGCGTGTAACATATCACATTTTCGACCATATTTCGGATATATATACCTGACCAAGTAAATGAAGAAACTTTTTAAAATACTGATATTCATTTAGACAACAAAGTTGATAAATACATTCGCTTATATGGTGAATGCGAAAAGAACATTTCGTCAGTTATTTCCTCTTAGGAATTTCGTATAAATAACGGCTGGATTTTTATACTAATTTGATAGATGGGTTTTTAAAGTTTTACTTCAGAACCGAATGGATTTATTATACAAACTTTAGGCATGCTTGAAGTTCAAACGGGGATAATAAGTTAACATTTTGAAACGTTAAAATTAACGCGAATTTAAACTTATTCTAAGATAAACAACGTTTTACTCTAATACTCTATTACTAGATTCAATAATGATCGTATCAGAATAATATTTCGTTCTGATATTATTTTTTATGTATTTTGGTTGATTAATTATTAAAAATACAAAACTATATTATTAAGTTAAAAAATACTATTATAAAATATAATTTATTTTCACATTACAGCGCATCTAATGCATATATTATGAAAGAACTACAATTAATTACAGAGTTATAATAGTTTGTAAGTTAGATTTGTTTTGTTTACATTGAACTATTTTCCACACCACCCATGAGGTAGAGTTTCTAGGCGCATTTTTTATGTAGTGGTATCGCCCTGGAGCCCTAATCCACCTAATTAACAATTATATATCCAAGTAATATGTTTTACTTTCATTAGAGAGCATATTTACGTTCAATGTGTCTGATAGAGTTCATCCAAATCGAAGATGCTATTAACCACCTGTTTTCCATTTGCAGCATGAAGAACAATATATCTACTATGAATTATTAATAAATGATATGAGTAATAAAACCTAACATTAAGTAACAGTGTCATTCCATATACCAACAACGCTAAATATCTCGGAATGAATCTCGATGCAAAACTTCGCTGGAAGGAACTTATAAAGAAGAAAAGAAAAGAACTGAAATGAAATATAGGAAAATGTACTGGCTAATTGGAAGAAAATCATAATTATCAGTACATAATAATTGCTATTATATAAGCAAATATTGAAACCTATATAGACATACGTAGTTCAATTATGGAGATGTTCTGCAAAGAGTAACATGAATAAAATACAAATTTTTCAGAACAAAGTCCTGAGAGGTATTGTGGGTGCACCCAAATACTATAGGACTGATTACCTACATCGAGACCTTCAGATACCCACAGTCAGTCAAGAAATCAAGAGAATTGCAAGGGCGCATGTGGAAAGACTCCATTCTCATACGAATATTGAAATATTGCAACTTTTGGATACCACCAGAGCAGGACACAGACTCAAAAGAATCAAACCATCCGATCTTGTGTAGTGTTGTATAGTGAGGTACATATAATAAAAAATACATCAGTGACATGTATAAACATTATTTCACCAGAGACTGAGATAGGGCCGATGGGTCCTCCTAGTTATATACCTAGATTTAAGTTATCATAAAGACAAATTGTAGGTTAGACGGAAACGACTAGTAACAATGTATTAATTAATTAATAAAAAAAATATATTTAATATTTTGAAGAATTTTGAGAAAACCCTGAACAACCGGACGACTTTGGCAGTCTGTTTCGGTCAGATGTTCGAACTTATCAGATGGCATTCTATTTCATTTTAATTAGAGAAAAGTGAGAAGGAAAATATTGTCTGACTCTAAAACGAATTTACAATTTGCGACAGGGGCATAGTGATGACGTAAGTTCACTGCTATTTTGAATAGACTTTATGTATGTATAATGAGAAACTAGTGCAGCTGTCTCCAATTTAAAACTTAGATACATATACGGCCACTTTACTTTGACGAAACGAATACATATTACAAGGAGATAGTCGAGACATTTTGAGACGACTTTATGCTTGACATATTCCGTTTTATATCTAAAATTAACTATTATTTCAGAAACTTGCCTCGTTTGAAGCATTCTTGCTTTGAGTATGGGGGTGACGACAATTCAAATATTATATTCAGTTCTGCTCAAGAACTTTCAACCTACTGAAGGCTTGCTGACCGTAAAGACGTTTGATTTAATAATGTTGTAACTTTGTAACTAGAGTTGATGACTAAAATAAATTTATTTTAAAATTAAATACATACTTTAGTGAAATTTATCTCTTATGTTATACTTGTAAGTTAGGTTTTGACTAAATTATTCCAAAAAAAGTGGAAGGAGAGACTATAGGTGAGTAATTTTTTTTCTCTAATTTTAACTTTGTGTTTAAAAGATGATCAGCTTGTGACTAGGCACTATCTTCTTATTACATAATTCCCAACGTCTTCTTGGTTCTTTCTGATATTTTCCTGCATGATTCCTCATTTGAGCTTAAACTCTAGGTACCATTAGCCTTTAAATAACTTAGATATTAGATCTTAGAGGCTCTTGATGCTTATACAGAATTGGATGGATTTAAGATTGAGAATGTGTATCTAAAAAATCAGTTTGTTAAATTGACAAATAGTTGTAATTTGGTTCGTAGCCTCATTTCTACGCTGAATTTAAGACATTGTTGTAGTTGATTCGATGTTTTGATCAGTAATTCGTCGTTTTATTAGATATTGTTGACAACATGGAAGTTTTGTACATACGCCATCGAAATTTGTGAACAACTCTCGTTCCTGTTTAAAGTAACTGATTAAAGACGCAATCGGTTCGGTCTTGGCTTCGGCATTTGAAACCAGAGTAATAATAAGCAGCGATTTAAAATTTATCAAAACAATAACATTCAGATAACGTTTGCCGATTTATAATCTGTAGTTATTATATTTAATATTTTGAAAAATTTTGACAAAATACTGGACAACCGGAAGACTTTGGCGGTCTGTTTCGGTCAGATGTTCGAACTTATCAGATGGCATTCTGTTTCAATTTAATTAGAGAAAAGTGAGAAGGAAAATATTGTCTGACTCTAAAACGAATTTACAATTTGCGACAAGGGCATAGTGATGACGTAAGTTCACTACTATTTTGAATAGACTTTATGTATGTATAATGGGAAACTAGTGCAGCTGTCTCCAATTTAAAACTTAGATACATATACGGCCACTTTACTTTGACGAAACGAATACATATTACAAGGAGATAGTCGAGACATTTTGAGACGACTTTATGCTTGACATATTCCGTTTTATATCTAAAATTAACTGTTATTTCAGAAACTTGCCTCGTTTGAAGCATTCTTGCTTTGAGTATGGGGGTGACGACAATTCAAATATTATATTCAGTTCTGCTCAAGAACTTTCAACCTACTGAAGGCTTGCTGACCGTAAAGACGTTTGATTTAATAATGTTGTAACTTTGTAACTAGAGTTGATGACTATAATAAATTTATTTTAAAATTAAATACATACTTTAGTGAAATTTGTCTCTTATGTTATACTTATAAGTTAGGTTTTGACTAAATTATTCCAAAAAAAGTGGAAGGAGAGACTATAGGTGAGTAATTTTTTTTCTCTAATTTTAACTTTGTGTTTAAAAGATGATCAGCTTGTGACTAGGCACTATCTTCTTATTACATAATTCCCAACGTCTTCTTGGTTCTTTCTGATATTTTCCTGCATGATTCCTCATTTGAGCTTAAACTCTAGGTACCATTAGCCTTTAAATAACTTAGATATTAGATCTTAGAGGCTCTTGATGCTTATACAGAATTGGATGGATTTAAGATTGAGAATGTGTATCTAAAAAATCAGTTTGTTAAATTGACAAATAGTTGTAATTTGGTTCGCAGCCTCATTTCTACGCTGAATTTAAGACATTGTTGTAGTTGATTGGATGTTTTGATCAGTAATTCGTCGTTTTATTAGATATTGTTGACAACATGGAAGTTTTGTACGTACGCCATCTAAATGTGTGAACAACTCTCGTTCCTGTTTAAAGTAACTGATTAGAGGCGCAATCTGTTCTGTCTGACTTCGGAAGTTTGAATCAGAGTAATAATAAGCAGCGATTTGAAATTTATCAAAACAAGCAAAGCATTAAAATAACTTTTGCCGGTTTACAACCTCTTATCACTATTCTTTTGAAGACTTTTGTATACTTTTGACAACCGAACTACTTTGGCTAATTCGGTTACACGTTCGAACTTATCAGACAGCATTATGTCTCTTTTTAACTAGAATAAAATGAGAAGGAAAGTATTGTCTGATTCTGAAACGAACTTACAAATTGCGACAGGCAATATATTCAACATCTTGATGACGCATCTACAAAAAGCTTTGAATAGACTATATATTGATGTTCCATCAATATGAACATATAGAACATAACCTAAAAATGCACATTTTCATCCAACGTTGTGTCTCTTCTTGACTAGAACAAAGTGACAAGGAAAATATTACCTGATTCAATAACGAATTTACAAATTGTGGCAGGCAATACATTGAACATCTTGATGACGAATGTACAAACTTCTTCGTATAGACTATAGAAGATTAATATTGATATTTAAAGTGATTAAACAATAAACGTAGGGGGAGATTTACGATATTAGACGTAGTTCCACGTTTTTTTGTGGATATTTTAGAACGCCCCAGATCTGTAAATTTCATTTAGCCGTTCATGTACTGTAATTAAAAGCTTTTACGAGGACCTAAGTAAAATTAAAGGGTTATCTTGAATACATTTTACTTTAAATCCCTAATAAAATCGGGTAGTTACATTAAAAACTGCTCCATTTGCTTGGCGCCAGTGTTGGAAAGTTTTGAGGGGTCATAAAATAATTTATCATGGAGGTCGTGGAAACTGCGTAATATTGAAGGGAAAAACAGTCGATAATCGTCCTCCTTTGAACATTCTTCATATAGAGAATCCCGGTTCAGTATACTATTTATTGTTTTCGTTCATGACTAGAACCAGAGCGGTCATTAGGTCACTGGATTATGTCACGAAATAAAATTCTTTGTATCGATGCCACCAACCAAAAAAATACGCACGAAAACGTAGTAAAAATTAATGAATTGTAAGGATAGATGTATCCTAAACATTGTGATCATTTAAAATTTTTTAAAAAAATGGGAAATTTCAAGTTAATATATATATTATTATATATTCCCCGTTTTTCTGGTAAAATGGCGAACGTTATTGATTTGGCAGCGATCCAATCGTCGAGTCGTTTTCGCACTTATTCAGCCTTTCGAACAAGTGGTAATCACAAGGCGCTATGTCCGGTTAATGTGTCACATAGATGGCGCTACTAGAATTAAGTCCACATGTTTTTAGTTAGCCCTAACCCTCAAAAGATGCGCGTATAAATTTAACAGCTGTCGGATAGTTAGTTATAGCATTTTGAGTGAAGCGACTTTAGGAATTTCGCGTATTGATAAAATATTGCTTTTTGAATGGAAAAAATACAGTTGAAGCAGAAACTTAGCTTGATGCCGAGTTTCCGGACACTGCCCCAGGAAAATCAAACATCAAGGATTGGTATGCTAAGTTTAGACATGGTGAAATGAGCACCGAAGACGGTGAACGCAGCGGACGCCCAAAAGAGGTTGTTACCGACGAAAACATTAAAAAATCCACAAAAGAATTTTGAATGACCGTTAAATGAAATTGAATGAAATAGCAGATACTTTAAAGATATCAACTGAACGTGTACATCATATCATTCACGAATATTTGGGTATGTGAACCCGCTCCAAAGCGTTGGAAAACGCAACAGTCGGCTGACAAGATTATGGCGTTTGTATTTTGGGATGCGCATGGAATAATTTTCATTGACTGCCTTGAAAATGGAAGGACCATCAACAGCGACTATTCCATAGCATTATTGGACCGTTTGAAGGACGAAATCGCAGAAAAACGGCCCATATGAAGAAAAATAAAGTGTTGCTTCACCAAGACAATGCACCGTGTCACAAGTCACTGAAAACGATGGCAAAAATGGCATTAATTGGACTTCGAATTGCTTGCCTCATCCACCTTATTTTCCAGATCTGGCCCCCCAGCGACTATTTCTTGTTCTCAGATCTCAAAAGAATGCTGGCTGGGAAGAAATTTTCGTCGAATGAAGAGGTGATCTCCGAAACGGAGGCCTATTTTGAAACAAGTAACAAATCGTACTACAAAAATGGTATCGAAAAGTTGGAGGGTCGCTATAATCAGTGAAGGGAATTATGTTGAATAAAATAAATTTAAAAAAATGTGTTTTACTATGGTAGGTCGGGGACTTTTCAATTGACCTGTTATGACGTATCAGCTGTTTCATTGGAAGGTCTACAGAATTTAAATGTATTTATATTTGATACATTTATCTATTCTCCATTAGATTCTGTATGATATTTTTTGTAATAATGATATACGGTAAAAAGGAAGAATAGATGTCCCTTTCAAGTATATAAATAAGGATCATATAACAAAAACAATGTCTCCGTCGTGTTCTATCAAAATATATACAGTTTGACAAATTTGGCGGGCGGAAAGAGAATGATGAATGGACAGATTTGAGAAAGGTTAAGGGTGTCAAATGAAAATATTGTTATAAATTTTTGGCGTTGGTTATGTAAATGTTACGTAAACGCAGGAGGGGTGTGGTGGAAAGGCTTAAGATAGGAAAGTTTCCGTGGGCAATAGCCTCAAAGTCTATTTGTGCTAGAACGTGACTGGGACCCCCTTCATATGTACGCTGTCTTCCCGACTCTAAGCGGATTAATGAACAATCCCTATAGACATCGATAAATTTCTCTTGTACTACACGAATCTCTCCTTTGTGCTTGTGTGTTTAATTTTCATCTTCGAGTAAGTAGTCTGTCATTAAGTTCTCCGTTGCGAATTATTAATGAACAAAATATGACACTTGACAAACGCCAATTAAGATGTCAGATAACGGTTGACAGGTCATTTTGGGACAATATAAAACTGGCTGAATTAATGTTTGCTGCTAGGAGGCGGTAAACTGCACTTCCGATTTTGTTATGCAAATTAAGAACGACGAAGGGGACTCATCTTAGATAACGTTTAAATTTACGGTGGAGGCAATGATTTCGCTTTTTAAAGTGAAATTCGCACTCGAGTGTAATGGGAAAAGCTCAGTCGGCAATGTTTTCCAAATTAAATAGTTGTTAAATGAGGCCGATTATCGCTTCCATTATTTTTTCTTCTCCTTCTCTTCGATATTACGCCTTGACCTAGCTGATAAATTATTTTGTGACCCCAACGCTTTTTTTTCACCTTTATTCAACTTCTTATTTTCTTTATTCTTTGATAAAGTCCCATTATCCTATTCGGCCGTTTTATTAACGTCGTTTAATTTAAATATGCATTAAAAACATTCGTTTTATTGCTGATTTTAATCCACCTCGAAATTTTTACGGGCCTTTAACTGTACAAAACTACTTTTTTCTCAGTTTTTCAATTATATTTTATCATTCGTTCTCTCAGATAATGATGAAAGCGGAATTAATATTAAATATCTTCATTAAACCATCCGTCTACTTTTACATTATATAAGAAAACTATTTTTTCTTTAATAATTTGGCTGTAAATTATTTGTGCACTAGAGAAGAGTTTACTCGTTGACAATTATGCTAGAAATTATTTTGCAACGTTGTCAGTTCTTGCAAACTTTCTGCATAATTTAAAAATATGATTCATCACATCATACTTCTTGTATTTACAAATTAACCCAAATCTTCTTTGTAATAAATAAATTGGAATAAAGTAATATAATTATGTTAATGTTAATACATATATTTAAATACAAATTTTAAAAGCAAAAATTTAACAAATGAAAGTGTTTAGTTATGGTATACATTATTTTTAGTTAACATTTAGTTGTTTGTAGAAGTATCACTGTCTAGAATATAATAAGAACGAAGAAAGGGGCTCATATTTGATGACATTTAAATTTAGAGATGAGAGATCATTTCGCTTTTTATAATGAAATTCATACTCGAGTTTAATGAGAAATGCTCAATCGGCAATGTTTTCCAAATTAAATAGTTGTTAAATGAGGCCGATTATCGCTTCCATTATTTTTTCTTCTCCTTCTCTTCGATATTACGCCTTGACCTAGCTGATAAATTATTTTGTGACCCCAACGCTTTTTTTTCATCTTTATTCAACTTCTTATTTTCTTTATTCTTTGATAAAGTCCCATTGTCCTATTCGGCCGTTTTATTAACGTCGTTTAATTTAAATATGCATTAAAAACATTCGCTTTATTGCTGATTTTAATCCACCTCGAAATTTTTACGGGCCTTTAACTGTACAAAACTACTTTTTTCTCAGTTTTTCAATTATATTTTATCATTCGTTCTCTCTGATAATGATGAAAGCGAAATTAATATTAGATATCTTCATTAAACCATCCATCTACTTTTACATTATATAAGAACACATCACTAAACTAAAGAAAACTATTTTTTCTTTAATAATTTGGCTGTAAATTATTTGTGCATTAGAGAAGAGTTTACTCGTCCACAATTCTGCCAAAAATTATTTTGCAACGTTGTCAGTTCTTGCAAATTTTCTGTATAATTTAAAAATATGATTCATCACATCATACTTCTTGTATTTACAGATTAACCCAAATCTTCTTTGTAATAAATAAATTGGAATTTTTTTTTTCACCTTTATTCAACTTCTTATTTCCTTTATCCTTTGATAAAGTCCCATTATCTTATTCGGCCGTTTTATTAACGTCGTTTAATTTAAATATGCATTAAAAACATTCGTTTTATCGTTGATTTTAATCCACCTCGAAATTTTTACGGGCTTTTAACTGTACAAAACTACTTTTTTCTCGGTTTTTCAATTATATTTTATCATTCATTCTCTCTGATAATGGTGAAAGCGAAATTAATATTAAATATCTTCATTAAACCATCCATCTACTTTTACATTATATAAGAACACATCACTAAACTAAAGAAAAGTATTTTTTCTTTAATAGTTTGGCTGTAAATTATTTGTGCACTAGAGAAGAGTTTACTCGTCGACAATTCTGCCAGAAATTATTTTGCAACGTTGTCAGCTCTTACAAATTTTCTGTACAATTTAAAAATATGATTCATCACATCATACTTCTTGTATTAACCCAAATGAAGGATCGTTTCTACAATTTTAGCTTGTAAAGTAATGTAATTATGTTAATGTCTATATATATATATATATATATATATATATATATATATATATATATATATATATATATATATATATATATATATATATTTAAATACAAGTTTTAAAAGCAAAAATTTTACAAATGGAAGTTTTTCGATATTGTATAATTATTTTCAATTAATATGTGTTTCTAGAAATATCTACAATACAACAAGAACAAGGAAGAGGACTCATATTTGATGACATTTAAATTTAGAATGGAGACAATGATTTCGCTTTTTATCTATATAATATATACTATAATAACGGAAAATCATTATGATTCTGAAACCTAAATAGAAATACCCGATAAATGTTTTTGGCCTTAAATTACAGTCTCAATTAATAAACAATATAACCATTCTTTGAGTAATACATATCGTGACAAATAACAGTTACAAAAAAACTGCTTTCCCGTTGTTAGGTACCAATTTAAAAATAATTAAATTTCAGCCGAATATTAACTGTAACAATATCGACAGTATACTATAATAATGACGACAAAAGCCCTGATAACATAAATCGCATTACTGGAATTATTCAACTTCGTATAAATAATTTATAACCAATTTTTTTTTGGGCCCTATTCCATAAATTTTATATTAAATTGAGAATTTCACAATATTTAACTAACAAAAATAATTAGTATATTTTAATAAGCTTTTTATAACGGCAACAAAAAAGGTAAATGAGCAATTTAAAATATATTTTGAAACATTGAATTTTAAAAACTAGAAAAAACTACTACTGAAATTTATTATTTCGATAATTTTAAATGATTAGCTTTTTTACTAGTTTTTTGTATCAATATAATGCATGCATTACATCATTCTATATACAAAATTGCAATATTTCTGCAGCATTTTTTACTTTTTATTTTTTAATTATATAGAAATGAATTATGAGGGTAATTGTTGTTGTTTCATTCGCTAATGATTATTGATTCCAAAGATATCAAAACAATACCGTAACCATTTATTGTATACCAGGCAAGAATGGCCATATTTTATTCAATTTATTCATAAAACAATTTTTTACATATCCATTTTCTACCTCAATAATCGATTCTCCATTAGGTGTAATTTAAAATATCCCAGCTAATATTTTATTTATCAATACAAAATATAACTCAGACCGAATATTATTTTCCGGTTATTTTCAGTTTGGAGAATTGGCCATTCGGTGAACATATTAATTTAAAATTGGTTATATTTTCGTTATTAATATATGTGTTTAAATATCAATCGATTTTCTTGCATTAAAATCGGCTTAAGAATTAGGGTATTAACCAGAATAATAAATAATAGGTGTCGTGAAAAGAAATCCATTATTTAACATACTTTATGTCATATATGTGTCATTTTTTCGATAACTTGTTGCCCCCGCTGCAAAAATGAGTGGATTTTGTTGCGATTCAATACAGATTCACACACTAATGGAAATAGGGTCTATTATGTTTTTTTTTTTACTTAACTTCTCTGTCCCACATATATTCAGCTTTTTTGTATCCAGCTTATACCAAATGGTTCCAAGCGGTTTTTTTTTGGGTGCAAAATTCAACTTCTAGCTAGTAGAAAAAATATGATGGTCGAACCATATTTTTAACAATTGGTTTTACCGAGTGTGCTGCACCTTTTATATCGAAATTACAAAAATGAATTCAATGATAACTGCGCTTGATTAGCTGTATTGTCACCATTGATGGATTGCAAGTTCGAAGAAAACTGAGCCATTCACAAAATTATTAAATATGGTTTTTAGTATGTGTTGAACAGAATTCGACTTCTTTTATTAGACCTAACTTTTTGAGAGATAATATTCCCCAAGATAGCTGTAAGAAAGTCGATCCAGTAGAACTTGATATGTCATGTCATCACTGTATTTCCGAAAATAATTTAAAATTTGTAAAAATCTCTTAAGGGCATATTCTTAAAGAGCTAGGCTTTGAAAATATGAAATAAAACAATGATTTTTTTTCAAAATTCTAGACTAAAATACAATTTTTTAACCTCTATTATAAATAGGAATATTTTTAATGATATTTAAGCCCAAATAAACAAACTGGTATTATTGTTTAACTAATTTCATATATAAATATGTATATTTCAGTTATAATGACACATATATACATATATACGCTGAAACGTGTTATTCAACCAATTATCTGGTATTTTTAAACGCGCATGAATTATGAACATGGATAATGCCGGATTATCAATATTGGAAATTTTTGAAATTTCTAAAATATTAAAGCTGTTATGAACACTATTAAACCAAGCGATATGACAACGAACATTATGTGATCTTTGTTGAATTTAGCAATATTATTTCTCTTCTTTTTAAACTTTTTTTAACCCAATGGATGATTTTTAAATTAACGAGATAGTTCACAATCTAGCCTTACAATTTGCATTCCATTTACAGGTAAAAGCTAAAATCGTTAACAATTAGTAATTAGCTAATTAGATATTTACGATGACCTAAAAATTGCGAATGCAACTAAAAGGGTTATACAATCAAATATTCCTGAATATTTTGTCGTTTTATCAGGATCTGTTGGTGCGTATAGCGATTGGGCTCGTTATTCAGACAATGTAAAATCACATTACATATTTGTCAATAAAAGTATCGTTTTGCTGTAGTCGAATAATTATTAGTTTCTCTTTTAGCCTATGAATAGATTAGTAACGAGCAATGTTGCTTTATGGTGTATGGTTTTGAACAGTTTGATTTTATATTAGTGTTAACCTATAGTTGAAAAGTTAGTGGAGATCATTATACGCATCCGATTTTATTTTATTTAAACAATTTTATTTCCTTGATTTTCATTAATCTTTTCTTCTTAAGTCTTTTAATTCTTAAGTCATTTAATGAAAGATAGCCAAAAATTTTAATTTTAATCGTAATCTAAAATATTAATATCTGTAATCGCATTGTGATTAATTGCATTTTAATGAGAAACAGCTTAGATAATAGTGGAAACAATATTCTGAATGTTTTTTAAACAATCAATACGTCACACTAAATAAAACCAAACTAAATTGAAAGATTACTCATTGTGTTTAAGTGCGCATGTGCTCGATTAGCCAATCATATACTACATCTTGTTTAGTTTTCCTGTAGTCTGTTTAATTTGCATACATTCGAATAAAAATAACGATAAAAATATATTCAAGAAATCTAAAATATCAATAATCAGGGATATTTAAAAAACGAACTAATACGTTCCAATGCCCGATCTAAAATAAATAAAAATCCTGTGCTTGCGTGTGGATTTAAAAATGCAGGAATAACTCTTCATCGAGATAACGGTTCGTAGCACACTGCAAATCAAATAGCCGTTTTAAAACTACATCAGATGCGAAATTGCTGACGCATTCATCTTACTGCTTTAAACCTGGCGACTTTGAGGTTACATAGATAAAAGGAAAAAAAATCATGCAGTAATACAGACCGAAGATGTTTTTTTGTATTTTAACGTTCATAGTAGAATATATATCATGTTATGTCGAAATATTTTCTAAATAAATAATTTATAGATAGATGATGGGATGAACAATAAAAAAAATCCCCTTTGACCTGTCTCGGAAAATCAATATCCGTATATATATGACATTTCTGTCATGATACTCCCAGCTATATTCATCTCCGTGATGGATTAAGCACCGGTAATTTTCCTCATTTTTACGTTTTCCAATCACAATAGCCTCAGACACAATCATATGTATATTGGACCGTTATAGAATGGACTTGATATCGGGAAAAAAAACTGAAATAGTCTCGCCATTATTCCCATTTCCAAAACAAAACTATATAGAATTGTATGATTGAGTTGAACCGCTGTACTTACTTGTATAATTCCTTTTTTTTTGTTCGTTATTGTCAGGACAAGGTTTGTACAAAAATAAAGTTTACGGGAAAGTTTTTTTACATTCAGATCTCATAATATTGAGAGAGTTACAGAAGATAATTCACGAAATATTTTTTTATATTGGACATTTTTTAAATTGGTTTGAATCAAATGAAAACACTTAGTCAAGAGCAAGAAAAAGGGACGAAGACAGGAATTTACAAATGCAGTTGGTAATAGTCAATTAATACGAGCTAATTCCAAATATTATCGCTCACACTGAAGAACAGATGAAGAATGAGAAACTGCTAGAGTATATAACTTATAGAGTCATCATAGTTAACTACATAGAGAATCTCTATAATAGTTATTTTTAAATTTACCTGCTAAATTCGATAGTATTGTATTTTTTTCAAGTATTAGTGACATTTTTATTTTAACCATTTAATTATAAGAATTGTAATTTAATTTTGAAGGTTGTTATAAATGCTGTGCTTTATTATTAAAATTGTGAACATACTTTTCAATATATTACTATACTTTGTTGACATTTTTATACCGTCTTTTTAGCACCATTTGAATTATACGACCAAAAAGTCATATATTTTGAGGTTATGCAAATGTTACTCAATCAAAGTATTTGGCATCAATCAGGACAGATGATAAACGGAAATGGAAAATTAATGAGCATTCTCATATATCTCTATTCATATTCCATGATTGTTATAGCAATAAAATTAATGAAATTTTTAGGAATAAGAAAAAAACCAGTGCCAGTAAAAATCCTCATCCTTGAATCCAACAATCGTGTTATCTGTCAAAGCTTAAAATATCCACATCAAGAAATATATTGAACATAAATCCAAAAATAGTGATGAAAAATCCATTACATTCCCTGTTTGATGTGGGCTCTAAAATGGTAAAGTAGAAAGTGCTAACATCATTACAAATATGATGAAAGAAATCAATCAAATGCATTACATTTGGAAGTTAGGTCTCGGGAAGTTATATTCTCTTCGTCAAAGCAGCGATTATAAAAATATTTAGACTTAAATACGAGGGCAGTTTCAGAAGTCAATGATTTTTTTAATTTTCCGCGTAGGAACTTGATACGTATCACTATTGCCATCAACTGTCATGTATTAGTAGACTTCTATGAGATTTTGAACGAGCTGTGGCATTTAATTTGTATTTGACAGCCATTTATAACAAATATGTACTATGAGGACTCTGTACGTTCAATTTCATTAGTCGCCTAGATCGCTTTAAAGAGGTCCCTTCGCCAGAAATTGTTGATAAAAATATGTTGTTTTATCAGGTCAATATCAGGTGCATCGGTGCACATGCACGTAGTTACCATGGCAACAGTTCAAACATTGGGCTGCGAACTACTACCCCATCCAATATATTCTCCAGATTTAGCCTCTTGTGACTATTTTCTGTTTCCAAACCTGAAGAAATGGCTAGGTGATAAGAGATTTGTGTCGAATGAAGATATCATTACTGACAGGCTATTTTAAAGGCCTTGTGAAAAGGTATTATTTGGAAGGAATGAAAGCATTTAAATGACACTAGACTAAATCCGAATTGAGTATCATAACAGGTCAATTGAAGAATCCCCGGTCTACCATAGTAAAACACTTTTTTTTGCAAAATTATTTTTTTTTATTCGACATATTTTAACAACATAATCAAGGGTGATACACTGATTATAGCGACTTTATATCCAACTTTTCGATACCATTTTTGTAGTACGATTTGCCCTTTGCTTCAAAATAGGCCTCAGTTTCGGCGATTACCTCTTCGTTCGACGAAAATTTATTCCCAACAAGCATTATTTTGAGATCTGAGAACAGGAAATAGTCACTGGGGGCCAGATCTGGAGAATACAATGGATGAGGAAGCAATTCCAAGCCCAATTCATGAATTTTTTACACGGTGCATTGTCTTGGCGAGACAGCACTTTCTGTTTCTTCAAATGCGGCTATTTTTCGGCGATTTCGTTCTTCAAACGGTCCAAAAACGCTATATAATAGTCGCTGTGGATGGTCCTTCCTTTTTCAAGGTAGCTAATGAAAATTATTACAGGCGCATACCAAAATACTGACGCCATAACCTTGCCAGCCGACTGTTGTCTTTTCCCATGCTTTGGAGCCGATTCATCGTGTGTAGTCCACTCGGATGTCTGTCGATTGGACTTCGGAGAGAAATGTTGGAGCCATCTTTCATCCATTGTCACATATCGACGCAAAAATTCGGGTTTATTACGCTCTTCAAACACTGCTCCGAATCATCAACTCGTCGTTGTTTTTGGTCAAAAGTGACCTCGCTCGGCACCCACTTTGCACAGAGCCTTCTCATACCCAAATATTCGTGAATAATATGATGTAGACGTTCAGTTGCTATCTTTAGAGTGTCTGCTGTTTCATTTTATTTCAATTTGCGGTCATTCAAAATCATTTTGTGGAATGTTTTCATCGTTAACAACCTCTTTTGAACGTCCACAGCGTTCACCGTCTTCGGTGCTCATTTCTCTCGAGACTCGGCATCAAGCCAAGTTTTTGCTTCAACTGTATTTTTTGTCTTCAAAAAGCAATATTTTATCAACACGCGAAATTCCTCTTTATCCATTTTTTTCACAATAACAAAAGTTGCTTCACTCAAAATGCTATAATTCACAAACTAATGATCCGACAGCAGTCAAATTTATACACAAATCTTTTGAGGGTTAGGGCTAACTAAAAACATATAGATTTAATTCTAGTAGCGCCATCTATATGTCATGCCGGGGGCTTTTCAATTGACCTGTTAGATTATGTTGAGAAAAAAAAGTTACAAAAAAAATCATGTATCAAAGTGTTCTGAAAGCATTATTCAAAAAAAAAGGCGTGAGACTGAAAATTCATTAAAAATAAGCTACATTTTGTTAAGTTACGGGATAGGAAACAGATTAGAAATGGAGTACTGGATCGAAAACATAAAATGATGCCGGCTGAGATGAAATTTTATCTAGTGAAAGAAAAGGATGTTTCGGAATGCCAATTTCGATATCATAACTATCGAGGAGACGTGCTTGCCTGCATCCGAAAATGGCGTTAGAATGCTCCGAAGGAATCGGAAGCGGCAATTAAAAACGATTTTATTGGTTTTAAATTCCTAGGAAGCGTGATGCAAAAATCGCGCGATTTCGTTCGTAATTGTCGTTTTATGAATAGTTCAAAGTTACCTTGTGAACAACGATGGTTATGAAACGGAACTGCGATGCAACATCTGCCGGATAGTCAGAGTTTAGTCGGTAACAATGTGCGTTTAAAAACACTATATAGTCTGTCCGATAAAGCAGCCAATGAACGTCATCAAAATTTATGACGTTGCAATGTTACCGCATTAAATTTAAGTTTTGGTTTATTTTGTCCTTGACACAACAAAGTATTAATGTAAATGTATAAAATATTGAAATAAAAATAACGTTATAAATAAAATATTTTTAACAAAACTTCAAAAAATAAATAAGGAATTCACTAAAAATTAAAAAATAATCAAACTTAGATTTTTAACACAAAATAAAACATTTTAAAATAAAATATGTACGTAGTAATCGTTGTAATAAGTAAATAAAAATAATCAAAAACCTTATTATTTAACCTATCTACTACACGTATTTTATATTCTACTACATACACACAATTTAGCTTAATACCTACCTAAACCTATTTATCCATTTGCAATATTATTTTAATTACTACCAACTGAGTACTTTGATGTCGGTGCCGAACCCAAACAGTTAAATTAACAGGTCAATTGAAAAGTCCGCGGCCTACCATAGTAAAACACATTTTTTGAGCAAAACTAATTTTTTTATTCAACATAATTCCCTTCAAGGGTGATACACTGATTATGGCGACCCTCCAACTGTTCGATACATTTTTTTTAGTACGATTTGTCCTTTGCTTCAAAATAGGCCTCAGATCACCTCTTTATTTGACGAAAATTTCGTCCCAGCGAGCATTCTTTTGAGATCTGAGAACAGGAAATAGTTGCTGGGGGGCAGATATGGAGAATACGGTGGATGAGGAAGTAATCCGAAGCCCAATTCATGGATTTTTGCCATCGTTTTCCCTGACTTGTGACACGGTGCATTGTCTTGGTGAAGCAGCACTTTCTTCTTCAAATGCCGCCGTTTTTCGGCGATTTCGTTCTGCAAACGATCCAATAACGCTATGTAATAGTCGCTCTTGATGATCCTTCCTTTTTCAAGGTAGTCAATGAAAATTATTCCATGCGTATCCCAATATACAGACGCCTTAACCTTGCCAGCCGACTGTCCATTGGACATCGGAGTGAAATGATGGAACCATGAAACATGTTTCATGGCTCCATCATTTCACGAGAATTTTATAGACTGTTACATGTTCTGACGCATCGGACTGCATTCTGTCTCTTTTTAACTAGAGTAATGCTAATTAGCAAAATGAGAAGGAAAAATCCGTTCCGAATTTTACGTTTTTACAAACTGAATTTACATCTATGGCGTACATTGGCTGTTTTATTGAATTGAACTACGTGTGCAATTTCCATCATTATATATAGAATGGGCCGTGATGGATCAATATAACACAAAGGGTACCAGCGACAAAAGCAAATTTATGGAGAAAACATATTGCCAACAAGTCGCAAAAACTTAATAGATGGGATGTGCTGCTGTTCCTTGATTGTAATCTCTAATTAAAGAAGCTCGCAGATAAGCCGATTACTCATTTTTAGTGGGAATCGATAAGCCAAATGAGATTGTTGCCGTTAAATTATATACAAAGATACTATTTATTACCGTAACGACATTTAAAAAATACCCGCTGTGTAATATACAGATATATGCCTTCGGAAATACAAAATTAAATTCAATACAAAGTGTATTTATACCTCGTGATAATGATACAGCAAATATCGGGTATAAAGCACATAGCCGACCTCTTCCGATATTATTTATTAGTTAATCTACTTGTACTTGTAATGACAAAAATACTATAGAGAAATAATCGGCTTTATCTCGATTCCTTGGGCTAATTTAACACTATAAGAATGTATGTTTCTCTAAAAATTTTACGTCGTGATTTATTGTTTATAAACGGGAAGATTATTTTTTAGGGAATAGGATACACACTTATTTTGGTTTTTTAACCATCAATTTTTTTTTCAAAAACACCTTTTGGGTATAACAAAAATGAATTTTTAAGTTTTCTAAATATTGTGAGTTGTTGAAGGTTTTTGGCTAGCTTTTTTACATGTATTTTTAAAATTGAGAATAATCCGAGCGCATGCGTACATACGTGCGTATATATAGCTTTATTTAATTACATTTCTTTATCGTGATTATTGGAATTAATTGTCGAATATATATATATATATATATATATATATATATATATATATATATATATATATATATATATATATATAAGCAGGTAAATAAAAATTGTAAAATTTTGGAAATAACACATTTTATTTAAAAAAGTATTGAATAAAACGAAATAATAAAATTATTATTGAATAAAATGAAATAATAAAAATAATGCCTATATGCCTTTCTATTTTTATAAAAACACCATATATAAATTAATTTACATATTTGCACAAGTAACAAGAACTCCAAGAACCATATAAATAAACATTACCATAAAAAGACAAAAATCCTTTAGATTAAACCCAGCCAATATAGTTAAAATTAAACGAAAAGGACACCACTATATATGAAAACTATGAAATGAAACACTATATATGAAATACACTATATATGAAAACAGTGAAATTCTCTCTTGATTCACTAACCCCATTAATGAATTGACTACCTCGAGTTTTCTATTAACATATTGTACATTTACTAGCCTAAAATGAATGGATTAATGTACTTTTAAGCTGAAAGAGTCTGAGTCAATACGTCATTATTTTTACAAAATAATAATTTATTTACCTATAGTCTTTTATAATAGTGCATTGTATTTTCCTTATCATTAGGGTGTTGTTGATAGTTTTGTTTATTTGATCCAAGTCTACTTTTTTAAATAATTATTTCAAAGTATCACTGTACACTGTTCTTACATCTTAGCAAAATGCTCTCTAGTTTCTTCTTCTCTGATTCTCTGAATTTCACATTCTTCGACTTTTACTCTCAACAAAGTCTAGCTACATTTTAGCTATAAAATAAAATTTCAATCATTACTAAAATATATTATATTCAAAATAAATGTCTAATTTTTACCAGTTACTACAGTTTTTGCTACTATTCTTGATGGACAAACCTTATTAATGGACTTGACTTCCAACACAACAATAATCATTTTCTTCTCTGTTCCTATCATTAAATTTTCTATTCGATGTCGTTGAACATGATGTGTTATAAATTTGACAGCTAACATTCTCACTAATAAAATTGATAAAAGGACTAAACTAAATAAAATTGATGCTGTTTGGGTTTTATAACTTAAAAAATTTAACCTTACGTTTTGCACTTACCCTTGTTCTTAAATATTTTAAAACCAATCAGACATTGACATTAAACCACCTGGAATAACACAACAATTTAATTATTATTGCCATAAAATTATTAATGTAACACTATACTGTAACAATTTTTTGTTATTTTGACTTGATCGACTGTACTAATCGACTCGAAGAGAATGTACCACCATTAGAAAAGGAAGGCAATATAGTTTATTCTTTTCTATGGTTTATTCTATTCAGGACAGTGCGCATACGCCATATCCGAAGATATTTGTGGAGTAATGTATCCTGCGAGAAGCAGTCAAAAATTTAATATTGTCATTCATATTTTCATTGAGAATTTACACTGAAATATTCTTTAGTTCTTGGTTTAAAGTAGTTGAAGTTTAAATAACTACATTCTCAAAAAATTAATGTTTCTCCTCGCCCCGTATATCAACCCTAAACTTAGAAGCATATAATACAAATATAAATATGGAATACAGAAACAGTAATGCTACAGCTAATAGTAATAATGACTACAGTTTTTTTATATTCTCAAAGCAATCGGTTCTAACCATCTCCATTTATATTTAAAAAGAACTAGAATCAACGAAATATTAACCGAAGTTAATATATGAATAAGTAATACAATAAACATATGAATAGGGGACCCATTAGAAATCCATTAGCTATATTACAGTAAATGTCTGATTCTATTTATTCTATTGACCTTTCTATAAGTGATATTATTGCTTGGTCTAAGCTGAAATGAAATAAGCAATAAAATCAAATCAACTTTTAGAGTAATTTGTTTAATGTTTTGTCGTTAAACTTAATTGTTCCTGTTAGTTTCAACTGTTATTTACTAATATACATTTTAATGTTTCTGGCTTTTTTAGAAGTTTTATCAACAATTTTATTTTTACGATATCATTTCTGATATTAATAAAAGTTATATAAAAAAAAAGAAAATGTCCGTTTCACTCAGCATTAGTCTACGCGTCATTTTTATGTTCTTAAAATAAAAGTTTTGTCAATATAATCGAATATTATATATTTAGGGATTTGCTTAACCTCATTCAAATAACAAATTGACGTTATGCAATTCTACGTTAGTGTTAGTGGGTTACATGTTGCATAGCACAGCGTATATCTGGCGGCCCATCTCTTGCATAAGACCTGAGCTTTTCCCTTTGTACCGACAGTTTGACGTTATTATGATTATAATTTGATTTAAATCGAAATAGAATACATTATGTTTTCTTAATTTACAAGTGGTGATGTTCAATTTTTTTTGCTGCCATTTCTGTTCAATTATTCGTAAGTTAGTGAAAATTACAGAAATTAAAAAGAATTTTAAGCTAAATCGAATGGTATTATAATATTTTTGATATAACTTCAGATTTTGAAGTTATAGAATGAAAAGTGTATTTTCAAAAAATTATTTGTTTTCAGTTTATGTCATATATATCTTGGAAACTATATGTTCTAAAGCAATTTAACATGAATTTTGTTTATTTCACATCAAAATACATATATTTTGAATGTTTTATCTTTATCCGGGAGATAAACATTTTGGGTATTTGTTCCATGTATAAAGTCGTGAAAATTTGCGATTTTTTACAATTTTCAAAGTTTTTCTCTCATTTCCATTAAAATAATCGCAGGTTAATGAACATTGCAGGAATTATAAATAATTTTTGGTTGAATCGAATGGTTAATAATTGTTCTTTTAGAAGTTTTATCAACAATGTTATTTTTAAAATATCATTTCTGATGTTAATAAAAGTGATATAAAAGAAAAGAAAATGTCCGTTTTCACTCAGCATTGGTCTACGCGTCATTTTTATGTTCTTGAAATAAAATTTTTGTTAATATAAAGGAATATTATTTATTTAGGGATTTACTTAACCTTATTCAAATTACTAATTCACATTATGCAATTCTACGTTAGTGTTAGTGTGTTACATGTTGCATGGTACAGCGTATATCTGGCAGCCCATCTCTTGCATAAGTCCTGAGCTTTTCCCTTTGTACCGACTGTTTGACGTTATTAAATAGATATTAGCTTGGTATATCACGAGACAAATTAAATTTAACGAATTCCTTTGATAATAGTGGTTTGTTTTAGTATATATCTGTCACCGTCATACATATCGTATATTAAATGCAGTTAAACATAATTACATAAAGTTTATAATTTGATTTAAATCATAATAGAATACATTTTTTCTTAATTTACAAGTAGTGGTATTCAATTTTTTTGGTACTATTTCTGTTGCAACTATTCGTAGGTTAGTGAATATTACAGGAATTATAGAGAATTTTAAGCTGAATAGAATGATAATTTTTGATATAACTTCAGGTTTAGGAAGTTATAGAATGAAAAGTGTATTTTAACGAATATAGTGGATTTCTGTTTTATGTCACATATCATAAAAACTATATGTTCTAAAGCAACTTAACATGCATTTTCATTTGTTTTGCCCAAAAATACACATATTTTGAGATAAAAGTCTTTATACGAGAGATAACATTTTTTGGCACTTTTTCCATGTTTGTAGTCGCGAAAATTTCTGGAAAGTTTTTGCTGTCATTTCCATTCAAATAACGGCAAGTTAATGAAAATTACAGGAATTATAAATAATTTTTTGTTGAATCGAATGGTGGTATAGTATTTTTGATACAACCTTTAGATTTAGAGTTATACAGTGAAAAATGTATTTTCAAGAAATGAGTGGATTTCTATTTATGTCACTTATTTTAAAAACTATAAATTCTAATTATAAGTTTTATCTTTGTAAGTTAAGTAAAAACGTTTAACACTTTTCCATATATATGTATAATGAACGTCTTTATAAATAATATACTAAATGTAATAAATATAACTTGACAAAAATTTACGTGGCAAGAAAATGAATGCGACCCTTGTTATTTGAAAAAAGGAACTCTTGTCACATACGAATGAAAATTAAGGGGCGGGGGGTATGGGGGTTGTCCGACTAGGGTTGACCATCGTAACTGGCCACGTAAACGAAAGCAATAAAAATTATAATAACCTCCGCACGGGACCTTAAAGTCGGTATATGGCATCTGAAATATGGAGCATTTAAAAATAAATCTCGTAAAAACCGCATTTGCGTTGTTCAAACGATGAGACCTGCTCCATATTATTTAAATGTTTTCATTTTTGGCGTGAACCCGCTTATTCATTCGCCTAGCTGTAATGAAAATTTCTTTAACGATGCTCAACGTAAAATTAAACAACTTTTTGTTCGAGTTATACTAACCAAAATGCCTGGCCAACTTCGGTATGTATTATTTCAATTTTTATTTCAGACTTATTAACAATACGAAGTACTTGCTACCTGAGGGAACTGCCTAACTTTCCAGTTTATGTTTCTTCAATAAATAGAAAAAATTAGTACGAAGTAGATTCGTTCAAACAGACATTTATCATTGTATATCTTATACATTAAAATAAATAACCGGCGTATTTCTATTTTGTATTATTAACAACTAATGTTTATATTATCAGGTCTGTAAGTTAGGACTTACAACAGATGGTGTTACTGTTTGTTACTAATAAATAGCATCGGGCACATTTGTAACCAACTTCATGTTGCAGCCTCACTTTTCAGTATGTAATTTCATCGTTAATTTCAATAAAATAAAATAAAACAGTTTAAAATATATGACGCACATTATTTGAATCATAACTTCACGTAATTTTCTGATACAACCTTGGAGAATACGGCAGACTGAAATAAAGTTTGCGTAAGAATGTAAATGATGTGTTCATGATGGCTAGTTAGTTATAAAAATGATTCGTCGAAAAGTTTTATCATAATCCACATGATATTGCATTGTTGCGGCTTTAAAAAGAGTCTGTGCATATATACCAAGTCTTGGAAAACAGATACAGTACTCTCAGTTTATGCACATTTAAAATATTTACACAAAGTCAAAATCAACTGTTGTTATGGCAAAGCAATTTTTTTATTAATTTCCTAGAACATCAACAATCTGCCCATGGGTAATAAGTATTATTATATGATTTCAGTTATATGATATAACCATCCTGACATGTAGAAGATCACTTCAGTAAGAGATCTCCAGTACAACCTATAATTTAAATCTTATTCTAGATCTATCCTAACTTATTCTAAAAACAATTCTAGCTTATTCTAGAGATTATTAAATCTCACTCTATGTGTCGCACTACGCACCACGTCATACTTCGCACTAAAACTCCGAATTGCACTTGCAATGGGGATATCGCGCTGAATCAATTTGTTGGATACGTGATATACACTTTATTCTGGAACCTCTGGAAGATATCTATGTTAGATTTGCTAGTAGTACCACACAATTCAATAGCATAGGTCCAAATGGGCCCAAGTATTGACTTATACGGCGAAACCTTGTTATCTAATGATAATTTAGATTTACGCCCTATCAGTCAGTACATTTGGTTTAGTTTAACCTAAAGCTGTTTGCCTTTTGTCACTATATATTTTTCCATGTCAAACATCGATCGAAATGCATTTCCAGATATTTAACGTTGTCTGCTTGCAGAAGTTCATGATTATTCAGTTTTGCTGACAGACATGTCCTTCTACAAAGGGTGAATGTCACTTGGTTGGCAAAGCAATAGCTGTTGAATTATTATATATAGAACTTGAAAGATAACCGAAATGAATAAAAAAGCAATATTGGGTTCTACAGATCAAGTTGTTATAAACAAATAAATGTTACACTTGCTATAATTTCAGTTTAGTCAAACGAAAACTTATTTATGTTTTAAAATAGCCCAGATTTATCTCCAATTGAGATTCTATAGTACGAATTGAGAAAAGCATGTTAAATATCGTACCATACCAAAGTTAAACCAGTAGTTTTTGAAGAAATTTGAGATATATGAACCAACACACGTTAGAATATTAGTAGCAATTCCTCCAAAGAGAGTCAATATTATATTAAAATTAATATATTCTCAAGCAGTCAATAGATGGCAGTTATTTTCACTAATATTATAAATACATAAGTATCCTTAAGTATAAAATATTTCTGTCGAGCTATTCTATCTAAAATCCTAATCCACCTATATCAGTGATAAGAATTAGTCAAATATGAAAGAGAATATCAACCTAATTAAAAAATTGGTCATAGCAAATTAGTGTTACATTTCTGAAGGTATTCTGGTCATTTTTTCAGTTTAAAATTTTATTTATTGTGAAAAATTGATTAATAAATATTAATCAAAGTATTTTCAATCATTTTCTACAACTTTTTCCCACTTTTTCTGACAACATTGCAAAACCGCCTGGAAAATATCCAATTATCGCATTTTTTCAACATTTCTACACTGTTTGCCAGTCAAGTCATGCTGTATCGATCGGAACAAAAGGTGCTATGTCTGCTGAATATTTATGGTGAATCAAATCTCTTCTGGACTTGTTATGACTTGTTACGCTTGAGATTGTCATATCTAGTTTTCATCGTCAGTCGCAATACACCACAGAAAACTCTTCTTTTTTGTCTGACAAACAACGAAACAGTTATATTCGATATGGTGTTCTCAGTCAATTTGGATGCTAGTCATTTTCTCTCCTTTTAGGTGTCACCCTTCGCATGTAAACGTCTGGAAAGGTTGGTCTATCAACTGCTAAAATGCCTGAAAGTTATTTCGGAGCCCGAGTTGGATTTTCGTCCAAGCAATGTCGCAATTAACTGTCTTGAAACTTTTTTGGTCCCCTAAGCCTCTCTTCTTCTTTATTGATGTCAAAAACCACCACTTTTAAATCATTGAAACCAAAGCCGGGACTTGAGATTTGACGAAGCAGCATCATGAGTGTCTAAAAATGTTTAATGGGCTTCGGCAACTGATTTCTTCAAGTCAAACAACTTCAATGGTTTAGTGATTAGCGTCTGTATACACTATAATAACCCAATAACACTAAGACTGTTATTTTATGTAGAGAAATGTCATAATAATCAAATTTAACTGTTAGATTGCATTGTTTAGTAGTTGTTTACATTGATACTTCATATCTAGAATAGCTTTTGATTAAAAAAAACTGAACAAATGTGATCGACCAAGCTCCATACTCACATGATATGACCTCGGGTGAATTTTTTGTATTTCCTAAGCTAACATTTTTAGTTCGAAGAGAGCATTTTGTATATATTGAGGCTATAGAAAGAAGGTGTGTAATAAGAAACGTAGTATTTTGATCAGTCTATCATAACTATATGGAAAATTATTGGTTTTAAGTTATACGATGAAAATGATGTATTTCAAATAGTGAGTGAGTGAAAGGTCCATTTCACATATCTGAAAAATTATAACGTCTAAGATACATATATTTTGAGACTTTTATCTTTATCCGAGAAATAAAAAATTTTATCACTTTTTCCGTGGATCTATGTTCTAAAGCAATTTAACATGGATTTTCGTTTATTTCACACTCAAATACATTTATTTTGAATATTTTATCTTTATCCGGGAGATAAACATTTTGGGTACTTTTTCCATGTATAAAGTCGTGAAAATTTGTGATTTTTTCGACAATCGTAGGCTAATGAAAAGTACAGAGAATACAAAGAATTTTCTGTTAAATCGAATAGTGTTCTAATAGTTTTGATAAATCTTTTGGGTTTTAAGTTATGTAATAAGTAGTGTAGTTTCAAAAAATAAGTACATTTCAGTTTATCTCTCATATTTCAAAAATTACCAATTATAAAGCAATTTAACAGGTATTTTCGTTTCTTTTCCATCATAATACATGTGTTTTGAGAATTTCTTTTTTATCCGAGAGATAAAAATATTTTAATCGTCAAAATATGTCGTTTTTTACAGGTTTTGTGCTGTCATTTCCCTTCAAATAATTAACTGCTTGTTTAACAGTTATTTACATTGACGATTCATATTTTTAACAATAGATAACATTAATATTTTAGTTTTAAAGCATTGGTAAGTGTCGATATTTTTAAGTCCACCTAAAAGAACTTTTGATTAAGAAAACTGAAGAAATGTGATGGACCAGGCACCATATTCACCTGACATGATCTCGAGTGAATTTTTCATATTCCCGAGGATAGAATGACTCGAAATGATTCGAAAGGGTTTTTTTGTAATAATTGAGACTATAGAAAGGTGATTGTCTTTAATCAGTCCACTAAAGAGACATGGAATAAATTTCGACGAATATATTGATTTTTTAGGATTTTTTTCGCTATTGTATACGCGAAAACTATATTTTGGTGGTCCCATTAATATGCAACAGTGCTCATATAGGGATATCTATATATTTAATTGCTTCATAAGAAAACTGATAATGTGTATCGATCGGATAAAGTATCCTGCATGACTGTACGCGGAAACTATAAAACAATCCTATTATGGAATTGGCGGACCTTATTGGTTCAGATTGTAAATGCATTATTCGATTATGTGATGATGTTAATATGTTACACGTTACGTGGCACGGTGTCTATCCATCTCTTGCATTAGGCTTGAGCTTTTGTCTTCAGACTGACCGTTATTAAACAGATATTAGTCCCGCCACCGTATCACGAGATAAATTATATTTAATGAACTGTTTCGCGATCGTTTTAGACCGAATTCGTAATAATATAAAATGACTGGTAGAATGATTCATCCGCCTCGACGTCGGTAATATATTGTTTTGTTGTTATTTCGGTGGATTAAGAGAGGGGGCAGTCCCTGGAGGAATTTTACCAGCTGTGGGGGTCTCCGCTGCTTCGGTAATTTAAGTAGAAAAAGTTGAATTAAGATAGGGTCGGCACGGGAAACTTACTGAATGGCTTGTTAAAGGAAATATATCGAGAAAATGGTTACTATTAGTCCTTGTCTGGTAATTTCTTAAACTGGCGTAAGGTTTAGGTGTAGAGCTTCCAACACGACTAAGCTCGATTAAGCTCAAAACACGAAAGCCCCGAGTTAACCTTAGTTATATTGTGTATAGGACCCGTTATATATCAGCTTACCAAAAATTCCTTTCAGTTAAGAAAGAACAAGAAAGTAACTTTACTGTAGAATCCTTCACCATTTCCTCATTAAATCTTCATTACGCTAATTAGAACTAGATACATATTAATTAGTTAAAATATCGGTAATAATTTTCCCTATTACTTATTATAATATATATATATATATATATATATATATATATATATATATATATATATATATATATATATATATCACTATTTATATTTCGGAAATAGGAAAAAAACAAATAGTTATATACTAGGTAGAATATATTTGTATTGTTTTATATTTATATTAAGTACTCGCCACGATGACCGATACACTTTTGCATAGGCTTAAACCAATTCTCAAAGCATTTATTCTATTCCGAATGAGATATCTTCAAAACATGATTTTTGAACGCTTCAATAGCATCTTCGGGCGATGAAAATCGTTGACCACGCAGTTTATTACTGACGGATGTGAACAAAAAGAAGTCATTGGGCGCCAAATCAGGGCTGTACGGCGGTTGACCCATCAGTTCGATGTTTTGAGTGCTCGAATGATCTCTTGTTTGAGCCGATGTGTGAGAGCTCGCATTGTCATGATGAAGAACAATCCGGCGTTTCTTTTTTTGTTTTCTGTTTTCCTTATTTCACCGAATACTTTTGGCAAGCAAATGATTGTGTACCAATCAGAATTTACGGTTCTACGATCTTGTAGAGGCACTGTTGCAATATGACCAGTTTTCCCGAAGAAACAGGCCACCATTTTCTTTGAGGTGTTTCGCGCGAACAGCTTTTGTTGGATTTGGTTCATCACAATAGGTGACAACGAACTACAACCACGATTGAATTCACTAAACTAGCGATACACGGTGATTTTTGATGGAGCTTCATCGCCAATAGTCAAATTAAGTTGATTGATGCAGTCTTGTTGTGATAATACACGTAGAAAATGTTCACAATTCACTTCCATTTTTTACCGAGATGATACTTTCAACTAAATATATAATAAACAAGTAGCATCCGTGCGACAAAATGTTCTGAGTACGTATATCGTCAAAAATGTCAAACTTTTCGATGGAACCGTCAGATGGACTCACATGACAACAGTGTTGCCAATTCCCGAAATATAAATAGTGACCCTCGTATATATTTATTTATTACTCAAAACTATACTGATAAAGACTCCGAATTCTAGGCAGTAATTAATTCATGACTACTTATTAGTTCAAATATCAACATTAGTTTTGCTTTAGAACGAACAAGAGAACATAATAAATAAAATCCTTCACCATTGCTTCATTATATGGAATAATCAAAATCATCAAGGAATTCAGTTTTCTGGAAACATGAATCTATGTTTCAAATATATATAACATATGGAAACAGTTGAATGCTCTATTTTCTTTGATGGTACTGTTGATGTTGTCATTAAATTAATTAAAAATAATAAAATTAATGATAATTAATATATATAATTAATTTATCAGCAACATGATTCTAAGGTGGCAGCAATAATAAATATTTCGGTTTTAAATGATCTTTGAAATTCTTCTGATTTATCTCCATTTGAGTCGCTATGGTATGAAGAGAAAAAAACGGTAACCAGAACTAAACCAGTAATTTCAGAAAACTTGAGGTATATTTCAACTAGTACCCTGTAAAATGTTTAGTGGATATTATTCCAAACAGCATCAATATTGTTTTAACATGAAATACATTCAAAATGTCATATATTGCAACTAATATATAATTACATAAATATCTTTAAGTGACCCATATTTCTAATTAGCTCTTCACCACATATAACACAAAATAAACTTAGCAGTAATAATATATTACTTATATAAACATATATATCAAACCCAATATCAATGAATAAAGTTGTTCAAAGATTAAAGAAAATATTAACCAAATCAACAAAAATTTGTTCGAAAATTAGTGTTACACACTTAAATGAAATAAAACATGAAATCCCTCAGTTAATATTAGTTTTATTGCATATAGAACCCGTTATATATCAGCTTACTAAAAATTCCTAATAGAATATATAAAATAAAATAAATTAAAGAACAAGAAAGTAACTTTAACATATAATCCTCCACCATTTCATCATTATATATTTTTTGAATACATATACAATACAAAGACTGATGTATATATTTAATATATACTAATTAGTTCAAATAGTAACATTAACTTTGCTTTAGAACGAATTAAAAAACATCAAACCTGTAATCCTTCACCATTTCTTCGTAAAAAACAGTAGAGAAATTCTTTTATTTATTTAACATTATTGCGATCTATAATTATAATATTGAACAATGAGAATAGTTGTGTTCATTAGATAGAATACTCTGTATAGGAAACTACATATCCATCCGCTTATAGATTTACCTAACCTTATTGATTGAGATTCCAAATACATTATTCTATTGTGTGATGCGGATGTTAATATGTTACATGTAACAGCGTCTATCGCGTTGCTCATCTTTGCATAAGGCCTAAGCTTTAGCCTTTGTATGGGTTATTTGATGATATTACATACATACATTACCTTGGCATAACAAGAGGCAAATAAGATTTTACCGAATCTAATAGTTAAGAAGGTAGTGCAAGCATCAGAACCACCACGAAGGGGGAAGTCATTTTGAGCGGTTTTTTAAATCATTTTTGGTGATAAATATTTGAGTGATTGGTTTAACATGAAGAAGCTCTCTAGATTCTTGGGAATGTTTCACTATGTGTCTATTTTATATTTCTCTCATCTTTTGTTTCGTTTAGTTTATTCATTTTTCAGTTTTTTCTTGTCGTTTTTCTTTGTTGTGGTACTATATAGTTTGTACCCATTTTTTGTTCTTTTTTCACTTTCTTTTCTTATTCACTTTTATGTTTTTCTTTTTTTTTTCTTTTCTTTTTTAATTTTCTGCATCTTTGCTCTTAATTATCTTCTCTGTCCCTTTCATTAATTTTTTCTTTCTCTAAATTTTTCTCTTTCTCCGTATCCGAATATTCCTATTTTCTTACTTGAGTTTCTTTTAAACTTTTCTTGTGCCTTTAAATTTATGTTTTTTAGCAGTTGATGCCACATGGGTCTGCCTATCTATTCATCGTTTTCCTTTTCTAGTTTTAGTTTATTCTAACTCTATCCGTATTTTTTATAGTCAGTGTTTTCTACTCCAGTTTTTTTTCTTCTTGTTTCTGTCTCTCTTTTTATTTTTTCTCTTTTCTTATTGTTTGTTGCGCCAGTTTTTTTAATTGAGTTTATTTGATAAAGTTTTTTTTATCTATGCTAGTTTTGTAATCAGCGTAAAATGTATCCTCTCCTGGCACTATTTTAATCATTTAGAGAACTGTGTTGATAAAAATGATGGTGATATATAAGTTACAATACTAATATTTTACTTTAGCATGTTATAAAACAAAATTATGAAGAAAATGAGTAGTCTGACTGTATTGGTTAAGACTCCATACATCAATTTTGCGATATGGTTGTTAGTATGTTACACATTACATGATACTACCTCTATCTTGGTATTCATCTTTCCTATGAAGCTTATAGTTCTTGTAGCGATGATTGGATGTTATTAAACTGATATGTTCTTCGTATGTCACGAACTAAATAACTTCTATGCAATTGTTTTTGGCTTAGATGCAACGATGAAAGAGGAAAATTATCCAGATGGCATGTGTAACGTACACATAACGGTTATAAAAGTAAATATGAAGGAATGACTATAAAACGTGATTAAAAAGGAGAAATACAATTATTTTCCATAAGAATGGTTGAAAAGATAAGTATTTTTCAAACTCACGAAGCGCTCGACGCTTTTTTTTTTCTTGTGTAAACTCTCTGCTTGTGGGATAAGAACAGTACCATGGCAGTACCGGCAATGGTTCTCGGGGTCAGATGTTATTCGACCTTTCTCTACCTTTCGCACGATATAGATACGGCCTTTAAATGGAATTTTGTTTTTATGTACCGCCTGCTTCATCGTTACCGATTCATATTCGTGAATGATTTTAATAAAATTCTATGTACAAGAAAGCTTTATAACTGTTAAATGTATTTTATTGATTTATTAACTATTTTAATGATAAATTGTTTCATATTTTGATGAAACTAGTAAAAAAAGTATTTTTGAATAAAAAATAAATAGTTTTGCCTTAAATAATAATATTTTTTCTGTTCGATTTTTTCACTTTCCTTTTTAATATGAAACGATATGTAAAATTTAGGAAATATTCTTTCGATTCCAAATTGGCATTGACTGATTCAAACTATTAAACTGTATTTTTAAGTCAGTAGCCCCTTTATAAGCCTTGTTGATTAACAGTAGTTTGTCTATTGTTCTAAACACATACATCTTTTGCTATAATGACTGTGTCCTCAGTAAATGTCCTAAGTACTGTTTTTTTCTGCTGTGTGGATATTAGCAGCATTGAGAATATGCAGAAATGATCCAGGAACCGTGTAAAGTATATTGCAAGGACAATAATATTGCAGGGCAATATTTGGTTTACTCAATGTTTGGTTTGGTTTGTTGTAGTGATTTGTTGATTGACGCGTTTGTGATGTTGAGTAACACACCAAAATGGACCTGTAAGACTCTTCTGTTAGATTTATAGTAGAAATTTTAATTAGATATAAAACACTAAACAACTATAACTTCAAAGACTAAATTCAGATGGTGTAATAGATCATTAATAATTAAGATGACAGTGATGACAGGTAAAAAAAATCTGTTATATATTAATAACAAATATTAGACTAATTTATGCCACCTTTTTTTTATTGTGTTCAACATTTATCCAGGTTTAACCATTCGATGAACGCATTCAATGAGATTTTAATATATTTTCTTAATAATTTAGTGTAAACGTAACTTAATGCGATTAGTTATTGTTTCTGATCATTGACTGTCATTCTGCCTTTAAAATCAACAGCTCATAGAGCTGCTGTGAATTTCAATAGTTTGGATTTTCTCCGTATAGAATCCCAAAAATGGATTTCACACGTTAGGATCATATAGTATCATTTATCCTGTTACCATACCTCTTAGATCTTCATCTATAGCTTATAAACAAACAAGTTGTGTTTAGATATGGTTTGGATCTAATAATAACCTAATCGAAATCACACCAAAATTTTATTTTGAAATTTTTTATACTTTAAGAAATTATTTGTTGCTTAAAATTGCTATATTATATTATTGATTGGCATGTTTTGATATTATTTGTACCCAACAATATTTTAAAAGGAATATTGTTTATCTAACATCGTGTATAATCAAGCTGTAGTCGTTTTAAGATTAATTATTCCTTAATATTATTTTGGCCATAAAGAAAGAATATTTTTATGGGGTAACTTTTATTGGAAGCATTACTTAGGGTTTTATTAGCCGAGTCATTATATCGTTGCATTATTTAGAACCTGTCGTAAAAATGGGATGCGCGTAGTTTGATTAAAAAATAATTTCGCTTTTTTATAAGCTTATAAACATCTAATTCGTAACAACGTCCAACCATATGGGACCCAAAATAATCAAGTATTGTTTATAAAAACGTCGTTTTTATTCATGCTTAAGCCTCATTAATTATAACGTCTTTTTATCGCTAGATAGAAGAATGATTTCTGTTATTACTACTTGAAATATCGCATAATAAGCTCGATATAATTATCTAAGCCAGAGAAAAGCCGCCATTGAGAGTGCGCGTATGAGTTGTGTTAACTAACAGCTTATTAATCCGTGGGAAATCATAAATATGTATCCAGCAGTTCATTACCGTGTACTGTTCAGCATTTAAAAACATTAATTTACACGTGTTTTATAAATGTTTGTTGATTAGCGTAGCTAAATTGCCCTCAACAACTGAAGTAACATTCTTTAATAAATGAATTAACATCAATATACCACAGAGGATTTTTTTGCATCGGGTTACTTCACCATTTCTTCACAATATTTTTTTTCTTTTGTTCTGGCCTAAAAACCAGGCGGTGGAATGTATGGCGCATACCTGGCCGCGGATACTTGCCCTGGAGGGACAAGTTGGACCCGGTCCGTGGGACTGTGGGACTGCCTCTGGGCTTACCAATACACTAAACCGAAACCGCCTCACAGTTGACCCCTGTGGATCGCTACTGCTACTGCATTAAATTTGGGGATATGGCACCCGCTGATCGGGCAGCCGTTATTTGGCACGAGGGCCCGACGATTCTATTGATTCGCGAACCTGAGTTAACACACAACTGGATACTGTTGTATGGGGGCAAAAGTTATGACTGTAGCGACGGATGAGGCCGTTTCAGCCTGGAAAAGGGGGGGAGCTTAGCGGTGACACGGTGCTAAGCTCCCAGCATGTCGACCAGCTCGCGAACAAGCGCGTTTTCAGAAGAACTTGAGCTGAGTTGTTGTTTGTGAAATGATTGAGATATGAAGTGCTTGATTTCTGGAGTGTCGGTTTCTCTATGAATTTGGTTATTTCTGACAAACCGTGGAGCGTTTAATATTCTCCTGAGGAGCTTATTTTGGAAAACTTGAAGCCGTTTGACCTGGTTGGGTGTATCAAACTTGAAGTAGATATTAGATCCGTAGAGGAGTGCGGACCGAATTAACATCTTGTAAATTTTTTATTCTTTCTTAATCTTATTTACTTTTAGCAGCTCATAATATAAACGAAATTGTTATAAAAAATGCATTTTTTATTTACCAGTCAAACTACACCACAGAAAACTCTTTTTTTTGCCTGGCAAGCAATGAAACTCTCATTTTCCTTTGGCAGCCATTCTGTAAACATGGTTCATCAATTCAATGTCTGTAAACATTGGTTCATCAAGTTTTAAGCTATCCAAAAGTTTGAGGTAGTGTTTTTTTTTCAATATATCTTGCAATTCATTGTATTTTTGTCCTCCAAACTGTTTTTTATAATTCACATCAAAATTACCACTTTTAGATCGTTGAAGCAAAATCATCATAAGTTTCTAAGGCATATGGGCCTGAGCAATGGATTTATTCTAGTTAAACAACAAAAGTAACGAATAGTGTTGTCGAATATGCAATTTTGAGCGTTTAGTGAATAATACTAAATAAAAAGCTGTTGTTCTATGTAGAAACATGTGAAAACCATCGAATTTAACAGTTAGGTTAAGTTTTACCAATGGATATTGTTGATGAAAGCTGATCAAAACAGAATAATCAAAATTAAGATGTTATAGGACGTAATTCATATTTGCATCTGTTGTACATTATAAAAACTAGAGCTAATTATTTTATTTTTGTCGTATTTGTTTCTCTTAATCCAAAATTATCATGACTTGACTCTTTTAGTGTATGAAACCTTTTAACTTAGGGGTGTTGGCCGCAGAGAATAATATCAATATTATTATCCTTTATTAAACCCTTGCAATTAAGTACCAAAATACACTGAACTTTTAAAATTAAGTAATAATTAAATGGTTTTTTATAATGTTTAAGACATGTAGTTAATTTTTTTTAAGAAATGTTTAAAAAATATCGGCTAACAGAAATATCGATATATGGGTCAAAAAATATCGATTTTTTCGGCATCCCTACTTTACGATGAATTAAAATATAATTTACTCCATATTGTGCTAATTATAGGTCTTTGAAAAAGATACAAGTATATTATAACAACTAAATAACAATTATTGTTTCTCTTTCTTGTTTTCTTAGTTTGATTTTGATGTCCCTAAATATTGTATAACCACGTATGCGTGTAACTGACGGAAACACTAACGGAAAAGGCAAATTTTAGTTATAATTAAATTATTTAACACAAGATTGTTATTCCGAGGCTTCTCTTTAGTGATAATAGCATAACTAATGTTATATAACGTGAACAGACAATCGGATGCACCAGGCGAAATAGAAATTCCATATTTCCTACAGTAGATTTGACGAGTGAAAAATAATTAAATTAGACGTTCGACTTAAATTATATTTTACACCGTAAACTATCTCGAATCACGACAAAACTCTTTCATTTCGACGGTTATTTTCAATATTTATTTACGTATAATGTTGTTTTTCATTTGATTGACGTTTGTATGTATAGGTAAACCTATTACATTGAGGGTTTTCGGTTGTGATGGTGAATAAAAAAAAGACGTAGACTCCGTTCGGTACACGGTACATCGAGCAAAAATAGAGCCCATAGTACAAGCTCCAAAATGCTTTTAAGCGAATACAAAAGTTGCGGCGCCTTTATCGTAAAATGGAAAATTAAATTTGGCAAATCTGGTGTCAAATTCGTTTTACATAAACGAAATTAAATTAATGGAAGTATCGGAATTGAAATATACATGGTGTTTACATTTATATCCTCTTATTTTTTATTTAGTTTTATTTCAACTATTTTGCAGACTGTCAGTGATGACCAATTGAAGTTTTTAAATATTGTCTATTCAAAATAGTAGTGATGCAGGTGACCTGTCAAAACGTCGCAATGTTGCCGCAGCAACTCTGAGTTTTAGTACGTTTTGGCTCTGGCATATAACAAAATTCTAATCTAAATAAAATAATGGAACAAATGGTTATGTATTATAATTTATTTTAACATTATAGTACATCTAATACATATATTGTCACAGAACTTAAAACTACAATTAATTATACAGCCACAATAATTCATAGGTTAGAGTTGTTTTATTATATATACATTGAACTTTTTTCCACACTATTATAGGTAGAGTTCTAGGCGCTTTTTTATATAATGGTATCCCTCGAAGGCCTAATCCACCTAATTAACCATTGTATATCTGAGTAATGTATTTTATTTCCATTAGAGAGCATATTTATGTTTTACGCTTAGTTCTTGTTTCCTTCGACGCAATGTAAAGTCATTATGATATTACTATAATTCTCCTTAGTTTGTCCTGTATATTACCTGTATACATCTTTCTTGATAAATCTACATTTAATCATTTGCCATATCTGCAAAACAGTTAGTATTATTTCTCTCGTCATACATTTTAAACAAATGTTCATGTATATTCTGAACAATAACACACATGCTCATAAAACTTGCTCAAAATAATGCTTTGCAATATGCCAGATCAGCTCAATTGGATTAAATATGCAGAGATAGGGAAGAAGACGTAATATTCTGTAGTCATAAAGTTCAGTAATCTAATCTACCATGTATATTTTCTTTCTATCATATATATGGTAGATATCGTGCATTGTACATAACAATAACTGATGGTTCCTCCAAGTTCTTTAAAAGCTGATTTTCAAACTACTGCAAAAACAAGTTATGGTTCATTTCTCCATGGTAGTCGCCCTTGGACTTCATTGATCCCTTCTTCCTTGATTTTGTTATATGTTTTTAAAATGTTGTATTCTTTTAAAAGCAGTCTCTGGAAGTTCCATTAAACCCCATCGTGGGTTATCTTTACACCACTTAAATCCTATATTACCCAACTGTGTATGAAGGGTTATTGAACATCCCTCAAATAGCTGTAAATATTTTGGCTTTTATCGATACTTTCCAGACTAACAATTTTCTCTGAAATAATTGTATTAAATTATGTTTCGATTGAACAATTTACTTACTGTTTTTATACATTTCGTATATTTGATCTCTGATACAGCGAACATCAAGCTGATCTTGATTCGTCACCTATTTCGCATAATCACAGTTTCTTTTTGGTGAATTTAAGGTTATATTGTTTTTTATTTTTTGGGATATTTTAGTAACCGTGCTCGTACGAATATTCAGTGCCGTTGCAACGCACAAAAAAATTTTCAATAAAAACCGCGGCGATTTGAAATTTATTAAAACAAAGCGTTAAAACAACGTTTGCCGGTTTTATAACCCGTAATTATAATATTTTGAAGAATTCTATATCTTTAAATAGAATATAATGAAAAGGAAAACATTGTCTGATTGATCACGTGTGTCGCTACTGTTTTGAATAGACTATATAATTCAAGTATATATAAAAATATATAATTTTTATTCGTGGCCATAATAGATTGTTTTAGGTATATGCAACCCGTAATGAACAATATATTAATTATATTTAAGTGGTATATGGTGTATTCATGTTCAACATTTTTGCTTTGACCTGGGTTTTTCTCTTTTCCTGCAGTATTTCGCTGATACCTTCATTCCAGATGCTTAATAAATGTTTTATTATTCAATTCTTAAATGTTATGAAAATGTTGTATCACTGTACTTTATCATTGTACTTGATCAATGTATCACTTTATCACTTACTTGTCGCGGTTCCCATATAATCCATAATATTTCTTTTCTTACTCTGTCAAATGCCGAATAATCATAAACATGGAAAAGAAGATGGACAGAAGTTGTAATTAACTTCAAGATATGTGCTATTATCAGAAAATGAAAGCACTAAGAATATAGATAAAATATCTGGTTAATTTATCAGCTTTAATCAATGCTGAAGAACAAGAAAATAAAATATTACCGTTTTATAGGCAGACAAAAATGACGTACTGAATAATATAACATCAGTAAAATAATTTAGGATTTCTTGAAACGAAAATTACTAGATATAACGAGAGTATTTAGTAAGATATTTTAAATGGAACTTGGACCATCGTTTATTTAAACCGATAAAATAAATAAGATACTTGAAATGTAGCAAGACGTTATAATCAAGTTTTATTCTAATTTTCTAACAAAAAAAAAATGTACGTCAACGCTAGACGCTACGTATTTTCGTATAATGCATTTTCTTTCTCCGAAATGAAAATTCATATTTAATTTATACGGTATAATCTCATTCGGTACGAGACTAGTAGAAACTAATTTAAAAACATCTCAATTTCTTTGTAAAATCATCTCAACAGCAGTAATCCCAAATGGTTTTAACCATCTTCGAATATCTGATATCCTAATATAAGGGTAATCAAACTCAGGATATGGCTTGCAGATTAGTGGTTTCTCCAGCTCTGGAGTATATTGTAATTTTAATAAAGGGCCATTGAAACTGCTGCAACATCATCAAGTCCAATTTCAGTTTAGTTTATCACTGGTGGGAGGTATTTTTATTAAACTGTTTAATTACAATATTTGGTAAAGTAATTAAATTAACATTCTCTTGTTTAATTATAGTTTTGAATTGTTTTTTAGAATAATACTGAAATAAAATAGAATATTTCTTTTATTAATTACATCTTGCATTAAATATGTTTTGGTACGATCTTAATTTACAAATTAATTTATGGCTACGGTTCTGTTGTATTTGCATTAATACACAAGCAAGACGAATAAGGGATTAATACATCAGAATGTATTTCCCAAATTATAATAAAACTAATCTACTTAAGCTAAAGTTAAAACTACACTTATACACTAAACATGTTCGTGTGGTTTGGTTCGCTTCAATCTTCTGATTTCCTGCGTGATGTCCAGTAGCTGTGTTAGTTCCACTTTGCTGTGATTTTGCGATTTAATTTCATGTTCTAAGGCGAAATCTTGGATCACCTTGTGTATCCATTTGATCTCTAGGTCATCATGCAGATCTTCATTGGTACGTAGCGATAAGCATTGGAAATTAATCGTAGAATTTCGTTTTGGGTGCGTTGGTTCGATGTTTCAGTGCAAGCCACCCCATAGGCACACATTGGCTTTACTTGACCGATAAACCAATACCTTTAAATTTAGGTGAAGTTGAGAATATCTTCCGAGTAACCAGTACAGTTGCTTAACGTTGAGTCTAATCTGTTCTGCTTTTTGTCTAATATGATGTTTCCAATTTAACTTACCATTGAGATGTATTCCGAGGTATTATAGCTGATTCTGTTTGAGGAATCGGGAATCCAAATGATATAATTAGGTTTTTGTCATTTCGCCACAACGCAACATTAACATGGGCAGATTTGGAACTACTAAGCTGTATTTTCCAATCTCTAGTCCATGTGTAGATCTTCTTGTCAAATGGAATATGAAATAACATTTCGTTATATAGAAATTAAGATTTAATCAATATATTTTAGTTGAAAAACTGTGTGAATATGAATAATATTCTCGTTTTGAATGTATTGAAATATTCGAACTATGAATATTGGTTGTAGATACAAATGTAGTCCTCTTATAATCATTATTATGGTCTCAAACATTCAAATGTTTCTTTATCCTAAAAAACGCCCTATACATACATTTCATTAATTACAATATTATTCATTCAGACTATAGATAAATATAGAAGACATGTTGACTAATTTTGAAAAAAACTTTCTTATTTCTTAAAAATATAATATTTCTGCAGAAAAATAAAGAAAACAAAATTTTTATATTTTAGAATTCAACGTCTATGTAAATAAATCGTGAACATCAGCGTCCAAAGTGTCTGATGTCCTTCAGTGCGATAATGTCACACAGCTCCTAAAAATTATTTATTTACGGCCTACACAATGGGACAATGCGAATTAAGTGGCTTAATCGAAATGCTATAACATATTTGCGGCCTCCTTGTGAACCAATGATGTATGGCATTGCTTTAATATTTAAGAACCATATCAAGCTTAGGTACAACCGATTTAAATACATTAAATATGACAAATAAAACATAAACAAAAACTCGTATTTGCATCACTTTACATAGAAGTAACGTAATTGATTGGTGCTCGATTTGTCATGGATTACTTATGGTTAAATTACCGATCTCGCCCTGTATACGAAAATAAATATAACATTTTTGTGATTGTTGATGGCATATGGATTCTAATACTGAATAATACTAATATCAGTTATAATTAGAATTAAAGAAATAATACTCAATACTAAGATAAGCGTGCTTGGTGGCGCAGTGGTAAAGGTGAGGGGACGGTCCTCCTACTGTTGCGATAGCCGCTAGTGCTAGTGCATGGTCGTAAATTTATGTTTGTCTTTGTTTGAAATTTGTGAATGTTCTAGGCAAGAATGTAAAATCCGACAAGGAAAATGATCCCAGTCACGCCAGTAACCAGGCTGGGTAAGACCGGATGTCTTCTGGGATGAATTCTAAAGTAGGTCACTCGCCAGTCGGTAGGGTTAATGCTGAGGACCGTGGTTCGGAGCCCACGTTAAACTTTAGGCCCAGTCCAGATAAACCCATAGTTGGTAAAAGGAGACTTTAATATATGTAAATACTAAGATAAGCACTTATATGAGCATTAATTTATTTACATCTATTTAAAGCATATTCTTAATTTGTTGGCTCACATACTCGTATAATATCTAAATTAAATGCTTTTCTGTCATTCACCAACATTCCTTTTTATTGATTAAAAGTTGTTTCGACTAAATCGATGTTGTAAATAAATTAGGAAAAACTTAGAACATCAACAAGAAGCAATTCTAAATTATTTACTTTCAAATTCAACATGTTATCGAAGAAGGAAAAAAAACGAAACAAGAAAAAGGGAAACTTTTATTCCGAGAAATTTCGAAGGGAAAAAAAATTATCCATCGCAGTAGGCGACACGATTTTCCATATAAAACAATTCCTTTAATACCCTCTCCCTATTTCCAGGGAAATTCATATTTAATTTATACTGGAAATAAAAAATTAATTTATAAACATCCCAACTATACGATAAAAATGTTAGTTTTATTAAAGGGCCTCAACAACGGATTCGGGCCGGTTCTCTTTTAATTTAAAATATAATTCCAACCCTTAAAAGTAACCCCGAAAAATACATGTAATGGGGGCGTGTTTGTTTTAGGAATTTTAAGTTTGGACCAGCAAAAAAATTGCAAAGGACGTGACAAGATTAAGCAGACCGCCAAATTTAAATATCGATCAGTTACAGTTTTCTACGTTATGAACTGAAATATCCTTCACAAAAATGTTAAAATTGTAATTTAATTTCGAATAATTTACAATAGATGGCGCAACCTGTTTTATGACGCATCGTATAATAAATAGATGACGCCGAATATACTATCAATTACAGTTTTTAAAATTCTAAAATTCGTTTTACATTGGGAACGGATTTTTCCTTCTCATTTTATTCTAATTAAAAAGAGATACAATGATGTCTGATGCATCTAGACATATTGGGTTGGTACTGATTGGCCATGTTGCCAAATGTCTGCAAAATTCTTTAAAACATCTGTTATAAGCAATAGAAATTATATGCCGGAAATTGTTTTTTTGGCGCCTCGATTTTGCAAGATTGTGACGTGTTGATATCATAATTTTAATGAAGTGAGTCGGCTGTTTTATTAGACGGGATATATGAAAAGGGCTATTAATCAACCTAACCTAACCATTTAGTATTATTTTGTTGTTTGATTGGAAGTAATCGAGTGGCGAAGTACATCAAACACTTTTAGAAATGTATGATGAGTCTTACTCCGGCATATTCCAATCCCAACGATGTCAAAATGGTGATATTAATGCTTATGACAAGGAACCAAAGATAGGTCCAAGAAAGTTCGAGGAGAACCCAACTCAAAACTCTCAAGAGTCTTTCAGGCAGCTTAGTAGTTGACAATGTCGAATGGAAAGAACAACCAATATCCATACAGGCACCTAATACCCAAATAGAAAGACCAGTCGTATCATCACTTCCTTTCTTATTCCTTACTAGCGACCCGCCCCGGCTTCGCACGGGTGCAATGCTGATGCTAAATTAAATACACTACAGAAAAAATATGAAGGTTGTATATAAAAACATAGCGGCCCGCTCCGACTTTGCACGAGCATAAAATATATATGCCTATGTCACTCAATGAAAACATGATTAAAATCGATCCAGTATTTTTGGTTCATTCATTACTGCCCTTGGCCTGCACGCATTAAATTTGGAGTAAAACAATTCCTCTTCCCCTATACTTACTATGAAGATTTCCTGCTATCTTTGGAATATCTAAATTCATACAATTTTTATTACATTACACATTTTTAAACGCAAATTTTAAATTTGTAATATCTCCGAAAATATTTGTTTAATTTACATGCTGTAAGGAACCATATTGATCTATATTAATTGCACACTGTATTTAAGGTACTTAATTCGATAAGGATTAATGCCGTATTGCTTAAAATAGCTTCGTAAATAAGCCATTTTCTCACGTAAAAAGTAAACAATAAAAATGGTTAATGTGGGTTATCCCTAAAAGATAAACATATACCATCCCGGACTTTTTTGTAGACCTTTTTATGGTGTACAATACTGTAGTACATTAATTTGATCTAACTCGTAGGGTTAGGCAGCGTTTTTGCTAATTGCTAAATAAGCCTAAAAAATAGGTTAATTTACGACATCACGTTAGAAACCTCTAAAATTAGCAATGTTGCCTTAGTATGTTATGCATGTATTATACATATAAACCTTCCTCTTGAATCACTCTATCTATTGAAAAAAACCGCATCAAATTCCGTTGCGTAGTTTTAAAGATTTAAGCGCACATAGGGATATAGGGACAGAAAAGGCGACTTTGTTTTATACTATGTAGTGATTATGAGAAAACACGTAGAAGAACTATATTTATACATAAGATACAGAGATAAAGCTTACAATAAAAAAAACTCAATTTTAATTCACCTACCGTATTAATTTGTGCTAATAAAATACTTCCTACCTTTTCTAATTTATCTGATGCATTTCGACAATGTTATACATTTTTTTTTAACAAAGTGTCTCATCTTTAATTACATCGAACGTATTACGTTGTCTCTATAAGTGCATTAGAACGTTAAAATTATTTTAAAGTTTCCAAGACTGTAAAAGTCCTGAACGAGAATTGATGGGAATGCTCTAACGCAATGATTCTCTTAGATGGGCTTTATTTCTTCCTTTAAATACTCTCGTTTCAACATTTTAATGTTGTTTATGTGATAGAAAATGAGTAAAATGTCTATAAAGGATATTGTAATCAATGTCGACTGTAATCAAAGAGACATTTTACAGTAAGACAAAAAGACAGAAAGGTTATCTCCAAAACTGTATTTTCGTTTTTTAAAGACTGTTGCTTAATTTACTATTCTTCAGGACTAAATATATGATTAAATATCATAATATACTTATAATATTTTCTGATATCGCCATCAACAGTTTTAATTTGTTAACGTTGATGATCTGGCGTTAGAATTTTACGAAATTGACATCGGAGGTTTTCTCCCGATTAGATACTCTTGAATTTAAAATTCAAATTTGCCGTGACAATTTTAGTTTTCCCAAGAAAAACTGGAAGATGTCTGTTTTAATTTTCCTCGTCCCTACTTAACTTCCTTACCGACAGTTTTAAGACTCGAAAATTATTAAAACACTTTCAGAGGGCGCATCCCACAATGTTAATTCCTTTTTTGAAAGTTTGCCCGAAGAGATCAAGTCGAGAGGAGAATGAGTGAGTGAGATAGAGATAGAGAGAGAGACAGAAAAAAAACCCTTAATAAAACGGATGATTTAAAACCAACTTTTGCATTAAAACTAAAAATCGATTTTAAGTGCTTTGTCTCCTGGAATGCTTCTCGTTTTTTTTTTGCTTTCGCAGGTGTTTCGGAGGATAACAAGAACTAAAAAGAGATCTGTTTTTGCGATTAATTGAATTGAACTATTTTATAATTAAATTCTTTTCGACGTCAAGCAAATCTATTTCTCTTTACACATTTTATCGTCAAATCTTTAAAGGGTGAAAATCGGATAAAATTAATATTTGTTCTATTTAAACATGGGATTTAAATTTTAATTAAGTTTAATGAATTTTATTAATCTAAATATTCACTCATTAAAATGCTGTACTAATTCATATCTACGGTAGATTTTTCTCTTAAATTAGTTGTTAATTACACTTTCCAGTAATGATTCCACACCAAACCAAGGTTTGTCCTTCTATGAAACCCGAATAGAAGTATGGAGACATAGGTTTCTGAGTGATATAAACCATTCAAAGAATCAGAGAGGTTGTGCCTATTTCTGGGCAAGATATGACGAACTGGACAGAAATATTAAAAATGGAATATTAAAACAACATGGTTAAAATCAACAAATATTTTCAATCAATATTTAGTGCTTATATAATAAATGCTTTTTATAGAAAATATATGTATTAATATTTTATATATTTCACCGTTTTAATTTTTTTTTGTTCTAGGTGAGTTTATTTTCCAACCAGCTGTACACGTAAGTAAATAATAACGAATAGACCCAACACAGACGAGCACAGGTAATTAGTTTATACATTAATGAAAATCAAATATTGTGATTCGTTTGGTTTGATGTGCTTCTTACTTCGAATGACCCATGGTATTTGATTGCGTACAGATGTTAAACAAAATTAAGGTTTTACTGCAAAACCATAAAAATTTATTGCCATGCCAGTGAAGTAATTGCAGGAATACCGGTATGGTTCATAATTGGTCAGAGGATATACAGTGTGGTCAAAGATCAAAGGTGAACTCAGTTTACACGGTTGTTATTGAATGTATAATGTCTTAAATTATGTTTGATGCTGCAGTTTTTTTGTTGTTGATCTCGCTAATAATTTACTTGTTTGGTAATTTCAAGTCATGTTGAGAAATCCTTGAGAGTGCTTGTAGATTTTAATACGGGGGATGCCTTTTATATTTCGGGATTTGACATTAAATAAAATTATATTTTATCGAGTAACAATTATATCAGATAACAGCACTATTTTAACAAAATCCCGAAATATAAAAAACAACCCCCGCTCCCCCATATAAATAGAGAATCATTAGGTATTTAATGTTCAGTTGAAAATTAACCGAAATCACATGTTTTAATTTTCTTTTAATCTTTTTCCTCGATTTTAATTTCGAAATCAAATAAAATTGTTTCATACGTTTTACGGTCCGAATCAAACTCAATTGATTCATTAAGAGTAATAAACAGTATAGCGGACACGAGCTTAATTAAAAACTCGGAAACCAAAAAGAACAAAAACCTCTTTTATAATATTTAACATGGAAAAAGACGTTTTGTGTTATGGGGCTTCCTGTTCGAATTACAAATCAAAGATCAAACGCAAAATCGCAATCAAAGCGAACAAAAGGCATCAGACCGTATTTTATTATGAATTATACCTAACAGGCTGTTATCATTTAATTTTGCTTGTACCTCTTTAATACCTAAAGGCACTCATATATTGGCCCTTTAAAGTAACTGTCGTGCACACATTTCTATGACCGTATTCGGACCAAAGGTTTTTTTTTCGTTCGATGTTGTTTCATTAATTTGATATTGTTTTACGGAACAATGGGAATTATTAGCTGCGTTTTGCTTCATCCGTATTCATAGCCGAACGTTGCCTGGATGTTGTGCATTGACCATATAGGAAGAATAAAAGTAATATGTAGTAATAAGTGCTGATTGTTAATTGGTTGTTCGTCGTAAAAAAATGTTTTTAAACCTTTCCATCTCGGCTACCTAAAGGTGAGGAAAATAAAATTACTAGTTTTCTAGATTCGCCATTTCAAATGGATTTACCGCACTAGAAATTAACAGTCAAAAAAGTTAAACAATAATGAGAGAGATTAATATTAAAAAAGCTCCTGGCTATAACTTAATTACTGGTAAAATTTTAGAAGAACTATCAGAAAAGAGTATAAAACTATTAACATTTATATTTAATTCTATGTTACGAATTAATTACTTCCCTAGTATCTGGAAAGTAGCTAGAATATTAATGATTCTTAAACCAGGAAAAATACCAGAAGATGTGACCTCCTACCAACCTATAAGTTTATTACCGATAATCTCGAAAGTTTTCGAGAAATTATACATAAAGAAGCTAAACTATATAATAGAAAAAAGAAAAATTATTCCAGAGCATCAGTTTGGCTTTCGCAATAAGCATGGAACTATAGAACAAGTGCATAGACTTGTAAACAAAATAAACACTGACCTAAATGCCAAAAGATATTCGGCTGCTTTTCTAGACATATCTCAGACAAAGTATGGCATACGGGCGTGCAGGTTAAACTAAAGAAACTTCTCCCTCATCCGGACTATCAGTTACTAAAGTCGTATCTCACTGATAGACATTTTGTTGTAAATCAAGGCGATGAACATACCGAATTAAATCCCATATATTCAGGAGTTCCACAAGGTAGTGTACTGGGTTCAGTACTGTATCTTCTATATACGACTGATCTGCCTACCACAAAAATAACTACTGTGGCAACATATGCAGACGACACAGCAATCTTAGCATCTCATGAAGATCCAGTCACAGCATCAATAAACCTACAAACCCACCTGGAGCAAATACAATTATGGTTGAAGACATGACGCATTAAAGCCAATGAAACAAAATCCACGCATATAACGTTTACCCTGCGTAGAAGAACATGTTCACCAGTGAATATCAATCATCGTCAACTCCCCCAAGCAGAGCATGTTAAATATCTTGGTATGCACTTAGATCGACGCCTAACCTGGAAGAAGCACATATTCTCAAACGGAAACAACTTGGACCCTAATTATATCAAATATATTGGCTCATCGGGCGCAAATCTAAGTTATCATTAGATAACAAGGATTGCTGTATGAGTCAATACTCAAGCCCATTTGGGCATATGGAATCCACCTATAGGGCACCGCTAGCAAATCTAATAAAAGTAAATCTAATTGCGTGCCATTGTTGATGCTCCATACTATATTTCAAATAAAGTGATACAACGCGATATTCCTCTAGAACCTATAACGAGTGTTTGTGTAAAGTACTTCGAAAGAGTGTCAGTGCATCCCAATGTACTCGCTAATCAGCTAAATGTGCGACGTGGTAGTGAAGTGCGTAGACTAAAACGTTTAACACCATATGATCTGATTACTGGACATATGTAGATTTTAGAATAAGATTAATTAATTAAGATAATATTTTATACAGAATGTTGCTTAATGAAGTGATTTTCTACATGCCATGTATATATAATATAGACATAAGAAATACTTATTGCCAATAGGGCAGATTGTGGAATCACGAAGAGTAATAAAAATGTATGAATTATGCCTAACAGGCTGTTATCATTTAATTTTGCTTGTACCTCTTTAATACCTAAAGGCACTCATATATTGGCCCTTTAAAGTAATTGTCGTGCACACATTTCTATGACCATATTCGGACCAAAGGTTTTTTTTTCGTTCGATGTTGTTTCATTAATTTGATATTGTTTTACGGAACAATGGGAATTATTAGCTGCGTTTTGCTTCATCCGTATTCATAGCCGAACGTTGCCTGGATATTGTGCATTGGCCATATAGGAAGAATAAAAGTAATATGTAGTAATAAGTGCTGATTGTTAATTGGTTGTTCGTCGTAAAAAAATGTTTTTAAACCTTTCCATCTCGGCTACCTAAAGGTGAGGAAAATAAAATTACTAGTTTTCTAGATTCGCCATTTCAAATGGATTTACCGCACTAGAAATTAACAGTCAAAAAAGTTAAACAATAATGAGAGAGATTAATATTAAAAAAGCTCCTGGCTATAACTTAATTACTGGTAAAATTTTAGAAGAACTATCAGAAAAGAGTATAAAACTATTAACATTTATATTTAATTCTATGTTACGAATTAATTACTTCCCTAGTATCTGGAAAGTAGCTAGAATATTAATGATTCTTAAACCAGGAAAAATACCAGAAGATGTGACCTCCTACCAACCTATAAGTTTATTACCGATAATCTCGAAAGTTTTCGAGAAATTATACATAAAGAAGCTAAACTATATAATAGAAAAAAGAAAAATTATTCCAGAGCATCAGTTTGGCTTTCGCAATAAGCATGGAACTATAGAACAAGTGCATAGACTTGTAAACAAAATAAACACTGACCTAAATGCCAAAAGATATTCGGCTGCTTTTCTAGACATATCTCAGACAAAGTATGGCATACGGGCGTGCAGGTTAAACTAAAGAAACTTCTCCCTCATCCGGACTATCAGTTACTAAAATTGTATCTCACTGATAGACATTTTGTTGTAAATCAAGGCGATGAACATACCGAATTAAATCCCATATATTCAGGAGTTCCATAAGGTAGTGTACTGGGTTCAGTACTGTATCTTCTATATACGACTGATCTGCCTACCACAAAAATAACTACTGTGGCAACATATGCAGACGACACAGCAATCTTAGCATCTCATGAAGATCCAGTCACAGCATCAATAAACCTACAAACCCACCTGGAGCAAATACAATTATGGTTGAAGACATGACGCATTAAAGCCAATGAAACAAAATCCACGCATATAACGTTTACCCTGCGTAGAAGAACATGTTCACCAGTGAATATCAATCATCGTCAACTCCCCCAAGCAGAGCATGTTAAATATCTTGGTATGCACTTAGATCGACGCCTAACCTGGAAGAAGCACATATTCTCAAACGGAAACAACTTGGACCCTAATTATATCAAATATATTGGCTCATCGGGCGCAAATCTAAGTTATCATTAGATAACAAGGATTGCTGTATGAGTCAATACTCAAGCCCATTTGGGCATATGGAATCCACCTATAGGGCACCGCTAGCAAATCTAATAAAAGTAAATCTAATTGCGTGCCATTGTTGATGCTCCATACTATATTTCAAATAAAGTGATACAACGCGATATTCCTCTAGAACCTATAACGAGTGTTTGTGTGAAGTACTTCGAAAGAGTGTCAGTGCATCCCAATGTACTCGCTAATCAGCTAAATGTGCGACGTGGTAGTGAAGTGCGTAGACTAAAACGTTTAACACCATATGATCTGATTACTGGACATATGTAGATTTTAGAATAAGATTAATTAATTAAGATAATATTTTATACAGAATGTTGCTTAATGAAGTGATTTTCTACATGCCATGTATATATAATATAGACATAAGAAATACTTATTGCCAATAGGGCAGATTGTGGAATCACGAAGAGTAATAAAAATGTATGAATTATGCCTAACAGGCTGTTATCATTTAATTTTGCTTGTACCTCTTTAATACCTAAAGGCACTCATATATTGGCCCTTTAAAGTAATTGTCGTGCACACATTTCTATGACCATATTCGGACCAAAGGTTTTTTTTTTCGTTGGATGTTGTTTCATTAATTTGATATTGTTTTACGGAACAATAGGAATTATTAGCTGCGTTTTGCTTCATCCGTATTCATAGCCGAACGTTGCCTGGATATTGTGCATTGACCATATAGGAAGAATAAAAGTAATATGTAGTAATACGTGCTGATTGTTAATTCGTAAACATGATTTTTCTCTATCTCTCGAACTAATTTTGAAGGTTTTTCTTCGTCAATGGAATTCTATTGTCGATTTTTCGTCACTAGCTATTTTAACACAACATTAAGTAATCCCTCAAAATGAATTCACTATTATTCAAATATAGTTTTTTATACAGTACCATGCTACCTTTTGTTACTAATTAATAATCGATGAATAATCCATGATAATTATCCTAATTGTCGCTTGTGTATTATCTAGTTAGTATCTATCTGTTTTCTCTAATGAATGTACGTTTTTTTTTCAACAATATCAGACGTAGTATTCACCTGATGTAAACCTCATTCATATGCATTCCTGAAGAATATATCCTACACTTTTTTCCTTAAGTAATTTCACGCGTTTTACCCCTGGGTACATTTAAAATCCTATCATAATTCTTCAGATTACCTCACTAGATAATATTAATGTAAGCATTAACTGCATTATTAAGATAAAAAGGTACTTAGATTTTTTTTCTTCTTGATGTTTAATCGTTGTTGACTTGTGACTGTTTAACTATACACTTTTTTAATATATTATATCTGGCAACAAAATTGTACTACTATTTTTAATTTCTGAAACAAATTTGCTAATTATTATTTGTTAATATAGTTTATTTTTAAGATTCTTTAAACTTTTCTTGTTTCTCTGCGTACTTTTGAATCAGTGAACTTTTCCATGCAACATTCAGCTGAACGTCAAACATGTCAAACCTGAAACAATTATATCAGATAACAACATTACATTCCTGAAATATATTAAAAAGCCCCCAAACTAAAGGAGTTTTAACATACCTTTTATATTTCGGGATTTGACAGCAAAAACAACACTTATTAAAATTATTCGTTGGTTTCTGTATGAGGATCACTATAGTTTTATTCGACTTTAAAACAATTTTGGAAACACTATTTCCATTCTCCATAACAAGTATTTTGAACAACCGCTTTTTTGGATGTCGATAAACTTTGTTCTAAAAAGGGCAGTAGGGCACCATGTCAGGATTATAGAGCAGATGAAATGCTTAATTGAATGAATGAAACGATTAATTTCATTGACAAATGATTATGTAACAGCACTTCTACAATCACAAACCTAGAATAATTATAACAAATAGTCCTGAAATAAAAATCCCGAAATATAAAAGACAAGCCCCATTCATATTTTTTAACAAAAATTATATGTAAAATGTTTTAAAATTACTAGGTATAGAACAAACGAGTTATACAATGTATATATTTCGTATTGATATGTATATAAAGCTAGTCAATTGTTTATAAAATATAAGCTCCATAAAACTATTATTAACAGGAAGGAAAGCAAACAAAACTAGGTGCGGAAAAAAGGGATTTCGCCCAGCTCGCACATGACACTGTAAATATTGTTCATTCATGTTAAATATCTGACAACACTTGATATCTTTCTACCAGATTAAAAACCTAGTTTCGTGTTACGTGCGTGTAGTATAGAATACACCGGCATCAAAATATTTATTTCACATAATCAGTCTCCTATAACTGAGCTTATTCTTGGTATAAGTACAAGGTTGGAGAATATACTCTATAAATCATTCCGTATAACTTATTGTCGTTCTTACTGCCTCTTTCCTTGTCCGTTCCGAATGAGAAAGCAGCATTGTTCGTGTTAGAGAAAAAGGAAAGGTACACATCTTACCTCAAGTAGAAAATAACAATCTAAATCATTAAAATATCAGGGGGTTGTATCCTTCGTTGCTGTATCTGTGTTCATTGAAATCTTGAACCATCCCATATTATTAGTTAAATTATTGTCTTCATCTATATCATGTTTAATATAAATAACACCTCGAAAAAATGAAAATTGGATACCCACAATACATTATTGTCTTCATTAATATTAATAACATTTTTTTTGCAAGGTTGGGGAATAATTATTGCGGGTTTACCAAATAAGTGACATTTAAAGTCTCATATCTCTAGTAATACTTGTTCAATGAAGCTATTCTATAGCTGGTTTTATAGGTAATAGTTCGTAGAACATTTTAGATAAAGGTGGTACAATTCGTTTATTCAATCAAAAGTTATTGCCTTGTGAATCTGGAGATTTCACATCATTTGGTTATGTTTTGCTTTTTTACCTCTGAAGAGAGAAATAATCACTACAAGTTTATCAAAAATTGTGTGGTGTTTATAATTATGAATGCTTAAGCGAACACTAGCACCAGAATTGGTTTTCTTGTTTTCGTTTTGGAAATTTCGATATTAATCATGAATTTAGTGAAATGGTTGAAAGAATCGATGAATTTCTTAGCCATATCAGGGTAGACATATTTCACGTCAAAATATTTAATTGAAAAAAGACGAAGTTATTTTTCCCAACTCAGTTTAAGGACAGTGAAGTAATTTTAAAGGTTCAGGTTCTTCTTAAACTAAATTTTTAGCGATTATTAATTATATTTAATGAGTTTTCATCAATCAAATCACAGCTTTCTGGTTTATTATTTTTGTCTTTCTCTCTCTCCCTCTGTATCTCTTACTTCCTGAAGTATTTTACCGACGTTAATCCGTTAAAAGGAAATTTTGTTAGCAATAGGGATTACAACAGAAATCTCAAATGACTTTTATTGCTTTCACTTTAAAATCTGACTCTCGAAGAATTAATTAACAGCTTTGAATAACTGATACAATATACTAAACTTTATTTATAAGATATAAATTAAAGGTGATGGGTCGAATAAAAATACGATGCCGTCTCCGCAGGAAACGTGATCTGTTAGAGAGCTCATCTTTTTTTCCTGCGGAGTTAAAAATAAAATAAAACAGAAGCATTGATCAGGTAAAATAAGTTAATCTTTTATGAGCAATACAAGATACTGCTCTAAAGTTCCAGATCACGTTAGAATAATATATCTTTTTAAGTGTCTAGCAATTAACTGAGAAATGTTTATTAACGATAAATCATTCTTGAAATATGTCGAGATATGGGGAAGAGATTTTCTAGTACATATGTGTCCCCCATGGATTGTATATGAATAACCTACTGTTCAAGTTTTTTTTTTTTAATTTAACACATGATATAATCTCATAATGCAGACATTCAATTTAGAAAGGTTTATTTCGGTTTATAAAGAACCGACAGTTTACGAGGTCAACGACAAATGGAATATTAATAAATGAATATCAAAACTTAAGGAAGAAGTTTCACATTAGACATGTTGGTGTCTCCTCAGATGTGGATATTATGGGTCTATTCATAGATGTGCTCACTAAAATTTGATTTTGCCACGTTGCCGGTTCTTGTAAATTATATATGTATTTCAAGAATATAATATTTATATGGAATACATATTACTTTCAATATTATCTTTCCACATTTCAATATCTTTGAGCAAGTCAAATTTAATGTTTCTTGTTTAATTTTCTCAATCACACAAAAGACATCAAATGATATTTCACTAACTTTGACATTCTCTAATATAATGAATTTAGATCTGAATTATCAACGTCGCACAATGATATCATGTATTGATAACTGATGCAGTTAAAATGAAGTTTCCAAACAACAGGTTACCCAAATCTGAGGTTCACGTATTCATATAGTTAGTATAAATTAAGTATTGTAATTAAACTTTTTTTTAATAAATACGATAAAACTAAAACAAATTGAACTTGTTAATTTTTTCCTAAATTCTGTTAATTAATATACGTTTCATTCACAGTTGATTTCAATTTATATAAATTATGGATTTTCTTTATGCCTTGATGGCTATTGATGTTTAAAATGAGACTTTAATTTTGATATATGTGTTACAAATTAAATAAATTGCAAACCAGATAATTGTGATGATGACATAGATTAATTTATTGAAACTAAAATATTTAGGCCAAGATTGATGATTTGTTTGATCAGAAAATTCGATAATAAGTCAGATTCGCCATAATAAGTCACCATTCAAAGCGAATTACATCAATTCATTGTATTTGATACCTTTTATTGGACATTTTTTTTAATAGATTTTATATATAATTTTTGTATTTTATTTATAATTTAAAATAATTTATAGACTTGTTTATTAATTATAATACTACTTTCGTATCAGTGTTATTCTAAGACTTATAGACTTTATAGACGAATGCAAATAGATGAAGATTTTCACGAAATCAAGTCGTAGAGATATAAACAAAAAAAACAATCGAATGCCGTTATAGATAGAGTGATTTTTTCGATGGTTAGGAGAGGGAGAAGAATCGGGCGAAGATTGAACGTCGGCCAAGAACGCATTTAAAAATCGAAAAAGGAGAAAAGGAAGGGAAAAAACGCTTTAATTTCGGATGGAGCAAAGGCGGCCACGGAACCGGGACTGGAATTTCAAATTATCAAATTCAAATGGCTCTCGACGTTCCAATATCGGGAAAGTGTTTCGGTTAAAGACTCTTGTCATTTTTTCGCGAGGTCTTTGGGATGTGCGGGATAATGTGTAATTTATATTGTGATTAATATTCATTAGGCGACAGACGTTCTTCTTCCTCGTCCTCCTAGCGTCCCTCCTTTACTACCACCCACCGCCCCTGTCCGCCCATTCTACCCCAATCGACCAATTCATTAAAGTTGACAGGTCTGGAACCCGGGAAAGTAAACAAACCGACTTTATACACTCTGAATTTGAAGGATTACTTGTTGAGACAGTGGCGTAGAAGATAAATGCAAACTTTTTTTTGGTTTTTTAGTGTTATAACGTGGAAATTTATTACGAAATTATATAACTATGGATATTAATTGTAATAAATCATCTCCAGCAAATATTTTAACCGGTTCAAAACACTGTGCTTTTTTAGATAATCACAATTTTTCAATTCACTTCGTTAACAGTCATATTCTTGTTATTATCACCAAGGTCTATCTACAAGTGATTGCCCTATAGTCGAAATTTATAAACATAATCATGTTTCTCACATAATAGACTATTCTTTTGACTTTAAAATGGTATGTTGATATTACCAAAACATGTTTTGACAATATTTTTAATACAAGATCAGAAATATAATATTAATTACAATAACAAATGTCTGTATATTAAAATACACGCAAACTATCTCAAGACCTAACACTCGCTACCCTTTTTTAAATGACGTTTAAGTAAGTCTAATTTACATTAAGTATTAATAATCATCAAAGTATTAATGAGTTTTAATTTAATTTTAATTTCAGAACTAGAGAGCATCCGATATAAGTATATATGAATTTTATTCACTTGTATGTTATAATCATAAACATGAAATATGAAATGACGTAATACATATTTATACCTTAATTAAAACAAAACCGAACACAATGAGGTACTTTATTTTTTACAATATAGAAATTATGTATTTTTAATCATTAAATGGACTGTTGACTTATCAAGGCTTATTGACTTATAAAGTAAATAACAAAACTAATTGAGCCGACTTGGTTGACCTAGTGGTAAGGGCGACAGGAGAGTCCAGCTACAATTGCGATAGTCGCGGATTCGAATCCTGCTGTGGCATGGTCGTAAATTTATGTTTGTGATTGTTCTAGGCAAGAGTGTCAAATCCGACAAGGAATATGATCCCAGTCACGCCAGTAACCAGGCTGGGTAAGACCGGATGTCTTCTGGGATGATTTCTAAGTTGGTCACTCGCCAATCGGTAGGCTTACTGCCTAAGACCGTGGTTACCAGTCGACCTAGTCCAGATAAACCGTCGTTGATAAAAAGGATACTTTAAAATACTTTTATTAAAACAATAATTGATAAAAGGTTCAAATAATTAGTTGTCATATAGTTACATATTTTATTACATTAATCGTTAAACATCTTAATATTTATCAGCGGTTTAAAATATTAACGCCATTACTGTTATTAATTTCTTTCCTCTAATTTCTTCTATTTATCATATGTGTTCCATCTAGGCAAATTATGTATTTAGTTTCAATTTATCTACATATTTTCATTACTTCGTTTATGTATTACTTTTCACCTAAAATATTTATTAAAAGACAATAAATTTTATAAAAACCAATCATATTTGATAAAAGAATAATATCTTCAGCTGTCTTTTTAAATAAAATTGCATCGTTCTTTACTTCGCTTCTTTACATACTTGCTGTCATATTTTTGCCGTCATATCGGTATCATTTTATGTGATATTTTGGATGCTCACCATTACAGATCACATTTTATAACTAAATTTGCATTTATCATTATTTTACTTGATTTTTTATAATAATAAATGAAGTGCGATTATATGTCCATTAAGAATTTGTTTCTAAATATACTTTGGTTGTTTTTCTACGAACAGATGTTTAGAAATATGCACGTGAACTCGGTATGCGATGACATCAGGTTAGTGAAAGTACTAAAATGGAAATAAACGAAAAGAATAAAATGACGTGTAAGGAATCTTTTGAGAAATGTATAATCAGCTTTGCGAAAACTTGAGAAAATATTCTTATAGAATAAACTGAATTGTTTTAGAAACACTAATTGCTTTAGATGTATGTAACTGGCAGAATTATAATACGTCGTTTTATAAACTTAAACTAGAACATTGTAAACATTTCTAACTATAAAGGTTCGTTAAAAAGTTTACAAAGACCGCTTACTTTTCGTATTAAAAATGACCGCCTTTCTTAAAAAACTTAAAGAATTCAGCTTGACTAATTTTTCGTATTTCATTTTACTGGAGGCTTGTTCCATTTTAAAATGCGAGCTCTAACAAAAACACTGAAATCACGCTGAAATATATGTTATAAAATGTTTTATAAAAATCCTTGCATTGTTCGTGTTTTTAGCTATAAAAAAAATACAGTTAGAAATTGTGGAGTGGTAATCTAAGCATATGTCGAGCTTTTTTTTATCGTTTTTTTTTCTAGTTTATTTAATGCACTGTGGATTTAAACTGTAGATGGGTTTATATTAACAACACTGTGACTGGGTAAATCCTACGACAGTTGGCACCTCGACATTTAAGCCTCTGTGTCGGCGTATTTTTCTAGATTATATAAAAACATTTAGTCCCAAAGTAAATTAAGCTATTCGACAACAGTAAATAAAGAAAACACGTAGTATTTTCAACGAAAGTAATAATAATGAGAGTTAATTATTTTAAAAAGGCAAATGTCCATTGTAGTCGGACGGAGCCAAGTCTGCTGAATATGTAGATAAATAGGAGGAAGATAATCTGTTTTTGTTGACAATACGATTATAGTGAGAGAGTTTAAAAAGAGAATCCCCTTAAATGGGATATTCAATCGTGTTTTATTTACATATTTTATACTGTGAAACGCTTATCAATACGACAAGATCCTTTTTACGGCAATACGATGACGAATATAAAATTGAAACGGGAGTATATATGTGTGTGTGTATGTGCGCGCCGTTTACTTTCCCAAATAAAAAATGGAAATTTTCATAAAGGAAAAATCTATTGCGTAAACAAACATAATAAAAATAAAGCTCTCCAAAAGACTTTTTTTTTCTGGGTTCCCCTGAAAAAATAAGACCTCATTAATATTTATACGTCGAATTTAAATTCTAATACCATCCGAGATGGGTAAGGAAAGAAGCGTCTGACTCTTCGTAGAAAAATTACTTACCAGGTGTATATTACAATTCCGTCTCTATAGATGTGAGATCTAATGAAAATTTAATTTCATTCTTTCCCCTTCTATTCATATATTTGCGAGACACATTGTTATTTATTCAATTGTATTCTTAAACCTGAATTACAAAATGCCCCGCATTAATGATAGTGATGTAATTAGTAGTTTCATAATTAGTTTAGAGAGAAAAACCCAATACCAACACACCAGTTTGGGTTTTTATTAACAAGCACTCAACAATTGACCAGGTCCACAGAATAACAGATTTTATTGAAAAAGCCTACAAAAGTAAAAAAGTATGCTCAGCTACATTCTTAGATGTAGCACAAGCCTTCGATAAGGTTTGGCATGAAGGCCTTGTTCATAAACTACAGCAAATTCTACCAAACTCTACCACACCGGACTATAAAAATCATACATTGCAACCAGAATGTTTAGAGTCAAACAAGAAGAAGCTTACTCTACAATAAAAGAAGCTAAAGCAGGTGCACCACAAGGAAGTGTACTGGGGGACCAATGCTTTATCTACTCTACACTTGTGATATACCACAAATCAAGAATATTACGATGGCTACATTTGCTGATGATACTGCGATTATAGCTGTCGGAGACAATAGTGAAGAAGCCTCACGAAAATTACAACAGGCAAGTGACAATATAAATAATTGGACACAGGCTTGGAAAATAAGAATTAATGAAAGTAAATCTGTACATGTGCAGTTCACCTATAAACAGACCGTACAAGCACACATAACATTAAATAATACTATCATTCCATATAGCAACAACGCTAATTATCTCGGAATGAAGTTAGATGCAAAACTTCTCTGGAAAGAACATATAAAAAATAAAAGAAAAGAACTGGAATTAAAATATAGGAAAATGTACTGGCTAATTGGAAAAATTTCGCAATTATCAGTGCATACAGTGCATAATAAATTGCTATTATATAAGAAAATACTGAAACCTATATGGACATACGGAGTTCAATTATGGTTCTGCAAAGAGTAACATCAATAAAATACAAATTTTTCAGAACAAAGTCCTGAGAGGTATTGTGGGCGCACCCAAATACTACAGGACTGATTACCTACATCAAGACCTTCAGATACCCACTGTCAGTCAAGAAATCATGGTAATTGGAAGGGGACATGAGGAAAGACTCCATTCTCATGAAAATATTGAAATATTGCAGCTTTTGGATACCACCAGAACAGGACACAGACTCAAAAGTATCAAACCATCTGATCTTGTATAGTGTTGTGTAGTGAGGTGCACATAATAAAAAATACAGCAGTGACATGTATAAATATTATTTCACCAGAGACTGAGATAGGGCCGATGGATCCTCCTAGTTATATATCTAGATTTAAGTTATCATAAAGACAAATTGTAGGTTAGACGGAAACGACTAGTAACAATGTAATAATTTAATAATATAATATAAGAAAAAGTAGTTGAGTCGAGTAAAAAAAAATGAAAACCCAATGCGAATTTCGGTCGTCATTAGAGAAAGTCTTGCGATTCAAAGAATCTGACAGGCTTCGACATAAATGGTAATCAGATGGCGCCAGATCAGCACTGTAAAGCGGATGCAGCATCACTTCCCAATCAAGATCAAATAATTTCCCACGATTTACGATGGTTTACTGTCATAGTGAAATTATAGTGAAAAAATTGCACAGACAGACACACCTTCAAACTAATATCTTCTATATAGTTTAGGTTTCATTGTTTTTCGGATATTGTCGTCCATATACGAAGTAATTCAAAATGTGTGTTAAACCGAATATATGATCGAAAGTCTTCATTCTTCATTTTGGCTAATTTAAACACTCAAGATATCGAAAATCGATATATCGATATCGATATAACATATCGATATTTTTGCCCAATATTTTTTTGACCTATGTATCGATATTTTTGTAAGCCGATATTTTTCGAGATTTTTTCAAAAGGATTTGTTATAATTCTATAAATTTTACGAAAGAATGTCTATATTTTTTTCTCCGATATATCGATATTTTTCTCGGTGGCCAACACCCCTAGTACAGAGTTTAGCCACTTTTTTCGATAATTACGCTTTAAAATTCTAATTAAGCTGCAAATTTATAGCTAATTTGGATGTATGATTCGTTTTTGCACTTTCTCCATATATATGCTCCGAAAAAATGCTGTTTTCGACCATTTTCAGAGTTTTCTTTTATTTATTTAATAATATAGGTACATTTACGCCGTATTTGCTGAATCTTTTATATTTTACTTTTTGAACTCTTTTATATAATTTTTTCTGATTTGGTGATGTAATCCATTTTTGCAGTTTTTTCATATATGTACTAAGGAAGAATTTTAATTTGAAACATTTTCAGACTTTTCCTTTTATTTTATTAATTCTATAGATATATTAATAAAAACATGCCACTCCATATAGAATTTTATGCCCAATTTGCTGAATCTATTATATTTTACTTATTTCTGCTGGTTTTAATTTATAACAATAATTAAGTTTTGTTTTAAAATCTTAGTATTATGAAATCTTTAACACATAGTTTTGTCTGTTACTCATATCTGAAAATTGATCATTTTTTCGTTAATTACGTCTTATAATAGTACTAATTAGAAATGTGTAGCTGATTTGGTAATATGATCGATGTTTACTGTTTTTTCATATATGTACTCCCGAAAAATTTGAATTTTTGACCATTTTCAGACTTTTTCCTTTTATTTTATTATTTCTATAGGTATATTAATAAAAACATGCCACTCCACATAGAATTTTATACACAATTTGCTAAAATTATTAGATTTTATTTATTTCTATTGGTTTTTAAATTATAACAATAATTTAATTTTTTTAAAAAACTTTAATAATATGAAAACTTTAACATATAGTTTTGTCTGTTATTCATATCTCAGAATTGACCCTTGTTTCGTTAATTACGCCTTATAATAGTACTAATAACTAATATGTAGCTAATTTGGTTATATGATCTATTTTTGCAGTTTTATCATATATATATACTTTTATTTCATTAATAATATAGATACATTAATTAAAATATACTACTCTATATATAATTTTACGCCTAATTTATTGAATCTATTATATTTTACTTATTCCTATTAGTTTTTAAATTATAACAATAATTACCGTCTATTTTAAGAACTTAATATTATAAAAATTTCAATATATTATTTTCTGTTACTCATATCTGAAAATTGATACTTTCCCCGTTAATTACGCCTTATAATAATACTAATTACAAATTTTTAGCTGATTAGGAGATGTGATCCTTTATTATTTTGTAGTTTTCATTCTGACCTTTTTCACGATTTTGCAAAAAAAAATTGTTATACTAGTTCCTCTGCTTACAAATAGATGGCGCTCCGCAAACCATAATTAGCCCAATTTAAGAGTATTTTATAACATATTAATAGACGTTGATTTAAAGAAAAAGACGATAGTACTTATTATATTACCTTTTTCTTCATGTAACGTAAAACATATGACAAATTGCGAAGTTTCCCAATCAGAAGTTCTTCGGAAAAATTCCTCGAGTTTTTACTCGGGGATATTGTTGTTAAAGTTGGAAAGCCTTCCGTCTATTTGCGGTTTATTACGAAAGAAAACCTGGGAAACTATTCGCTTCTTCTTTTTCTTCTTTTATTCGGATTAATATAATCGCGCGCAGTTTCGTGCATTGGGTTCATTAGAAAATTGATTTTAGAATATTGACTGTTTGGGAACATTTTATTACTCGTTCAGATGGCGTTTTAATGGATAAATATTAATATTCAAACGTTCGAAATACATTCGTTAGTATTTCCAAATAAATTATAAGCATTATCTACTTGTTTGTTTTATTCGTAATGTTAAACGATAAGCTTATCGAACTTTATTCAAATGTTTGTAAGCCTATTTTAAATTATCCAAAAATATCACGGAATGCTAAACTTCCAATAAAAACGGAAAGAAAGAAGGAAAAGAGATTTTTTTATATACAGGACTTATTTTGGCAATATTTTTTTAAAGATCATTTAATGCGATTGTATCGGAATAATTGGAATAAATTTTATTGAAATTATAAAAAGATGTTGAGCTTTATAATATATCAGACTTCTTTTTACACCAATATATGTTTGCATGTATTTTAATCAGTGGTATATTAATATATCATTTTATGTCTTACTAATATCGGAAAATTGTTTTTTTTTTCGTTGATTATGATTATAATAGTACTAATTACAAATTTGTAGTTGATTTCAGTATATAATCTATTTTTGTACATTAACGAAAATTAATATTTGTAAAATTTATTTTTGTTTCATTATTTAAAAATGTAGAACTCATTTTGTCCTCCATATTTCGTTGCTAACTTTCCAATAACTTAAATATTACTCTAATATAAACCTTTGGAAATTAATGTCCATAAACTGATTGGTACACAACCATTTTTTGCCAGAAGTCTTCGGTGAAATAAGGAAAACAAACAAGCGATGACGGATTGTTCTTCATCATGACAATGCGAGCTATCACACATCGGCTCAAACAAGAGACTATTTGAGCACTCAAAACAACGAATTGATGGTCATCGGTCGTACAACTCTGATTGACCCAATGACTATAACTATAATATTAGAAATACCTCAAAATTAATTCACAATACTAGTGTTGAACTATTTTGTCGTTGAACATAACAAAATAAAAGTTGAAATAATGCCCGGGAACATTTTTAAGGCACGGTATATAACTGAACAGTTGTACGGTATAGAGTGTAAGTTATATAACACAATTATAGTTCAACATGTCGTGGTGGAAAAGGCGCCTATGGCATCAAAACCATATTGAGAATTTCGGTACAGTTAGAGCAATTAGTTTAATGCGCCTGAAACAAATTGCAGGTAGTAGCAGCAGCGGTTGGTGAGATGAATTTCACGCGGCTAAACCAAAAATACGCAATTCGGATTGAAAATTAACGGCGGAAACAATATTCCCACTCATCTCATCCCGACCTCTTAAATCCACAATTAATTGCACGGGTGGTGGTCGTCCTGCTTACACCTAGAAGCCTTCTAGTTATAACAGTTTCGTAAATAGACCAAACGAATAGCCCGAAGGTTGTTTCGACATCCCCAGGGAATGTCCGGTCTCTTCCAATTAGATAACCAGACGATGTTGGCCCAAACTTGCCATATATGGCCGGAGACGAAACGATAATTCGGCCTGGCGAGATTCTCATTGGTTTACGTTAAGCATGCGCACCTACGAAGTTCGTTTGAATCTTATAGAGCGGGAATAATTGACAGAACAGTCACGTGGTATCGTTAACAATCTTGTTGTGGGCGAATGGGACTTTTTTATTTGTATTTATTACAAATAGTTAAAAAAAACAGAAATCCAGCGATAGTAAAAGACTACAACTTATACTAAGCAAAACTAACTAAATAGGGAATTGTTTATAGAGTATAGACCAAAAAATCAACAAACTTGGAAGGAGTAATTAAGAAAAAATGCTCCTTGAAAAGCTATAGAGTTGCGATAAGGAAAAATAGTCCAAAAAAACCGAAATCCAAGAATAATAAAAGATTACAACTAATACTAAACAAAATTACCTATATAGAGTATGGACCAAAATATTAGAGAACTTCGAAAGAGTAATTAAGAAAAAAGCCCCATGAAAATTGAAAATACAAAAAAAATTAAATGAATAACATCCTCAACATCATGACCTGAATTACAAATGGATAGCTCGACGATCACCAAGAGCTTCAAGCAATCCTTGATGTAATATAATAAATAAGATAGATGTGTCTGATATCAACAAAACCTTTTTGCCAAGCAATCTTTATTAAATTCAGAGGCTATAAAACATATTGCTGCAATCATCCTGCAAACGCAGCAAAAGGAGGATGTGCAGTAATAATAATAGAACATATTCAACATTTTGAAAAAATTAAATTTGAATCAGAAGATATCCAAGCCAGAGTTGTGAATATTATAACTAAGAATGGTATCAAACCAACACATAATATAAAATTCGAAAGATGTAAACAGTTTTTTTAAACGTACACGTTGTGGATCGATACTGGTTACTACCAAGGGTAAAGAATTGTTAAAGGCTGTTCCAGCATATGGTTCTGATAGTATTTCGTCAGGTAAACCCAGGATCTACTGAATTTCTACATAATTAGAAACATATCAAGAAGTTACATGCAAATTTAAAAAATCTAGGACTAAACTCACCGAGTTTTAAGGGAGTACATAATGTCAAAATGGAGTAATTGCTGTCTGGCTAATAGAAAACCCGATTGAATATGTTTTGGAGTGGAATTCAACTTAGAATACAGGGTACAGACTGAGGAAGAACTGAATTTTGAGATAAATAACTTGATCAAGGTTATTCAACATTCAGCGTTGCAAAATACTCCATAAATCAGACGGGGACTAAAAGGTAATAACTACCCTACGGAAATCCTGGAACTAATATCAGAAAAAAAGAGCGAGTAAGAATGACATTATATTATCAATATCATATAACACAACACCAAAAGAAACTAGAGTTTATTTTGCTATATTTTTAGATTTTGCTCAAGCTAATGATAAAGTTTGGCATGAGTGTTTAAAGCACAAGATTAAAATGCTTCTCCCTGACCAATATTCAAAAATTATAGAGTCATATATAACTGATTGATACTTCAGTGTTAAGCAAGAATATACCTACCTTAATTGATGATTATGATATAACCATAAACTTGTACAAATAGAGACTTGTACATTATATTTTGAGTAAATATTTTATTACATCTGCATTAAGACTATTTAGTCCACCTACGTTCTGATGTGGAAATGACTTTCATGCAAAAATAAATTATAAATAATTTAATAATATATTGTAAGATAAGATTTATTTATATTGTATTTATATTTTATTTCTCTTGGTGAAATGTGTTATTTTCAAATTCGACACACATTCGTTTAAATATGTATCGTATGCATCAGGTCTTGTTTTCTTTTCATGTAGCTTTTTTCATGACCATTTTGACCATTCCAATCATGTGACCGTTCTGTCAACTGTATCCGTTCTATCGGATATAAACAAATATCATTAGTACGCATGCGCATTGTAAACCAATGACAATATACCCAAGCCGAATTTTAGTTATAACAGTTTCGTAAATAGACTAAACGAGCAGCCTAAAGCACCCGCCACACACACGAATACCAAGGTTGTTTCGACATCCCCAGGGAATGTCCGGTCTCTTCCAATTAGATAACCAGACGATGTTGCCCCGAAACTTGCCATATATATAGCCGACTGGATAGATAAATAAACATTGAACTGTTAGCTCTACGTTTTCTACTCGTTCTTCTTTTAATATTCTCTTTTAATTTAGTCAATTTTCGTTTCGAGTTCAATCGACTCTCCTGCCTGAAAATCCCGTCCTATTTCCTTTCTCGTCGCATAAAACAAGAAAATATTCGAATAGGAATCAGTCACGAATTCATTTTCTTCGAATACACTCTCCAGCTATATTTCATTTCTCATTTCTTATTTTATCAAAATAATAACTGAATAAATTATCTTAATTTTTATATTTCTTGTTTCAATACCCACTATTGATTACTCCGAATATATTCAATATTTCTAAATTGGATTTACATTAAAATTTCAAGTTTTGTTTTAATATAAGAGGTTTTAAAATATTAGAATTGCGAACACTTATATATCAATATTAAACGATATGTATCATTTTATTTGGTACTTATATCGGAAAATAGACGCTGTTTTTGTTAATTACGCCTTATTATAGTACTAATTACAAATTTGTAGCCGATTTGGAGATATGATCTATTTTTATACTTTTTTCATATATATACTCAGGAAAAATTGGCATTTTCAATCATTTTCAGACTTTTTCCTCTTATGTGATTAATAATTGAGATACATTAATGAAAATATACTAGTCTGCGTAGATTTCTACGCTCAATTTGCTGGATCTATTATATTTAACTTGTTCCTGTTTGTTTTAAAATTATAACTAAAATTAAGGTTTACTTTAAAATATTAATGGTATGAAATGTTCAATATATCATTTTATCTGTTACTGATATTGAAAAATTAATGCATTTTTCGTTAAATACACCTTAAAATACTGCTAATTACACATTTACAGCCGATTAGGAGATATGATCTATTTTTATAACTTTTCCATACATATACTCAGGAAAAATTGGCATTTTCAACCATTTTCAGACTTTTTCCTCTTATGGGATTAATAATTGAGATACATTAATGAAAATATACTAGTCTACGTAGATTTTTACACTCGATTTGTTGTATCTATTATGTTGATCTATAACTAAAATTGAGGTTTACTTTAAAATATTAATGATATTAAATCTTCAATATATTATTTTATCTGTTACTGACGTTGGAAAATTAATGCTTTTTTCGTTAAATACACCTCAAAATGCTTCTAATTACACATTTGTAGCCGATTTGGAGATATGATCTATTTTTATACTTTTTCCATATATATACTCAGGAAAAATTGGCATTTTCAACAATTTTCAGACTTTTTCCTCTTATGTGATTAATAATTGAGATACATTAATGAAAATATACTAGTCTACGTAGATTTTTACGCTCAATTTGCTGGATCTATTATATTTAACTTGTTCCTGTTTGTTTTAAAATTATAACTAAAATTAAGGTTTACTTTAAAATATTAATGGTATGAAATGTTCAATATATCATTTTATCTGTTACTGATATGGGAAAATTAATGCTTTTTTCGTTAAATACACCATCAAATGCTTCTAGTTACACATTTGTAGCCGATTTGGAGATTTGATCTATTTTTATAACTTTTCCATATATATACTCAGGAAAATTTGGCGTTTTCTTCCATTTTCAGACTTTTTCCTCCTATGTGATTAATAATTGAGATACATTAATGAAAATATACTAGTCTGCGTAGATTTCTACGCTCAATTTGCTGGATCTATTATATTTAACTTGTTCCTGTTTGTTTTAAAGTTATAACTAAAATGAAGGTTTACTTTAAAATATTAATGGTATGAAATGTTCAATATATCATTTTATCTGTTACTGATATTGAAAAATTAATGCTTTTTTCGTTAAATACACCTTAAAATACTGCTAATTACACATTTACAGCCGATTTGGGGATATGATCTATTTTTATAACTTTTCCATATATATACTCAGGAAAATTTGGCGTTTTCTTCCATTTTCAGACTTTTTTCTCCTATGTGATTAATAATTGAGATACATTAATGAAAATATACTAGTCTACGTAGATTTCTACGCTCAATTTGCTGGATCTATTATATTTAACTTGTTCCTGTTTGTTTTAAAGTTATAACTAAAATGAAGGTTTACTTTAAAATATTAATGGTATGAAATGTTCAATATATCATTTTATCTGTTACTGATATTGAAAAATTAATGCTTTTTTCGTTAAATACACCTTAAAATACTGCTAATTACACATTTACAGCCGATTTGGAGATATGATCTATTTTTATAACTTTTTCATATATATACTCAGGAAAATTTGGCGTTTTCTTCCATTTTCAGACTTTTTCCTCCTATGTGATCAATAATTGAGATACATTAATGAAAATATACTAGTCTACGTAGATTTTTATGCTCAATTTGCTGGATCTATTATATTTAACTTGTTCCTGTTTGTTTTAAAATTATAACTAAAATTAAGGTTTACTTTAAAATATTAATGGTATGAAATGTTCAATATATCATTTTATCTGTTACTGATATTGAAAAATTAATGCATTTTTCGTTAAATACACCTTAAAATACTGCTAATTACACATTTACAGCCGATTTGGGGATATGATCTATTTTTATAACTTTTCCATATATATACTCAGGAAAAATTGGCATTTTCAACCATTTTTAGACTTTTTCCTCTTATGTGATTAATAATTGAGATACATTAATGAAAAATTTATTGAATTTATTGTATTTAACTTGTTCCTGTTTGTTTTAAAATTATAACTAAAATTAAGGTTTACTTTAAAATATTAATTAAATCTTCAATATATCATTTTATCTGTTACTGACATTGGAAGGTTAATGCTTTTTTCGTTAAATACACCTCAAAATGCTTCTAATTACATATGTGTAGCCGATTTGGAGATATGATCTATTCTTATAATTTTCCATATATATATACTAAGGAAAAATTAATATTTTCAACCATTTTCAGTTTTTCTCTTTGATGAAAATATGCTAGTCCACGTAGAATTTTACGCCTATTTTGCTGAACCTATTTTACTTTACTTATTCCTGTTGATTTTTAATTAATATTCAAAAAATTAAAACCCATTTTTTCTTCTATATATCGTTACTAACTTTCTAATAGCTTAAATATTACTCTAATATAAACCTATGGAAGCATTGAACTTTTATATTAATTACCCATTAATTTTTTGCTGTATTTTTTCTATTTTATAATATCAAGTTAATATCTACCATAAAATTTATGTATATCTTCTGATGTGTAGACCAAATTAAAAATTAAACTAGTATATCTGAAAAAAGTCCAATTTCAAGGAAAATACCAAATTGCAATTCGTGTTAAGGCATTTAAATTAGGTAGATCGAAAAAATATTCGACATCGCTCTTAAGAACCTTAGCAACGTTTATGTCTTATAGTCCCATTATTGCATTATTCTCCCATTACAATAGCTGTAAAAGCTACAGAAGACTGGTACCGCTCTAGGCGGTGTATTGTAACATATAAAACATGTTAAAAGTGGTACCGGAGATTTTGGAATGCAGATTTTGATCTTTCGTATGTGGAATGTCCTTGAGAAGGTCAAACAATAAAAAAACTAACAAATATAATTAATGAACCCAATAATAAATTAGATAGGGTATGTCTGATAAATTTGTCGTTAAATTTTACGTATACAAGAATATTTTCGATTATTAAGGAACTAGTAAATGATTCCTTGAAAATATCTAAAAAAATTAAATAATTGAATAGATAAGATATTATTTATTTTGGGTAATTATTTTGTATAAATCAATTTCAAGCTAAAGAAATATCGAAAATAACTTGGGTTTGGCTATTTTATATAGACTATTTTTATCACTTATTATATCAGCACTTATAATGTAAAAATAATTATATTTATTTTGAAATATTAGTAAAAGATAAGATAACATTTTTCAGTTTTCAATTTTTTTAAAGTCAATCTCCAAACTTTACTATAAATTAGAAATTTCTCATAAAATAGACAATTATTTTGGGCGTGGCAAAATTATAGACAAATTAAAGATCATAAGACTATGACATTATTTCAAACCTGATAAAAATAAATAAACAATTAAAGACAATTTATGTACCATTTAAGCACTTGTGCGTATTTTAATCAGCGATATCTATTGATGAAAGAAATGAAAATAGGAATTATCAATATATAGTTTTAATTTAACATCTTCCTATATAAAATTACGAGTACATATCAAGTTTTCATATCATATTATTCAGTTATTCAGTGTATACAGATGCTAATCAAGGAACACTCAAAATCATATTTGCGTCTTTCATTACTTTTGTCTAATTTGACTTCGACTGTCCATCAATAATATATATTATCCATCAAATGCTTCTATAATATATATTGTGGGAATGTTTCTCGATAAATGTATTTTTAAAGTAAAACTTGATGTGGCAAACTATTAATTTAATCTCTATTAGTTTGTAGAAATCGAAGAAACTCTAATAATGTATATTAATCATGGTTCAATAACCATATAAAATCAAAACTGATACAGTTGTTGTATATGCTTCGTAAACATCAATTATAGTGAAAGCAGTCGTAGCTATCATTACAGAAAAATTGATAGAAAGAATAGAAAGTTAATCTATTTTTTTTCATGGCCATCTTATAATATTTATTCTAAAATAAAACCTGGTAAGTATCACGGTATGATTTAAGTGATAATTAAGTTCTATTTTCTCTAAATGTAAAACTGCAAGCTGGTTAATTAATTGTTGTTTTTTCTTTCTCTGTTTCAGGTACGTACTTCAAAACTAGCTTAAACGGAAGGTAAATTCTAATTTTAATACGCAAACCGTCTAATTTCAACATCCTCATTATACCGGGGATTTTTTAATTATACGACTTAATTAGCACGTTTGATTTTAATAACTCTACTCATACACAGAAGAAGATTTTCAGCAAACGGTGGTTTTGTTTGCTGTTTGTTTTTTTTTACGGTAAATCACTCAAAAAGTCTGCGGTTTAACATTATATAGTTGCACCACTGTTAAAACACCCATGTGGTTTATTATTTAATCCATTAATTAATATTTTGCCTTTGCTGAGGAGATAAAATATGATTGAGAATTTTAGTGATTAATTAAAATAGAATCCTGGGACCATTAAATTAATTTAGATATATAAATATTGATTAAAGTGTAACAACTAAGAGCTATGCTATGTAGCAATTCTTGCTTCCAATCGCTTCCTTGCTTTTGGTGTTATACTGCCTGAAGTTGTAGGCACAGTTTCGTCTGTTTCAAGAGAGTCTATAGAGAAACACATTAGTGTCAAATATCTCATTTATCTTATCTTGAAAGAAATATTATATTTGTACTTACATCTAATTCGTTTTGGAGATTCTAGTGTGGACTGAACAACTTTTGCTTATTCCAATATTGAACTTGTAACTATATTTTTCTTTTCTGATGCCTTCTTACTTTAAATTACTAAATTACAATACAAGGACTTGTAGTATTCTTGGTTATTAATTAAATTTATCATTATTTAATTACAGTGGACTTTGTAAATAATTTTTATCATAAATTCTATAAAGATGACATTATAAAAGCAAATAAAACCTAAACTATGTAAAATGTCAAACCAAGGCATAGGACCAAAATCAACAAATCTGTCATTTCTTCTTGATTTTATATTTCCAGCCCTCTTAAGTGCGAGAAACACAACTTGAACATGGTTACAACTGCACCGATTTCGAGGTTCCATTATCTTAGTTTCTAAAGTACACCCTCAAAAACAACACGTTGAAAGTTCAAAGTAATATTTGTTTATATGGAACCAAAAAAATTCTTGAATAAAAAAATCAGTCATCGAAAAGTTATTTAGAGTAGTGCTTAGACCGAATACTTATTGAGTGATCAATTTTTTTTCAAGCACTAGGGATAAAATATAGGTAATAGAGCCCCAGAAAGTGCGATTTTAATTAATTTTTCAAACAATTATTGTAGCTAAATAATTAAATCTAATTTCACGTTTCACACTCAAAAATAATTACGCAATATAATTGAAATTAGATTATACTCGCGATTATTAGTCACGCATGCGTAATAACGATAATTAAACAATCAGCTGTATTTTCGCGCGATGAACAAAACGTAACGATGGAGACCGAGAGAGAGAAAGAGAGAATGAGAAAGAAAAAGAATTGGTGAAGCGTCCGTGGAAAAGAAAAATAGTTTTCGAGGAAAAGACGTCTTTATAAGTTGTAAGCCAGTTAAAATAATTAGGAAGGGAAAAACAGAAAATCGATACAGCATACGGATTCTCTGCGTTAGTTGAGGATAATGTTGTTTTTTTTTTCTTCGTGCCGTAAAGAAGGGGAAGTTGTGAAAAAGCTGCAGGTGTTTTAGATGCGTTTTGTGTACATACACTAAACCCATTGTTTATAGTTATTGACTCGCAAGGTTGTGTTCATTAGGTTAATCTCTTTTAATGATGCCATAACTGGAAACCTAATGAGGAAGTAAGAGGATACTTATTAGAATTAAGCAACCTATTTCAATCTAGTACACGGGCTTTTTCAGGCTAATCTTTTAATCTTTATTATTCTGTTTTCTGTTCGGGATTATTTATTTAGCGCTAAATTACTGCTGTTTTATTTTTATTTCATTCTAATATAAGGACTCCGCATTTTGAGGGATTTGTTTATATATTACAAGCTTTATTGTGGAATAAAAATATATGTTTCCATGGTTGTCGGAGTTTATCCACTCTTCTGATGTATTTCTCTAATACATTAATTGCAGATTAGCTTAAGTCGTCCTCCGATTTCTCTCCTCTCTATCATTGCTTAAAATATTCTTCTTATTTAGTACATTTGTATTTCTGATGCTTGTATCTTACTTCTATCTCTCTTTGACAATACCACTTCAATTTTATTTTTCCAATTGTGGCATTCATTTCCATCTGTTGGCTTCCATTACTTTTCAATTTCGATTCCCAGTTACTCAAATGCATTTACATGTTCTATTTTTACGTCCTTAATCCAAATGGTTGTTTAATACTTCTGGCTTTGCCATCACCATGCCACTTTTGTTTTGATTTTATTCATCATCATTCCATATTCTCTTAGTATCATATTCCTCTTCTTACTCTGTCAAATGTCTGGGTATAATTCAGCATAATAATAATACGTAAATCCTAATAATAGAGCTCAGTATACTTCAAATATTCAAGGCGATATATCAAATCTAAGAAGTCAAGTTTATTTCAAGCTCGTTAAATCCCATTTTATTTTCTTCAAGAAATAGGCCTTAGATCAAATGTTTCTAACCAAGAATTAATAATTATTATTTTATCAGAATTTGATCAAAATAATATTTTTTTGACTTGGATGACGTATGTGATGGACGTACCTTTTCAACTTCGAGTCCTAGACTGTTTTATTTTTTAAGGATATCTTGATTACTTGGGAAAGGAATATGATATGCTGAGTTGACAAAGTGTGTAGTGTTTTCACATACATACATGCAAGTAAATATATATATATATATATATATATATATATATATATATATATATATATATATATATATATATATTTGGTTGTGTCCTCCTTAGTCTCCTTAGTCCATTCGTAGTACCCCCTGGCTATTACTTGTTCTGATCTGTGCAAAACTATATACAAGATTAAGTTTTTATTTATAATAATTGTCAGTAAAGTATATTTCGTTTAAATATACACACTATAAAACACATTTTCAACCACCGTACTTCCAGAAGTCATTACAACTCGTAAAACACCACTCGATCAAATTCGATTTCAAAAATGTATTATATATGTAGTACAATTTCACTGTCAGTTAATCTCAGTTTTGTTAATAATTTATGATACAGCCTGTATATAATAATAATGTAAACAGAAGCATTCGAAATTCATTTTTTTTACTGTCTTAAAATGACTTAATTAGGAGATGATGGTTATTAGCGTGGAAGTGAAGACTGTACGGATAATTGGCTTTTCAGATGTTCAATTTTCTGAAGGGAACACAGAACAATTGTCAAAGTTAACATCTGGCAAAATAAACATTTTCTACAGTTCTGTTGTTTAATTTAGCTTATAATTTCGATTTTTTTCTTCCGCTATAGTATTGTTCCGGTTCTCGCAAATGTATTCGTATCATCAAAAATAAACTTCCTCTATAGCTATAATTAATGCCTTATGTTGGTTATAGTTATTAAGGTATAGCGAATATTAATTAATAGTTTCTATAATATAGCAAATCGATTGTTAAAACGACAACTATCGCTCGTAAGTACAGAGACTTAGTCCATTTAGTGAGGAAAGGAATATATCGGATATATGTGTGGTGCTTAAGCAACATTCTGAACGACATAATGAATTTGCTTTTTGCCTTTCCGCACTTACTAAGTTTAAAGTTCCTTTCTGATACTTAAGAACGTCGTTATAACATCGATTTCGACATAACTTACCTTGTAATAAACGATTATTACTATTTATTAGGTAATAAATTGTATTTTTTAAGTGTGTCCAACCTGTAGTTGGAAGAATATTGACCGGTGAAGTGAAAGAAATTAAGATGCATAGCGTATCACCATCGGTATCTTAAAACTATTTAACCGTTTAACCGTGTACATGTTGCGAATTAGACGAATAGGAAATTATAAATATCCTTGAAGGAATGTTCGAATACACATTTTAAATCGATTGTCGAAATTTGTCGAAATGTTATTTCTTTGTACGAGAAGCTACCGTCTGTGTTTTCTACAACTGTCATTTGAACCTATCTTTATACTATTCATGGAGTAAGATCCGGTCCATACGCTGGATGCGTAAGAAATTTCGCAACCAATCAGTTCAAGAGTTATTGATAGTACAGTCGAACAAATTCTAACAACAGAATATGACAGAACATTAACAAGTATTAATAGAGATATGCGACTTTAGATCCCCTTTATAACTTTATAATATATGAAATTTGAATTCTTAGTGATTAGCTTCTCTTATTTCTTTGGTAATAATTTAAATAAACGTATTTTAGAATTATTTCAAGACGATATGTGCTGCCAGTATACTATCGATCAAAGCAAATGGCATTAGAAGGGACAATGTTTGATGAATATGATGGCTCGCATTTCTATGGGGGGTTTCACGAATGTTTGCGGCATATGGTCTAACGTTCTATTGAAAAAATCACATTGTCTTTTTTTCATTTCATACTACACTCAACAACATATGTTGCACAACTCTAGTGATTTCCCATGATAGTTTCTTTTTGTTTCTCCATGTTTTTTGCTTTATCAAGACATTTTTGTCGTGTTTACTGTTCATTCATCCTTGAATCAAACATTTTTGTATTATTATTTATTTATTACATTGTTACTTGCCGTTTCCAACTAACCTACGATTTGCCTTTATGATAACTTAAATCTAGGTATATATCTAGGAGGACCCATGGGCCCTATCTCAGTCTCTGGTGAAATAATGTCCATATATGTCACTGCTGTATTTTTTATTATATGCACCTCACTACACAAGATCAGATGATTTGATTCTTTTGAGTCTGTGTCCTGTTCTGGTGGTATCCAAAAGTTGCAATACTTCAATATTATCATGAGAATGGAGTCTTTCCTCAGGCCCCCTTGCAATTCTCTTGATTTCTTGGCTGACTGTATGTATCTTGAGATCTGGATGTAGGTAGTCAGTACTGTAGTATTTGGTGCGCCCACAATACTTCTGAGAACTTTATTTTGAAAAATTTATATTTTATTTATGTTACTCTTTGCAGAACATCCCCATAATTGAACTTTGTATGTCCATATAGGTTTCAGTATTTGCTTATATAATAGCAATTATTATGTACCGATAATTGTAATTTTCTTTCAATTAGCCAATACATTTTCCTATATTTCAATTCCAGTTCTTTTCTTTCCTTGTTTATATGTTCCTTCCAGCGAAGTTTTGCATCAAGATTCATTCCGAGATATTTAGCATTATTGCTATATGGAATGATAGTATTATTTAATGTTATTGATGCTTGTACGATCTGATTGTAGGTGTACTGCACATGCACAGATTTACTTTCGTTAATTTTTATTTTCCAGGCTTGTCTCCACTTATTTATATTGTCACTTGCCTGTTGTAATTTTCATGTGGCTTCTTCACTATTGTCTCCGACAGCTATAATCACAGTATCATCAGCAAATGTAGCCATCGTAATATTCTCCATTTGTGGTATATCACAAGTGTAGACTAGATAAAGCATTGGTCCCAGTACATTTCCTTGTGGTACACCTGCTTTAACTTCTTTTATTGTAGAGTAAGCTTCTTCTTGTTTGACTCTAAACATTCTGGTTGTAATGTACGATTTTAGTAGTTCGGTATGTTTTTTTGGTAACATTTTCTGTAGTTTATGAACAAGGCCTTCATGCCAAACCATATCGAAGGCTTGTGCTACATCTAAGCAGAGCATACATTTTTACTTTCGTAGGCTTTTTCAATAATATCTGTTATTCTGTGGACCTGGTCAATTGTTGAATGCTTTTTAGTAAACCCAAACTGGTGTGTTGGTATTAGGTTTTGTCTCTCTATAATTTGAATCAAACATAAAAAAAAATGCTTCATACAAATAATGATGGTGTGACATTATTAACATTCAATACAAACGAATTGTTATTAAATTAATAATATATACGGGTATATTTACATATTCTCTACTTATATTTGTGTATTTCATTGATGACATTTATCAGATGGTATCTTCTTAAAAGCCATGCATGTAATTAAGTCGAAATAAATCATAATGGAGCCAGAAAAAGAACAGCATGAATTCAGAAAATAAAATTCTATAAAATGTTGGAGATGTATACATTGTACGCATATATTTATTTCAATATGACTATCAACCTGGGAACTACTACGGAAACCAGTAAACGTAAATCGTCGATTGGGCCTTTTTACAGTTTACAATGTGAAAAGGGAATCTTTAGTTCGCATATGGCGTATAATTTTATATGCTTTAGCAAAACATTGTTTTTCTTATGAATTATTTTTCTGTATACCGCTTTTGATCGAAGTACAAAAATTAGATTGAAAATATTTTTGCTTTAAATTTCGTCCTGTTTTTCATTTGTTTATAATAAAACCACAATGTTATGTCACAATCATAAAATATACTTTACCTTTTCCTCATTATCCACGCATCAGAGGCATATCTAGCCAATTTCTAATTTCTTCAAGTGGGGTAAAATTTATTCTACTTAAAATATGTCCTATGTGTTATAATGTCCGATGATAGAGACAAGTGGTAGTCAACTTAGGTGTGGATCATACGACGTATAGAGTAGAGAGGTCTAGTTTTCGAATGCTCAGAATTTAATGATTTCATTAAATTCTTCTTTTTTTGACTTTTTTGACTTTTTGTAATGCAGTATAATTTTAATGCTTGATATGATGGTCTACCTAACTTATCAGATAAAAAGAAGTTGGTTGTTACTCCGACCAACTTATTGCAAGTGAAGTCATCTGGTACCGGATATCGAGAAACTATACCTGTGTCTAATAATACCATTAATAATATTATAATATAATGAATAATAGAATAATAAAATGCCGTTTTATTCTAACCTAAATTATTTATGATTGAATTATTTATGATTTGAATTTAAACAAAAATAAGTTTACGGTCAAGTATCTAGGCCTTAGAGATTACTAAAAGAATTCTGTAACATTAAATTTAATTTCAATTAATTAAAAACCTTTAATTTTTTGAACTTCCTTCGTTTAAGAACCAGATTGCTTCAACATCTACGTGTTGATAAATGCAGCTACCTCTGTTTTTGTATCTTTAATAAATAGAATAATGCAGAAGCTTCTCACTTCTTCAAGATGGAGCATGTAGATGAGAGGATATACATCAAGCCATCTGTAAGCTTGAAGTCTTTCAAATGAGATTCTGATTTTACTAATGACATGAATTAGTGCATAACTGAAGAACAAATCCAGAAACTGAATGAATTACAATGACAAAATTAACTCCTGCAAAACCAACATCCGCAAAGAAGAGAAGTATGATGGTGAATTATTTTATTATTTTTACTAGTATATCATCGAATTTTTATTTGAATGTATTTTATTCAAATATATGTATATTATTTGATTTATTAACTTGTTCAAAAATTATTATATTATTTATAAACCAAACAGGTTACCAGAAAATGAAATTCCTTTTTTAATGTAATATGATACCATAGAATGAGCTCATTTAAATTATTAACTTCTTCATAAATTATCTATTTAACAATTATGTTGTTTATATATGATGATTAGTTACACAAAAAAATTCCGTTGAAGTAATATGATACGAAAGTCCGGATGGATGATCTCTAACAAATTTTAGCCACAAAACAACATTTCACGCATACATATACGTGTACATCTTATGCAATGCCTCACGGGTATAAGCTATTCAAATTTTATGTTATAATTTAAAATTCAAATTAGACATTGAGCATTAAGTCTAATCAGCTATTACTGCAATTTACTGAACTCAGTGCAGTACACTTTGGCTTCGAGAATGACAGTCAATTTTATTAAATTAATTTACATGGGGAAACGTTCGAGACTGTGAGAATAGACAGAGAGGCAAGGCAAAACGCTAAATAAATGGGCTGCATCAACTATTTACGTTAAAATAAGTAACATATTTGCAGAAGTGGTTCTTGAAAGGGAAACTAACCCACAACGAATATGCAGAAACGGTGATTTATTTAGTTGCAAAATTGAGTTACCCTCTGTGCATCTATGTTTTCAAATTTGTAGTAATATTTGATTATTTGTCATGTACATCTCACAATATATGTTAAAACACTTGTTTGTACATTTAGCAGCGATATCTATCGGTGAGAACGCAAAGCATAAATGTAACAAATATGTTGTTACAACCTAACTGTGACATTTAATAATTTTGACATTTCTCCATATAAAATAACAGTTTTTCATTTGGTAATACTGAGTTATCTAGTTTGGCTTGAAGAAATTTGTTGCAAAAGCCCATCATACACTTTTAGAAACTTATGATGATGTCTTTCTGTCATATTCCGATTATCTGTTTTGGTTTTAATGATTTAAAAGTGGTGCTTTTAATGTCAATGACAAGGTATGGCCTTGAAGGTCCTTTAAAATTGGGAGTGAAATTCAAACCCTCAAAGAACTTAACAGTTGGTGAATCAACCGTCTTCGGACGATTATAACATATGCGATATGAAAGATCGAAAAGAGGGAAAATAGCTGCCATACTAACTGACTGAGTTTTATCGCTTGTCAAGCAAAAAAATTAAAAAGTTTTATGTGGCGTGATTCAATTGCCGATGAAAACGAAATCTGAAAATGAAATCTTTATGTGTTTAAAAAATTGTTGCTCTTAACTCTTTGTTACATCTATGGTCTCCACAATGCCAATTTCCAAGTCTCAATGAAGTTCACTACTTTTAAAATCCTAAAGAGTATCGATCATATTTCTTGGTTCTTTGTTCTACAAGTGTTGAATTATTTACATGTTACATTTCTGGCACAAACTCCGAGTTGAATGGTAGTAATCCAAACAAATTTAATGATATCTCTCTATATCAACATTTTATTATATGTGGAGAAGCTAAACTGGTTATTGACTGGACAATATATTTTTTTGTATTTGACCTTTATGTTTACATGTTTACACGATTCTTCAGTAGCAAAGCTGTGTCTTTTTGTTTATATTTGACAGCCATTGACAGCAGACTCTAGAATTGTAATAAAAACGAAAGGATTCAAGTGCTCGAAGATGTTCGACCACAATTCGAAATATGTTTGTGCCATTTTATAACATGGATATATTACAAAACACCAAGAACTACAAACAACGAAAACAGTGGGTTTCTTCTTGTAAAGTTTCAAGTTGTATCTGTCGACCAACAAAGTCATTGCCACAGTTCTTAAAAAGAGCACTGCGAGTACTATTAACTATTGCATTTGAAGACTCAGGAAGAAAATTGTATTCTATCAGGACAATACACGAATACACGAAACCACGACAAAGATATATTATATTATGGGCTATATATTTATATATACTAGCCATATATTGGGCTATTGCAACTGCAACCATATCCGACATATTCTCCAGATTTAGCCCCCAAAGCAAAAAAACCAAAAAGGCGTAATACAAAACTTCTTTGAGGGCTTTGCCTAACTAAGAAAAGTAAGGATCAAGATTTTTCATATTAAAAATATTATTTTATTTATCATTAAATCAATAAGCTATCAGAAATAAATTGTGGATAGTAAATAATCTTATTTTAAGGTTGAAACTAATATTTATTCCAAAATACTAGACTAATATTTACTTGAATGGGGCTTGGCATGCAACAAACATTATATCTAGAATACACACACGTACATATTCTGCGCAAACATTCTAATTAGTTGTAAACATCTCAAAGATAACGATAAATATTGAAAGCTTTATGTAGATTTAATTCGGTTGTTGTAAGTTACATTATTATGTCAGGCAAGAGAAGTGAAAAAAAAAACTATAAAGGAAATCGTCAATTTCCTTAATCGCTAAGCTCTTCTGTTATTGCAGGCCAACATTCTGAAAGGTTAAAGTTATGCAACAACTATGGCAGTTATCGTCGATGATCTACTCGAACCGTGGGATGCAAATAAGTGTTTTAATTTAGCTAAATTACACAAAGGTATTTTGTATTATACAAACCGTAATGTAGTGCCATTAATACTAGATTTTATTTGAATTTCTACCACTGGATTTGTTTAGATCTGACTTCGATAGCTGTAAGTGAGGAAAAGATTTTCATTTTGAGATGTTGTATATAGGCAGGTGTAGAATGTGGAAGTTCATGATACTGTTTCTATTTACCATATATACTCATGGAATAATTTGAATTTCTCTTATATCGTTCATCTCTAACTGGTAAGCTATGAATGTCGCATATTTAGTTAACAGTAGAAGTTTAACAGTTAGATCGGAACATATTAAAATACAGACATTTTCTTTACTTGTCATTTTGAAATTATACATTTCGTTTTTGATACATTAGTAAACGATTTCTTGTTTTATCATTTAAATTTTAATCACAATAGCTGCAATATTCGGTTGTCTTTTTTCTAGTAAAAAAAGACAAGCAATATGTTGTCGAAAACAAACAATTAGCTAGTGTTCTAAATTTAAACATGGTATTGTAGCGACCTTGAGGCATGTCGAATTTTACATAGTGGAATAACGGTCTACAAAATACCCAGAAATATAATCCCAGATGTTGAACACGGGAGGGGTACCAGCAGCGCCAACTAGAACCCGATATCGAATATCTGGCAACCCCGAGGCATTTATCTGGGATGTTATTGAAGGGTATTTCCATTCATTCAATACTCGACCATCGTTTGGTTTAGACGTGCCACCATCGACTGCCCAAGCCTCGTCTCCAGGAAACACCGCTGCCCTCCGTTTTTATCTATTTTGTGTTTTCCACATTTTTATATTACTTCAATAAATAACGGTCACATAATGTAAACACCACTGTTTCATTTCGTTTTACCTCCATTCACTGAGCCCATATCAACTTACCCTAAAGTATCATATTTTACCCGAAAAATTGAATATATACAAGGCTTTTGAAGAAGAGTCTACTCAGTATATTAAAATGTTAAATGTTATATTGTTTTCAGTCACATCAACTTCTTGGATTTTTAGTGACTGGACCTACAACTTAACGTGGGCTCCGAACCACGGTCCTCGGCATTAACTTTAGAAACCATCAATCACAAAGCCCCAGCAGGATTCGAACCCCCGACTGTCGCAACTGTAGGATGACCGTACAGCCGCCTTTACCAAGCCTACTACTCAGTATATTAGTTCGAATAGGCTGAAATCACAAAAATATTTATATAACATATTCTAAAAATAATTATTTTTTAATTACAAGTGTGATTACTAAAATTTTGATAGAAATAAAAGCACAAAATTCACCATATTAGGTCTAAAAGCCAAACAAAAACCTTATAAAACATTGACGCTACATAACATTTCCTAAACATAATTTCTGCATTCCAGCGTTTGAATTTATGACTTTCGATTATTATTTGGACTTCACAGTTAAAAAATATGTTTTGTGTTCCCAATGGGAAGAAAAATTAAAGGAAAAAAATTGAGCTCGGATTTTTCAAGGCAAATAACCTAAATTTGTCCATTCGTTGATGGTGACTGTACTATGTGATCATAATAAAAATAATAATTAGCATACTAGAACTCTTAGAGAGTATTCCAGAGACCATAGCCATCAAATGCGGTTGAATATTGAAGAAAATGAAGTAAACATACTAAATAACACTTGTATTATTGAATTCAAGAGTTCCATATTTACTAAGATAAATCAAAATTGTATCGGTGGCAAACCTACTGAAATATTTTATGTTGATAGTTTAAGATACAGATGCAAATATGTTAATTTTACATAGTTAATAGTAACTACAACACAAAAACTTTAAATTACATATATATATATATATATATATATATATATATATATATATATATATATATATATATATTATATCTGCTTAGTTTCTGTTACGCAATGATAACATTTTAGCTCACACATTGTCTATTTGTATATAAGTATTGTTCGAATTGTACACACACACATGCCAATTTGTAAAAACTTGATACCATCAAATTGTTCAAATCTGAATGAAATATTTATCTTAACCTGGTGAAATATAGCTCATCGAATTATTTGATGTACAAGAATTACACAAAACACAATATATTAAGGAACATATTTTCTTTTTAATTAAATATATATAGTAAGTTTTAAAAATAAAATTTTATTTACCATCTACTCCAAATACGACAGAAAATGTCGAAGACAAAACCATTTTATTTTATTTTTTCTTATAAATACGTTTTCCACGAAACAAAACTGCCGCTCTCCGTTCCATTTTGTTCATCTGTTCAATTTTTAATAATTATATATTTATAGCGAGTATAAAAGGTTCCATTATGTCTTATATTTCAGAACAATCTCTCTTATGCAGTTCGCAAAAAACTAGATACTCCGTCGTGTTCAAATTAGTAACGTTTCGTGGTAGTTTTATTAAATGTCGTATGATCATGGTAAATATATAAAAAATCGAAAACGAAACCGCCATTTAAAAATAAATCGCTATTTAAAAGTGGGCCAATAAAAATGGCAACGCCACGGAAAGCAGTAAATTTCTCTATCGAGCAAATGGCGTGCATGTGTTTAACCAGAAAAATAAGCACCCAGTTGCTGGCAATACTCTGGGGGATGTGGCTCAGAACTCCCATCCACTATCTAAATTTACAGAGAACTTTATATAATTTAACAGTTTCCTGAAGGCCGTGCTGTATATTTGATAGAAATACAGCAGAAAACAAACGTGTCACTGCAGGGAATAAAAAGGGAAGCTCACCCAGTAAATAAAGACTGACCTAAAAATGAAATAAACAACTTTGCGTAAGGTGCATTGCTATAATAAGAAACCGAGGCTTTTAACAGAAAATAAAATTCAATTCTAATGTGTTCGTACAGTTCAAAAAAAAACTATTTCTATATATATATATATATATATATAGTATTTCTTAATAACCTTACCTTCGAATAAACTATTTTTAACTAAACATTTTAATGCATAATATTTGTTCTTTGTTTGTAGCGCCACCTTTTGCCGAGTAGGTTAATTACATGTGATGTTTCAGAAAATTACATTCGACCACAGATGGTATCATAAAAAATTAAAATGTTCTGTTCTGGCAATATCCTTAAATTATTTCTACTCTCTATTCTTAACATATTCTTTATTTACGTACAGAAAACTTCAAAATATTTTTCCCAGGTGTTCTTTAATTATTTACGGCTGCTATTTATTTAAACTAGTGTTCGTCCTGTGGTCGACAATAACTTAAAAATGATCGTAATACTACTAATACTACTTGTTTTGACAATATTTTCAATATAAAATCAGAAATATATTTAATATATAACATTAATTATTACTAATATAGCCGGCTTGGTTGCGCAGTGGTAAAGGCGATGGGACGGTTCTCCTACTGTTGCGATAGCCGCGGGTTCGAATCCTGCTGGGGCATGGTCGTAAATTTATTTTGTGATTGTTTAAAATTTGTGAACGTTCTAGGCAAAAGTGTAAAATCTGACAAGACAAATGATCCCAGTCACGCCAGTAACCAGGCTGGGTAAGACCGGATGTCTTCTGGTATGATTTCTAAAGTTGGTCACTCGCCAGTCGGTAGGCTTTTAATGCTGAAGACCGTGGTTCAGAGCTCACGTTAAACTTTAGGCCCAGTCCAGATAAACCCATAGTTGGTAAAAGGCGACTTTAAAATATATATAAAGAAAATATTACTAATATATAATATTAATTAATTTTAATAACACTCACTAACCTTTTTTAAATGGCATTTAATTAAATCTAATTTTTATAAGGTTTTAATAATCAATCAAATATTAATAAGATTAAATTACTACATCACTGAACATCATAACAAAAGTCCGAAGTAAAATTATTTTTGGAACTACAACAACTTCAGAGCATTAAATATAAGTATAAATACTTTTTATTTACTTTTATGTTATAATCATAAACATGGAATATGAAATGAAGTAATATATATTTGTGTATCAATTAAAACAATAACGAAAACAATTTTACTAACTTAAGTAACCAACGTTAGACACTTTAATTTTTACAAAATAGAAATTATTTATCGTATTTAAAGTTTGTATTATCATTAAATGAACTATAGACTATTACGTCATTTATATGTTATTATAGTATTTATGTTTTATACATATTTTTCACCTAAAACATATATTGAAAAACAATAAATGTAACAAAAAACCAAAATTGCATAGTTCTTTACTTATTTTCTTATTTTTTTTTACAGTTTTGTTGGTCTATGTTACGATGAAATTTTTGAACATGTCTGTCTTCAATTATTTTAAACTTGCTTTTAAATTTATAAGCTCGTACAGGTCCTTCAGTTAGAATATTGGTAAGCTTTAGGCTCACGTTAAATAGTATAGATCCAGTCCGGATAAAAGTAATATGTAAAAAGGAAAATCTAAAATATAATAACCAAACTAACTTTAAAAAAAACTTGTTTTGAAGTATATATTGGTTGAAATGACTTAAATTATTTGCTTTTATGTTTGGTAAAGCGGTTTGCTAGGAAACTGTTAATAAAAATACGGCATGTTTTCTTTTCACCCACCAATAGCTGCAGTTGTTGCAATGATTCCTTTTTAATGCAAACTGAAAAGAATTCTTCAAAGGATAGATGCAAACAAATACGGTTGGACATTTGATTCTTTGAGTCGCGTTTTTGGTAGAGTCTGTTGTATTTTTATAAAGAATTTCTCTCTGAATATTCTTCGTGCTTTTAGCGTAGCTCTTCTGATGATATTTTTATATGTATGTTATTTCTTTTAATAAAAAAAATATATGTTTTTGCAGTTTTGTTTACGTATGGTTTTCATATATTTATATATTTGTTTTTGAATTTTTTTAAACAGTACCGTATTGATATTTTTTCTAACAAACAAATTTTAGGCAAACAAAATTCAACTCTATTCATACTCCCCCACAATATTGATTGATTATTTCTTTATTTGAGCCACATAAGATCAAACCAATAGTCACTGGGAACCAAGTCTGGGCTATATGTAGCACTTCTGATGATATTTTTATATGTATGTTATTTCTTTTAATAAAAAAATATATGTTTTTGCAGTTTAGTTTACGTATGGTTTTCATATATTTATATATTTGTTTTTAAATGTTTTTAAACAGTATCGTGTTGATGTTTTTTCTAACAAACAAATTTTAGACAAACTAAATTCAACTCTATTCATACTCCCCCACAATATTGATTCATTATTTCTTCATTTGAGCCAAATAAAATCAAATCAATAGTCACTGGGAACCAAATCTGGGCTATATGTAGCGCTTATGATGATATTTTTATATGTATGTTATTTCTTTTAATAAAAAAATATATGTTTTTGCAGTTTAGTTTACGTATGGTTTTCATATATTTATATATTTCTTTTTAAATGTTTTTAAACAGTATCATATTAATATTTTTTCTAACAAACACATATTAGACAAACAAAATTCAACTCTATTCATACTCCCCCACAATATTGATTGATTATTTTTTTATTTGAGCCAAATAAAATCAAACCAATAGTCACTGGGGACCAAGTCTGGGCTATATGTAGCGTTTCTGATGATATTTTTATATGTGTGTTACTTCTTTTAATAAAAAAGTATATGTTCTTGCAGTTTAGTTTACGTATGCTTTTCATATATTTATATATTTGTTTTTAAATATTTTTAAACAGTATCGTATTGATATTTTTTCTAACAAACGAATTTTAGACAAACAAAATTCAACTCTATTCATACTCCCCCACAATATTGATTGATTATTTCTTCATTTGAGCCAAATAAAATCAATCCAATAGTCACTGGGAACCAAGTCTGGGCTATATGTAGCGCTTCTGATGGTATTTTTATATGTATGTTATTTTTTTAATAAAAATATATATGTTTTTGTAATTTAGTTTACATATGGTTTTCATATATTTATATATTTATTTTTAAATGTTTTTAAACATTATCGTATTGATATTTTTTCTAACAAACAAATTTTAGACAAACAAAATTCAACTCTATTCATACTACCCCACAATATTGATTGATTATTTCTTCATTTGAGCCAAATAAAATTAAACCAATAGTCACTGGGAACCAAGTCTGGACTATATGAAGGATCGAAAAATAATTCGAAACACAACTAGTTAAATTTGACGACTGTAATCTTTCAAAAAAAGATTAGGGAGTTGTTAAAATACGTATAGCTTAAAACTAACATGGTAAATAAGACCTGCACAATATGCAGAAATCAGAATTTCGTTTTTTAACGAAACTGTACTTATTTTATTTCGGATATGGAAAATCGAAACGAATATACCAAACATAAAACGTCTTTATCTACTCTAAAATATTCGTCTGCGCCTTTTTTGATACACTTTTCCATACGATGAAGACTATTGATAAAGGCGCACTGTTCTTTGTTTTGATCCTCTACGTTGGAAACCAATAGCTTCAGTTGTTTTAAAGATTCCCTTTTTAAAGAGAAACTAAAAAGATTCGCAAAAGGGTAGTCGCAGACTGATGCGGTTGGAAATTTGATTCTTTGAATCGTATTGTGAAGCAGTCCTTTCTCTGTTTTGGTCGTTGTAAAATAACTCGAGAAATTTGCGTGAATATTATACAATATAAAAACAGGCTTTAAAAATATATCTTTTTATAATATATATTATTGTTATAATTTAAATTCTATACATTTATTAGGTGCTTGCTTCTATTCTGAGAATTTTCATTTTAAAGAGGCGTTTATTGATAAAAATTAATACAACATATACTAAACAAAATATTTTCGTCATTTCAACTTTTTCCCATCTTTCTGACAGTATGGTGTTACTGTGTTAAAAAAACGTTATTGGTGCATCAAGCGCTGGTCAGAAGGCGCTAGGTGTGGTGAGTACGTTGGGTGCTTCCATTCAAGGCGCAACAATATATCCTTTACAATTCTTAAAACATATGGCCGAGTATTGTGATGCATGAGAATTACTTTGCGTCGATTTTAGCATCTCATAATGCATATTGGACCTTGCTGATCCCACCGGCTGTACAGCAAAACTTTATGACCGTGAATATTCCGCTTTGGATCGAAGTAAATGGTTCTTCTGGACTACTCCGTAACTTCTTGTACTCGGAATTGTCGTAGTAGATCCGCTTTTCCTCACCAGTCACAATACGTCACCCAAAACTGTTCCTTTTAGTCTGGCAAGATCGATTCGAACAAGAACAGAATGATATAATGTGATCAAAATGATATTTTCAGTCAATTCATGTAGTAGCCATTTTTCCTCTTTTGGACCTTTCGCATAGCATGTCTAAACAGTTGAGTAATCATCTATAAAGCTGTCTGAAAGTTTGCGCTGAGTTTTCGTTGCTATAAGCCTTGCAAATCATTGTCTTCGAACTATTTTGGGTCTTCCAATGGTCACTTTTTAAACAAAACCAACAATTTGAAAATGATGGCGAAACATCACCAGAAGTTAACCAAGCAAAAGTTAAAAGTAAGTAATACAGATACTCAAATGGACATTGAAAATGCCCCTTTGAGTATCTGTATACACTCAATAAAACTAAATGTATTATATTTTATGTAGGAATATCTCAAAACTTTCAAAATGTTATAATACTGTTAATAAAATATGAATGAATTTCAGCTACACCATTTGTTATACTGTGATGTGGATCAACAAGTATGATACAAAACATAAACTGAAAAATCATCGGTCTTCCTACTTGATATCAATAGAGATCTATCTTTAACAAAATGTTATTTATTATTATTTTTTATATAAATTAATATTTTAACTTTCGGTATAGAACATACGTTTAGTAGAAGCAAATTACATGTCAATGTAGGAAATTAAAAAGGGCAAACATAACTGCAAACATGGATATGTTGAGATCAAAGCAAAACCATACGTTCGAAGGGTTTGGAATTACTTTTATAATATAAGACCTAAATGATACAAAACATAAACTGAAAAATCATCGGTCTTCTTACTTGATATCACTAGAGATCTATCTTTATCTATCTTTAACAAAATGTTATTTATTATTATTTTTTATATAAATTAATATTTTAACTTTCGGTATAGAACATACGTTTAGTAGAACCAAATTACATGTCAATGTAGGAAATTAAAAAGGGCAAACATAACTGCAAACATGGATATGTTGAGATCAAAGCAAAACTATACGTTCGAAGGGTTTGGAATTACTTTTATAATATAAGACCTATCAAAAGGTATCTCTTAAATTTCACGTTAGCTGTTTTGAATCCAAGCCCGAACGTAGGATCTTTTTTCTCTACTACGTTCAATTTCGTTCCAGCAAATATGTTCAATATTTTATTTTAGAACTTTGAGATATATTTTAATATTTTGCTCTTTATTAAAGTTTCGTTTAAAGGCAATGCATGACGTTGGCATGCCGCGTTTGTGTATTGTATATCCTTTAATATATATCTTTTCGTAGAATGCAGATATTTTTCACTTATTTGAATACAGTCAAGAATATATCGCCCTTTTTATATTAAACATCGGATGAAATATTTTATTATTTTACAGGTTTTCATAAAATATCAAATATGACACGTTATTTTCATTCAGAATATTTTTACGATAAGATAGTTCTACTAAAAGTGACATTTCGAACATATTTGCGTCTACTAGACAAAGCACCCTTTGATTAATACTTGTTACGGTCTCTGTCAAACAATCTTAATAAGGACTAGACTAAGACTACTTGATTTTGACTTTAATTGAAAGCGTATAATTTTTTCACTGTCAGAATTATGCTCTAAAATACAACTTGGACTATAAAAACAAACACATTTTCTCCCATAGTCAATATCTGTTTTAAAATATTAAAAAATATTTTTATTCTCAATTCTCGATGACACGCCTACTCCACAATTATAGGCGTGGCCTATTTTATACTTTCTATATGTTCTCCCACGAGATGTTTATTATTCGATTAATTTTATATCAAACCTATTTGCCTGTTTCTTTAATAACTGTCACAATAAAATCCGAATTAGAATCTATGTTTATTGAAATCAACCATGCGTTTCTAATGAAGATACGCCCACTGAACTTACAAGCATGCGCTATTTGTTATACATTCTCAACCCGCGTAAATACCTCTTTTTTTTTCAATGAAATTTAACATTTTAAGTCTCATTGGTTATCATCGAGAGTATTATTACTTAACTTTGTTGATTATAAACATATTTTGTTGTTTTCCTAACAAATAATACATAATTAAAAATTGTTTTTCCAATAATAAGTGAAAATGAAATATTAAAATTTTGATTAGGAACAGCTTTAAATCAAATTTATTTTGATATAAATTAAGGCAAGCCTTTTTTCAGTCATAAGCATGTCACTCTTGCTGATGTTAATGTTACTTTACTAGATATTGAACAGTGTCGTCTGTATTGTATCATATTTAAAACCAGAATATCGCCGGCTTGGTGGCGCAGCGGTAAAGGCGACAGGAAGGTCCACCTACTGTTGCGATAGTCGTGGGTTCGAATCCTGCTGAGGTATGGTCGTAAGTTTATATTTGTGATTGTCCTAGGCAAGAGTGCAAAATCCGACAAGAAAAATGATCCCAGTCACGCCAGTAACCAGGCTGGGTAAGACCGGATGTCTTCTGGGATGATTTATAAGTTGGTCACTCGCCAATCGGTAGGCTTAATGCCGAAGACCGTGGTTAAACAGTTGGTCCAATCCAGATAAAGTTTATTTTTGAATTAAATAAAGATATTTTGAACTATTTTTATTTATTTTTTAGATAGTCTTAGTTGAGTTACAGAATATATAATAAACATAAAGATTGAATAATAAATAATTTTCATAATACCCTTCAATATATTGTTATAAACTCTTTCTTTTATTCAAAATATTTATAGTTATTTATATTTTAAATGTTGTAGTTACATATGGCATTAAGATATAACTTGTTTTTGATAATTATATTACACTATCGATGTTTTCGTCATTATATAACACATTAATTGACAAGTCTTCAGTCTAACCTATAGTAGATTCTTGAATACGTTTTTCTTTTGGGTCAAATCATGAGGTTAATGAGATTTCATGATCAAAAGTTGCCAAGAAATCAGTTTATTGAAGTTAAGGGAAATTGTATTAAAAATAAAGATCTTTTTACAACCATAAACACGTTTTTTCGTTTCTATGAACTTAACCACCCTAGTAAATAATATATTCTTAGTACCACAGGTACTGATCTTCACTGTATTCATAGGTAAGTATTTTATTATATTTCGATATATTTGTTTTTTTCTGGTAGTATTTATATGTTTATTTTTTATATCATGTGAGTTGAGAAATTGTCGGTCTTGACTGCTTCTATTAAGTACTGACCCTTTAGGCCATCACGAATTCATCAACAAGTACAAAAGTTGGCAACGCTGGTGGATTGGTACCATGCAGTTCCAGGTTATAAAACACCATCACGACGACGTCTCGTTCTCTTTTCTTTTCTCCATCCCCTTGTAATAGTACCACTTCCACAGCACTACCGTACTTCCTCTACCTAACCTAATATCCTTTCAATTCTCCCGTCGACCACATGTATAATTTATTATTATAAATAAACAGTATTTCTTCAACCAGTGTTTTCAATTCTCGTGCAAATTCCTTCCAAAAATAGTAGTGAGTGTTCTGACAAATAATCCCAGGGACAGCCACACATTTCGACCGACTGACCGACCCGACGAACATTCCTACAGTGTGACCACTCATTAAACAAAATGCTGTGGTTATATTAAAAAAGTATAAATGTAACTGTAAGAACACCAATGACAGTAACCAAGACGGTTTTTAATCACTGTATACCGAAATTTGCTAAAGATAGCAACCATTCATCAAGTGAACGTGCTACTCATACTGATGTGGATGACTCAGGTTGCACTTCGGTTATATTTAAGCATATTAAACAGCATTTTTGTATTTCCATATGATGGGAATCTCGCCATAAAAATTAAAACATCAATATTTTAGAATAATAGTCGTTTTTGATTAATTACTAATAAATTTATTAAATTATTTAACAAGAATAACAAAGGATAAACATCATCAAATGTATATTCGAGTTTAAAAGCAGTTTAAATTTGAAATAATTCTAAACTGGTAATTTTTCATTGATGCCTTTTATAATAAGCTTATTAATTTTGAATAAATTTGTTCGTACCTGAAATTTCCTCCAATGAAATTATTATTTACCGCTTAATTTCCTTAGAGCGAGCTTGGCAATGCAATATTTCACGATTAAAGATCCAAGTTAGTAAAGCGACTGTTTCGAAATTTTAGCGCAAGCTAATTTTATCGGAAAAAAATTAATTAAGATTTTTGAGAGAATTAATTAAGACGTTTTTTCTCTCTCTCTCTCTCCCACCCTCCCTCTTGCGGGGGCATAAAATAAAAATTCCCCACTAATAAAACCGAGATATAAAGGAGTCGGTACAGCCCCAACAATAGGAATTGCGTAAGTGCTGGTTTTATTTTAAGAGGCTGTTCCAGCGACAATAACGAGACAAATTAAAACCATTTTTGGTGGGGCAAAGTATCACTCCAAGGTAAAATGTAAATTAAATAAGTTTTATTAAAAAACTTTCGGCCTGAAAGGGCGGAACTTGAAGTTTTAACCATTTGGTTGTATATGAAAATACGGTTGGTCATTTTTAGCCGCCACAATTTCGTACAATTAGCCACAATTTCGAGTTGGAAATGTCGGACCAACAAACGCACTTTGTTACAGGTGTGGTCGTTTTGTTTAATTTGTCGTTTTGAATCCATATTTGCTTAATAAATACTTTTTTCGGTTAGATCGTAGGTTATCTGTTGGAACAAATCCGAAGGGCTTATGTCTGGTAAATAAAACTATGTAGGTTTTGGTGGAATTTGGGACTTTTCATTTTATTCCGGGTCATCAGTTTGGTTCCAGGAAACAATATTATACGATTGATAACTGTCATGAATCAACCGAAAAACCGAAATGCTGGACAAAAAATGGTGCTAGAAATCAGAAATGAAAATAATCAAGCACAAGCCAATATAGCAATTAGTCCCATATGAAAATACAGCCAACATCAACATCATCTTGACATGACCCTTGATGTTAAACTATCTTATTGAGTAGATATTCAGTACTGTCAGTATAACAGGTCAATTGAAAAGTCCCCGGCCTACCATAGTAAAACAAATTTTTTTGGCAAAATTAGTTTTTTTTCTATTCAACATAATTTCCTTCAAGGGTGGTACACTGATTATAGCGACCCTCCAACTTTTCGATACCATTTTTGTAGTACGATTTGCCCTTTGCTACAAAATAGCCCTCAGTTTCGGCGATCACCTCTTTATTCGACGAAAATTTCTTCCCAGCCAGCATTCTTTTGAGATTTGAGTACAAGCAATAGTCGCTAGAGGCCAGATCTGAAGAATACGGTGGATGAGGAAGTAATTCGAAGCCCAATTCATGGATTTTTGACACGGTACATTGTCTTGGTGAAGCAGCACTTTCTTTTTCTCCAAATGCGGCCGTTTTTCGGCGATTTCGCCCTTCAAACGCTATGTAATAGTCGCTGTTGATGGTCCTTCCTTTTTCAAGGTAGTCAATGAAAATTATTCCATGCGCATCCCAAAATACAGACGCCATAACCTTGCCAGCCAACTGTTACATTTTCCCACGCTTTGGAACGGGTTCATCGTGTGCAGTCCACTCGGATGACTGTCGATTGGACTTTGGAGTGAAATGATGGAGCCATGTTTCATCCATTGTTACATATCGATGCAAAAACTCGGGTTTATTACGCTTGACCACCTTCAAACACAGCTCCGAATCATCAACTCGTCGTTGTTTTTGATCAAAAGTGAGCTCGCGCGAAACACACTTTGCACTGAGCTTTCTCATACCCAAATATTCGTCATCAAAATCATTTTGTGGATTTTTAAATTGTTTTTGTCGGTAACAACCTCTTTTAGGCGTCTACTGCGTTCATCGTCTTCGGTGCTCATTTCACCACGTCTAAACTTAGCATACAAATCCTTGGTGGTTGATTGTCCTGGAGCAGTGTCCGGAAACTCAGTATCAATCCATGTTTTTGCTTCAACTATATCTATTCCCTTCAAGAAGCAATATTTTATCAACACGCGAAATTCATTTTTATCCATTTTTTTCACAGTAACAAAAGTTGCTTCGCTCAAAATGCTATAATTCACAAACTAATGATCTGACAGCTGTCAAATTTATACACGCATCTTTTGAAGGTTGGGGCTAACTAAAAAACATATGGATTTAATTCTAGTAGCGCCATCTATGTATCAGGCCGGGGACTTTTCAATTGACCTGTTATAATAAGTAAGCTAACAAGTCTTGAAACCAATGTGGTCTTATATTGTTCATCCCTGGGGTTGTGTCAACCAAGCCAATAGAAATATCATTCAAAGATTCAAAAGCAAGGTGTTCCTAGGTATTGTAGATACTTCATGGTAAATTCGTAGCGAGAATCTGCATAAGGACCTGAAGGTAGAAACTGTCGATGACGTTACCAAGGACTATGCCCAAAGACATGGACAGAGTCTCCATCAACACATCAATGTTAATGTTTTCCAGCTCCTAGATAATGAACTGGCTTAGTCAGAACAAGAGTAAGACGCAGTGCACATTAAAACAGTAACATAGATGTTAATCCCAAAGTGTCCATCGTAGAATAGGTAACTTTAAAACCGCTTAATTTAAAAATAATCCTCTCTGTAAGATATCTTATCTAAATATTTCTCTAAAGTCTACCAATCTATCCATTAATCAAATCAGATGCTTGCTGATTAGCAAGTCCATCGGGTTCCACTGACATGACACTATTTCGAAGTTCTTAACACTAACGCTTTGAATTATACTCGTTTTGGGTTCCTCTATATCACGCTGTATCACTATTAGAAACACAGTTTTGGAACCACAATATTATTTTGGAAAAATTGATGACGGTTGTGTTAGATTTGCTAGAAGTACTCGATAATTGGTTTCCGTAGATTCAAATGGACCTAAGTATTAGTTAATACAGCAATATCTTGTTATCTAAGGATAAGTTTAATCTCCAGATATCTACAAAGTTGAAAAAAACATAGTAGAAGGTAAATAACATAATAGCAGCCGATCATTTAAAATTAATTCACAACATCAAAATTTACTAAACTAGGAATATATTCGTTTTAAAAAATACTGAAATGAAACCAATGCTAGTATTAATTCTAAACAAAAATTTGTTTGGTTGCTGATTCTCAACAAAAATCCTATTAATGTCAGGGTGAAATAATAATTAAAAAAAAAATCAAAACGCTTCTACATTTCAGCGTAATGTCATGTTAACATGGCATGAATGAAGTATCGTATCCATGATTATATTCATCAATTTTTTGTTATCCCATATTTTTTATATCGAATTTAAAAAAATATGTCGGCAAAAAAAACGGAATTCCACTCTATGCATTTTGTTTGGGTTTTCGGCTGCTAATTATTTTTAAAGTTTATTAGCTCTATTTTGGACATGTAGTCAATAATTTTTATTTGTATTTATGGGATTTCGAGCAAAATTGATGTTATTATTTCGTAAAATTCCAATATTTATCAACGGAACGATAAAATTTTTTTTATAAATGTAACAAAATTGATGTTGAGATTATTGGGAATGTTATTTGGCAGGAAAAATTGATGACGGTTGTGTTAGATTTGCTAGATGTACTCGATAATTGGTTTCCGTAGATTCAAATGGACCTAAGTATTAGTTAATACAGCAATATCTTGTTATCTAAGGATAAGTTTGATCTCCAGATACCTACAAAGTTGATAAAAAACACAATAGAAGGTAAATAACATAATAGCAGCCGATCATTTAAAATTAATTCACAACATCAAAATTTACTAAACTAGGAATATATTCGTTTTAAAAAATTACTGAAATGAAACCGATGCTGGTATTAATTCAAAACATAAATTTGTTTCGTTGCTGATTCTCAACAAAAATCCTATTAATGTCAGGGTGAAATAATAATTTAAAAAAAAATCAAAACGCTTCTACATTTCAGCGTAATGTCATGTTAACATGGCATGAATGAAGTATCGTATCCATGATTATATTCATCAATTTTTTGTTATCCCATATTTTTTATATCGAATTTAAAAAATATGTCGGCAAAAAAAACGGAATTCCACTCTATGCATTTTGTTTGGGTTTTCGGCTGCTAATTATTTTTAAAGTTTATTAGCTCTATTTCGGACATGTAGTCAATAATTTTTATTTGTATTTATGGGATTTCGAGCAAAATTGATGTTATTATTTCGTAAAATTCCAATATTTATCAACGGAACGATAAATTTTTTTTTATAAATGTATCAAAATTGATGTTGAGATTATTGGGAATGTTATTTGGCAGGGAATTAAAAATAGGTTTCATTTGGTTTATTCAAAATTCGAACGGTTTTCGCCGGTTTTAATTTATCTTTAGTGATATTTTCTTTTAAATTACTATTTGTATTACGGGAGTTAATATAAGACCTGTCCAATATGGTGGGGAAGAAGAAATAAAATGGAGAGAGACTGAAGCGTGAAGCTAATAACGAAACCAAACAAAATGACGTATACGTGACGATACAAGTGTCACGAGAAGCTTATAAGTCGTATTTAATTTCGTTTTGGTTTTCATAATGAATGATTTTGTTCAGACGAAGAAAAATTGAGTATTGGTCCATAAATTGTGTTGCAATAAAGGACATAACTTCAATAATCCTCTTTTTATTTTATTAATACCAATTATGATTTTATTTGTATTAAAGCAGCTAAATATTTAGAAAAAAATAATTTATAGCATCATCTTATAATGATAGATGCTATAAATTCTTTTTTTTTTGGAATATTCTGGTCTCTTGATTTATGATCAGTCTTTATAATTTTACAAAGAGATCAATATTTTTCTTCATAGTCCTCATACAATTTCATTCTTCACTGATACGCCTTCTGGAATGCTGAGGCCCCTCTTTCTATGATCTCTCTTTCAATTTACAAAAACCTTGAGAAATTATTCAAACTCTTAATTATATTGCGAATAAATCAGTATTTTACTTCATCGTCTTCATATACTTTCATATTTTTCTGTTTCGTGGAGTATTGTGGAGTCTTGCTCTATGATCACTCTTTGAATTTACAAAAACATTGAGGGATTATTTACACTCCTGATGATACTGCAGATCATATAACAGATCAGTATTTTGCCTCACACTCTTCATATACTGTTATACTTAACTGGCCTGTCTTCTAGAGTGATGTGGGCCCTTGCTCTATGATCACCTTTTAAATTTACAAAAACCTTTAGAAATAATTCACAGTCTTAATCATCTTCTCTTGAATTTTATTTAAATTTACAAAAACGTTGAGAGATGATTTACACTCTTAATGATACTGCACATCATATAACAGACCAGTATTTTGCTTCACACTCTTCGTATATTTTCATACTACATTAATTCGTCTTTTAGAGTGCTGTGGGCACTTGCTCTATAATCACTGTTTGAATGTACAAAAACCTTAAGAATTAATTCACAACATTTATAATTTTACACACAGATCAATATTTTCCTTCATAGTGTTCGTCTATTTTCATACATTATTGGTTGTTTCATACCTTCTGTAACGATCATTGCTCTATGATCACCCTTTGAATTTACAAAAATCTTGAAAAATAATTCACAGTCTTAATTATCTTGCAAATAGAACAGTAATGTGATAAAAATAATTTATATTAAAATAAGTTTTAGAAACGTATCTTAATATGTAAAATTAAACTATTAGCCATTGTTCATCTCTCCACGTTACTCACCTGATCTGGATCCATGCAACTTAGCCGTACCCTAAATTCATCTCACGTTAAAAGAAAGAAAATTTCGTACTATTGATACTATAAATCGATAAGTTCAAAGGAGAAGGTCAACACTGTATAGGAATAGAGGAGGGTGTATATTTGAGGGGTTAATAATCAGATTGCACACCCCGTATATATCGAAAAGGTAAATATGGTTTGTTTGTTCGTCTTGCGAAATGTTACACTATCAATAGTAATATCTAATCATTGATATAGTTATTATAAATCAAAGGGGATGTTATTAAATGTCAGTACAAATTGCATGATAACTACAAAGTAACTCCTATACGTATAATCTTTATTATACCCATAATAGATTTAATTACTCTTGATATAAACGTATAAAAAACTATCGTTCTCATTTAAAGAGCGCATAATCAATGGATAAACAAAATACCTTCATGGAGTTGAAGAACCCACGTTATAATGAACATCCGCCAATAAAATTTAGTTGCATCTTGCATATTCCGACAATGTACATTAGCCTATTGTGTACACATTATGCGCGACACAATATAACTTTATCTACACCTACTAGTGTCAACTCTGTCATTTCCTTTCATTATATTAATTTGTTCTTCGCACTGTGTCATTCTTTTTAAATTGCCGGTTTATTACTAAATTATATATTGCTTGGATGTACTCGTTTTTATATATATATATATATATTTAATTTTATTCAATGGTAATTATTTTTTATTGTTCTTTTATATTCTGGTTCTCGTACCTGGTCATTTTCTTTTTGTTTTATAAGGTATTTCAAGTTTATTTGTATAACTGAATATATTTCATTTATCTGCTTAAGCCTACTTACAGTGTGCATCTGTATTTAATTCATAACAGGTCCTCAATTGTCCTCGGACTGGCACATAGATGGCGCTACTAGAATTAAATCCATATGTTTTTTCGTTAGCCCTAACCCTCAAAAGACATGTGTATAAATTTGAGAGCTGTCAGAATTATAGCATGTTGAATGAAGCAACTTGTTATTGTGAAAAAAAATGGATAAAAAGGAATTTCGTGTGTTGATAAAATATTGATTTTTGAAGGGAAAAAATACAGTTGAATCAAAAACTTGGCTTGATGCCGAGTTTCCGGACACTGCCCTAGGAAAATCAACCATCAAGGATTGGTATGCTAAGTTTAGACGTGGTGAAATGAGCACCGAAGACGGTGAACGCAGTGGACACCCAAAAGAGTTTGTTACCGACGAAAACATTTAAAAAATCCACAAAATGATTTTGAATGGCCGTAAATTGAAATTGAATGAAATAGCAAACACTCTAAAGATATCAACTGAACATGTACATCATATCATTCACGAATATTTGGGTATGAGAGAGCTCTGTGCAAAGTGGGTGCCGCGCGAGCTCAATTTTGACTTCGAAGCAGTGTTTGATGATGATCAAGCGTAATAAACCCGAGTTTTTGCATCGATATGTGACAATGAATGAAACATGACTCCATCATTTCACTGCGAATCACTGTCGATTGGGCTGCACACGATGAATCCGCTCTAAAGCATGGGAACACGCAACAGTCTGGCAAGGTTGTGGCATCTGTATTTTGGGATGCGCATGGAATAATTTTGATTGACTACCTTGAAAGAGGAAGGACCATCAACAGCGACTATTACATAGCGTTTGAAGGACGAAATCGCCGAAAAATTGGCCGCATTTGAAGAAAAAGAAAGTGCGGCTTCACCAAGACAATGCACCGTGTCCAAAATCCATTAATTGGGCTTAGAATTGCTTCCTCGCCCACCGTATTCTCCAGATCAGCGACTATTTCCTGTCCTCAGATTTCAAAAAATGCTGGCTGAGAAGAAATTTTTGTTGAATGAAGAGGCGATCATCGAAACTGATGCCTATTTTGAAGCAAATGACGCTATAATCAGTGTATCACCCTTGAAGGGAATTATGTTGAATAAAAAAAACTAATTTTGCCAAAAAAATATGTTTTACTATAGTAGGCTGAGGACTCTTCAATAGACCTGTTATCGCCCCTACTCTACCCCTACGCCACTTCAGTTAAATTTGTCACCATTCGAAACAGTGCTACAAGCTATCTGTTATTTTGATGAGAAACGGATTAAAAGTAACATGGTACCAAGACAGGTGAGTATGGTTTAAGTAGGTTGAAATTTTTGTACTTGGAACATAAATTATGAATAGTTACTAACGTTTTTAAAATATGTTCATATTAAGATAATATAAGATATAAATATAAGAATAATAAATGTTATTAAATAATGTTTATCCCATAATTCGTTCACATATGAATATTTATTAACAACAACGATCAATAAATACGAATTACGCAAAATGGTATCTTGGCAAATGCACTATGATTGGTAAAATAACTTTTATGGTTGTATTAAAAGCACCATTTTGTTGAACATGCAACCTAGCACAGCGAATATGTCAATTTACTGTATAATTATCAAGTATATTAATTAACAGTTATTCGGATGATGTTAACCATTTTATAAACACGGCGTTATTCAATTACCAGTCACCTTTTATTGTATTAATAAATAGTTTATGCCTGTTTGTCATATTTAATATAGCTTTATATGGATTATGTGAAAAAATATTCGTAATTAACAAACAAAACCATCTATATTATTCCTTTTAAGATAAATATATCTTTCAGAGTTCGATACCCTTCACTTTAACCAACTCTATAACACTAAAGTTCTGTGTGTATTAACGATCTTATATATGAAGTTCGTTGGAAATTCGTGAAAATCGCAAAGCATTTAAAAATATAATTAAATTTCTCAGAATTCGCAAATTTACAGATAAAAATATCACCACGATATCTTTTACAGACGTCTCTATCAAATAATAAGTTCCAGATACTTTACACGCATAATATATGTTAAATTCTCAAGACATTTTAATTATTTTCAAGGTATGTCGAGTTTTAACATCAAAGAATTTCATATTATTCTAAATTATATTAAGCCCGTCAAATACTTCATATCAAATATGATTTAATTATAATGACTAAGAGTTTAATTGGTTATCTTCTTTATGGATATTAAACGAAATGTTTTTTTTTTCAACGAGCCGTATATATTTCGAAGGAATTTCAGATTAAAATAATAAGAATTCCAATCGTATAACTGAAATGTATGTTACTTTCTAAACTTCTCGATTTTTGCCGTGATATTGATTGTTTTTTCTTTAAGATAAAAAAGAACTTGATTGTATTTAGACCACCAATATAATATTATTACATTTTTCTAAGAATTACAATTAAAATTTCAATATTTTATTCATAAATTTTGAAATTGAGCTGGTTAGTATTTTTTCTGTTAGTTAAGTAATTCACCAGGGAATTAAAAAAAAGTTTTTTTTTGGTTCTAAAGTGTTCAATAAATGTTGTCGTTCGATAATAAAAATGTGATTACATTATAAATATGTTATTTCTCGATATAACCTTACTAAGCTTTACTACACAATAATAATCAGAACTCAAGGAGCTAAATCTGGAGAATAAGCTGGATGTTTCGATAGTTTTTTAAGCTAAATAAAAGGGTAAGTGATTTTAATGAAAACGTTTTTCGTTTTGTTTAAAAAAATGTACAAAAGATTACATTTACACTCTGATTTTACCAGTTTAAATGTAATTCAAAGTAAATTTATTATTGTTATTACCGAAAATGATATTAACTCATTTTTAACTGAATTCTAGACACTAATTCCCTTCGAAAAATTCCCTTTCTATGTAGCACTTATAGCAAAAGGCTTTATTCAAGTCGATAATTATATTACATATCTAGGACTTCAATTTAATTAAGTTGAACTATTAGATCAAACCCATGTAACCTTAAAAAAATATAATTACAACCAAAAAATTTATGCAGTTTCATAATAAATTAAAACAGTTTACAAATCTACAAACAGACGAATTTTTGTTTATACTATTCGTTTATTAATAGTTGGATATTTGTAAAATGGATTGATTCCCACTTTTATGTATTTGAAATTGACGGTCTCTTTTTTTTTTGATAAATGGTGCATATTTAGTGTGAATTTCAGCTAAATTGAAAATGCCCAAGGCAATTTCAATCACGCAACTAGAGTGCGTTACGTTCTAAACCGGTCTACGTTTGCTGTCTGTTATTGATTACTTTTTTTCGTACATTTTAACGTCTCCTGCGACACTATTAATGATTTATTTCACATCCAAGATAACAAATTTTGGGAAGCATTTAAATCGAAACGGCTATAGAAAAATCGAAGTTAATATGGATTATATTTATTAATAGTAAAATATTTATAAGTAACTTGTTGTCTTTTTTTGTGAATTTGAACGGTCGTCTTTTTCTGACAAATCATGCATGTTTAGACCGAATATCAGCTAAATTAAAAATGCCCAAAGCAATTTCAATGACACAACGAAGGCAGTACGTTACTTTCTGTTTGTCCTGCTATTGATTGCTTTTTTTTTCGAACGAACTTCAATATCTCCTCCTACGCACTCGTTTATTGAATTTCTCTCGGAAGTTCATTAATTCTTCACACGAGATCGTGGAAACAATATTTTAACCATCACATGATGCTTTTAAATATTTCCATTAGTTATATGATAATTTTATAATTTTCTTTTGTGATCTCAATGATCTGAAAAAACACTTCCCCTGTTGTAGCAATTTTAATTACGAGAATAGAAAAATCACACTAGGCTGTATCAGGTGAATATAGCTGAAACGATTTTTTTTCGAATTTTGTCTAAAATGATTTAAAATATATGCTCATTTTTTATTTTCTTTTCTTTATAGCACGATAAAATGATTTTAGAGCATCAGATTCTTGGGTTTATTGATGTTACTGTCGTTCATAATTTTTGAGGATTACCCATGAAGTGATGTTTTATGCTATTACTATTATATTATTATTATATAATGCATGAAGCGCCACTTGAAGTTTTCACTGTAAGCTTGACATTGTTAAACGTAACCTTCTTCGGAACATTTTTTAATTTAAACACGATTTGTGTTTACAGTGTTTTAGTTATTAAGACAACAGTGTATCGATTAAATTATTTTTATTAAGTGTTACAAGCAAATTTTACGCTAAAAAAATCTGAAACGTATTTCAACTGTCAAATGAAATCGTTTATATTGAATTAAAATGATACTAAAAGGTTTTTTTCTTAATTAATATACTTATAAGTTATTGATACCGTGTTGTTTTATTTGTAAGCTAATTTCGAGTCATTTATTCGACATTTTTTTTTATGTAATAAGGCAAAGTTCAATTTTTCTCCGAAATTGGAGTAGATTCAAATAAAAACCGAAACCCCCCCAACTGAGTCTCACGTATAGCCGAGAAAAAAAAACTGTAATAAAATGTGTTATGAAAGCCATTTAATCGAGTTAAATGTGGTATGTTCGTTTTTTGAAATGCCTCTTTGAAAAAACTTTTGAAATTTATAGGTGAAGTTTACTATAATAAAGGACGGAATGCTACCCTATTCCGAAATTCCCCTACGCGGTTTCATATAACTAAATATTTGACGAAGTAATTATGATTTATTCAGGAAAGTTAGGGGAGGAAGTAGACATTTTCTCGCCCTTCCAAGTGGATAAATTCCACGACCGAAGTTTCTTTTGGTCCAAGGGAAGAAATCCGATCTTAGCTATGTATTCTCGCATCTTTCGATTACAACGAAATGTTTTCTCGATTTCAATTGCTAACAAGAACAATTAGCATAAATTAAACGACACACGCCCATCTCCCCTCTCCTCTTCCCACGATTTTACTTTACAACAACCCCCCCCCCCTCCCTTCCCACCTCCTTTACAAAAGACTAATTTCTATAAAGCATTTATACACGATATTATTAAAATACATATACGTATTTGCTTTAGGATTTTCGTGTTTTCATCATATTAATATTTGACTTAACTTTGTAACGTATTTAATGTACAAGCTTGTTTACATTTACGTAATATTTTTATTAAATTCGGTTTGTTTGCGTTAAAAGAGACAGGCATACCATATTTAAAATACGTATTTACAGGGATATATTCAAAGATAAATACACAAGTTGAATTTGTTCTCTATATTATGAACCCAAAATATAGATAATATAGGATAGAAACGACCAGAGGGCGCAAAAGTTGCCAAATATTTATACCGGGAAATTTAAAAATACAATAAAATATAGTTATATAGTTAAAATTTAATTTTTATACCATATAATTTCACAATATATTAAAATATTTAAAAGAAGAATTTATAGAATATTGTATTTCAATGGCATTAAATAGAGAGCTATGCAAATATACTCCCTTTTTATAAAACTTGATGATATGATGAGTAAAACGTCTAGAGATATGAGTAAGACGTATGAGATATGGTTTATATTAGAATATATTTAAACCTTTATCGTTTCGTTTTGTATCGCCCTTCAACATGTGTCCACGTCTTGTCGTCAAATAATATAGTTTTTGAAGTTGCCAACCAAACCAAGTTAAAAGATAGGTTGAAATTAAACCACAAAGCCATAAAAAATCGTAAACTATTATTCATTTATCGATATATTAAAATATTAAATGACCCACAAATATATCTATTTATTAGAGTAGTATGTAGATATGAGCATCCATCCTATATCAGAACAAAGTGCGATAACAACAATCTAAATTGGTCCATGCAAATAGTATGATATTCGCCAAGAGACAAAAGGTTTTTACATAATGATGAAATTCCCAACACTAAAAGAGAAAACATCCAAGCCCACCCTCAATCAAGGACCCAAGGATGGAGGTGGACCTAAAAACCGCAACAGAGATACTCGACGGTCTATCTCCCAGAAAGCGACTTTATACAAAATGCTAGTCCGTCCAGTCTGCCTCTGCGGAGCACAGGTGTGGTACAGGTATGTCTCGGAGAGACAACTTGAACTACTCCAAGTGTTCCAATTCAAAAAAGTCCGTGCGTTACTCAGAGCCCCATGGTTTATGAGGAACGTCCACATTCACCTCGAATCAGGCATCCGGTTTGTGAAGAATTTCACGAACATGCTTAGTGTAAGGTTCTCCATAGGCCCTTAGAACACGACAACGTCTTGATTAAATCCCTACCCATTCACAAACCTCGGTAGTAAACGAACTACGACAATCCCAGTCGTAACCCAGGGTCTCTATCGCCCGCAAAACACTCACTATCCCCAACCCGAAGCGACATCAGCAAAAGACCATTTGGTTCTAGCTGGTCATCATAGAATAAGAAAAAAACTCGACGATCTCTTCTTTCTCCGGGCTCCCTCGAGTAGCTATGTTGTCAACTGTACATTATCAATCACTCAAATAAGTCATAAATAATCATTAGTTTCTATCACTTCACCATTTGCCCATCTTCAATTCCCATATAGATGAGAACATGTGAAAAATCTTATTCTCGGTGTTGCCAGACCGTTTTATCCCACTGACCTATGGGGCACGTGATATTTACGATTGTGTGCTGAAAGATAATATAAAAGTATACCAGAAATACATTATTACAATTAAAAAGATATTTGATAATCATAAAATGTTTTTCTTCTATTTTTACAGGGGGTTTCACTTACTGTCAAATTATTGTTCGATTAATAATTATATAAGCGAAATATATCGACTACTAGCGACCCGCCCCGGCTTCGCACGGGTGCAATGCTGATACTAAATTAAATACACTACAGAAAAAATATGAACGTTGTATATAAAAACATAGCGGCCTGCTCCGACTTTCTTAAAAGTAGATCTAAAGAGGTCTCTTAAAAGTAGATCTAAAGGGGTTTGGTTTGTGACATGTGTTAGGACTTCTCATTTTAGTGTTACAACCTCTAAACCTAGATTTTCTTTGTTTTTATCGATACTAGCGACCCGACCCGGCTTCGCACGGGTGCAATGCTGATACTAAATTAAATACACTACAGAAAAAATATGAACGTTGTATATAAAAACATAGCGGCCCGCTCCGACTTTGCACGGGCATAAAATATATATGCCTATGTCACTCAATGAAAACATGATTAAAATCGATCCAGTATTTTTGGTTCATTCATTACTGCCCTTGGCCTGCACGCATTAAATTTGGAGTAAAACAATTCCTTTTCCCCTATACTTACTATGAAGATTTCCTGCTATCTTTGGAATATCTAAATTCATACAATTTTTATTACATTACATATTTTTAAACGCAAATTTTAAATTTGTAATATCTCCGAAAATATTTGTTTAATTTACATGCTGTAAGGAACCATATTGATCTATATTAATTGCACACTGTATTTAAGGTACTTAATTCGATAAGGATTAATGCCGTATTGCTTAAAATAGCTTCGTAAATAAGCCATTTTCTCACGTAAAAAGTAAACAATAAAAATGGTTAATGTGGGTTATCCCTAAAAGGTAAACATATACCATTGCAGACTTTTTTGTAGACCTTTTTATGGTGTACAATACTGTAGTACATTAATTTGATCTAACTCGTAAGGTTAGGCAGCGTTTTTGCTAATTGCTAAATAAGCCTAAAAAAATAGGTTAATTTACGACATCACGTTAGAAACCTCTAAAATTAGCAATGTTGCCTTAGTATATTATGCATGTATTATACATATAAACCTTCCTCTTGAATCACTCTATCTATTGAAAAAAACCGCATCAAAATCCGTTTCGTAGTTTTAAAGATTTAAGCGCACATAGGGATATAGGGACAGAAAAGGCGACTTTGTTTTATACTATGTAGTGATGACGAGCAAGATATTTTCATATAATTGTAAAACAGTAGAAAACAAAATTATTGCACAGCATTAAATGTCTACATCAGAAACAAACAAATTAGGTGATCTGTCTTGTTATTTTATCTCCCCTTTCTTCGTCTGTTATATTGTTTTGTTTCCCTTCTCCTAAAAATTTTTTTTTGCGAAAAAATTACTTTAGGATACACCTGGTATTCTAAAACATATTAAAAAATATGTAATAAACCTGGTATACTGAAGTATCGATTTAAAGCACACACAAAAATCACTTAATTTGACGACACATGTAACGGGGGTAACTTTTTAATAAGGGTGAATATAAAAACACAAATATATATTATTTATTATTAAAAAAAGTTGGGAGCTATCATGCATACGCGTGATATTTGTTTGGAACGATGAAAAAAAAAGTTATTAGCCCTCGGCGTAGCCGGAGGCAAAATACGGTTTTAATTTGAATAATCTTATTTAACATCTGACGGGAATCCAACCCAGTCTTGGAAAATTTATCGTATATTCAGTATGAAAAATGTTTCTTTAGAATTCTAGGAAAAATGACTCAGCCGGAGAGACGAAAACCTGATTCTGTATTCTGATTTTAGCGACGTAAAGCAAAAAAACCCTCTTTGTTAATTTTGCCGTTTTATAAGTACGTGCAAGTAACCCTATGCCTACTAAATATCTTTATGGGAAACGTGTGTTTGAACAGTCTCCGTAAATAACAATAACGGAATACGTATTTACTTTTAATATTTTTTTATATATATTTTACTTTTAACTAGCGTTGGGAACTATCGACTGAAAACGACTATCGACTACTTGTAATTGACTACTTTTTAGTATCGACTGTTTCAGTCGCTATTTTTGGGTCGACTGATTTTACTACTTTTTACTAGTGACTGTTTCAGTCGCTATTTTGGGTCCGACTGATTTTGTTACTATTTACTATCGACTGTTTCAGTCGTGTATTTTTAGGTACTATTTTTGGTTCTACTAGTTTCATTCGACTGATTTTTAATGTTCTGGCTCTGTCGTCCTAGCCGCGACCTTGACGAAAATGTACCCAATTTATGTTTACATATATTTATATATAATATATGTGGTTTTATGATTTTTTTTTGGTAGTTTGCTTGTATGTAACAATATATTGTATATTAATATTATCGCATTTCGGTATGATATTTTTCAAGATTGTTAATGTAATAGGATAAAAAGATTAAAATTGTGAATGATAAATAGTAAAATAGTTTTGACTGTTTTTATGACAATAATAGGTAATATTTCAATTACTCACTCGATTTTGTTAAAAAATATTTCCGTTCAATAATAAATAAAGCATTTACTTTATTTAAAGAAGCTCTAGTAGTTACTGTGCGATCATTTTTGATTATGTTATGGATTAGTTTTTTTTCTATGATTAGGTATATGTTTAATTTTTATTTAGTATTTATGGTTATTGTACATCTTTAGTTTTTAGGTTTTGTTTTGTTTGTTTTAAGTATAAAATATGTGTGTGGTATTATTCCATTCCTTAGAAAAATTCCATTCCTTTTTACAGATCCACAGAACATTCAAATATATAAGCAGTTCTACTTCATTTAAAATGAAATTATAAATTGCATATTAATTGTATTCAGTAATTAGTTTTTTCCTTTTCTTTTTTAAAGTTAGAATGTGAAGGAATTTATACATCTTCGTCGCGCTTATACTACCGTTGGAAAATATAAGCACATCTACAATTAACTGCTCCAAGCAATTATCTCCGACCTTTCCTCTATCACAGTTTATACAGGAAAGCGTTCGTACACCTTCGTCAGACATCACGAATTGAATAAAAAACAGTCGAACCGTGCATTTGACTGAAAATAGTAATTACTATTAGTAGCTAGTTTTTTGACTATCGACTGTTTCGACTGTTTTCAGTCGATAGTTCCCAGTGCTAATTTTAACACCATTTTCTTCTTCCTAGTTAGCATTCGAATCTTTAAGAAGCATAAACTGACTTCATGCACACTTGTGTACGTCTAAACCAGTCACATTATATTAAATTAAATAATAAAATTATTAATTATAAAAAATAATCAAATTGTGTTGTCCATAAAGAATTTTATTTTTATACTATTTGAAGTTACAGTACTAGGAATGCAGAAAAAGTATCGATATATCGATATTTCGATATAGATTAAGTATAATTCTCTTTAGGAAATTTAGAAATATATATATATATATATATATATATATATATATATATATATATATATATATATATATATATATTTAGGCTAATATTTCACTATTTTTATTTTTTCTTAAAAATATCGATATTTTTTTCCTCCGATATATCGATATTTTTTTTTAAAGTATCGAAAACGATATATAGATTCCTAACAATAACCGCATTAATATTGATACGATTGATAGACTAAAGATAAAAGTGAAGCATTCGGTAAAAGATCGATGTAGCATTTAAAACGACCAATAATTGATATAAATCATTTAAATGAAACTGGATACACCGGATTGTTAGGTCCGGACAAAAAGAGGGCGATAAGTAATGGCAGATATCTAATGAAGTTTTCCAAACTAATCCGGACGAAGCGCAACTAGGATAAAAAAGACACAACCCCTCCCCCCCCCCTCGTAGATATATTTCGCGTTGCCATATTTTCTACCTACGCTTCTCTTTTTACACGGCAATTATTTAACCGGAATTTAATACATAGCGAAGTTTAAATCGAGCTATACCAGGATACAAGTGCGATTATAAATCAAATAAGAATACCCACCATTCGTAAAAGTTGAAAACAGCCAAAACTTGCACAGGGCCCGGAATAAGCAGGGATTATTTTAAAATGAGGGAGGCGAGGTCGCGAAGTTAAGATGGAGTGCTTGCTTATAGTTCCGAGAGAACGCCTCAAACTCTCACCAAACCCCCCACCCCATCCCGCTCTCCTCAACTCCACCGGCAGGTAAGAATTCACCCTAATCGATATTGGGAAAAATTTCATCAAAATTACTTCAACGTCGAAGGGTAGCATTAACTCACCTGCAGAATTTGACCGTTTGCTTTCCCCCCCACCCATATCTGCCCGCCCCTCCCTTCCCCCTTTAACGACCTTAAAGTATCAGGTCAGTCTATAAATTTGTGCGTATTTTGTTCATTCAACTTTAAACAGGTTCCTTTGATCGAAATAAATTCCAATCAACTTCAGACTGATCTTAAATAACACTGAATAATTTAGTACTAGCGGGTGTACGTTTTTTTTACTCTTCAAATTCGTATTATTTAACCCTTTCTTATTAAGGATACCTTTCCATTTTATATTTAATTAATACGTAAGTAATTTCAAAGCTTCGCCTATATGTCAAGGTATTTTATATAAAGATCAATAATGTTCCCTTTAGGAAGCACATAAGTTATGAAATATAAAAGGTTTAATCTATTAAAAATGTTTATTTTATTTTACGAAAAAAAGTTTTTTTTTATAACATCTTTATTAGATACGCTTAGTACAATCTTAATTTACAATTAATTTATTACTACTTTTCCTATATACTTAGATTAATTAACAAGCAAGACGAGTGCGAGAAAATCTCCTGATATCCTGCGCGCTGTCCAGCAGTTCTATTGCTTCCACGTTAGTATGATTTAGTAACCTTCTTTCGTGTTTCAAGGCGAAATTTTAAAGTATCCTTTTACCAACCATCAGTTTATCCGGACTGGACCTACAGTTTAACGTGGGCTCCGAACCACGGTCCTCAGCATTAAGCCTACCGACTGGCGAGTGACCAACTTTAGAAATCATCTCAGAAGACATCCTGTCTTACCCAGCCTGGTTACTGGCGTGACTGGGATCATTTTCCTTGTCGGATTTTACACACTTGCCAAGAACAATCACAAATTTTAAACAATCACAAACATAAACTTACGACCATGCCCTAGCAAGATTCTAACCCGCAGCTATCGCAACAGTAGGAGGACCGTCTTATCGCCTTTACCACTGCGCCACCAAGCCGGCGGTTATTATATTAAAATAAAAGAGAATAAACTTGAAAAATATTTTACTCTCAAACCATTAATGATTCATATTTTTTTATCTAATATACATTCACTAACACAAAAAAAAACCTTTTCTTTTTCCCAGTGAGACTTTTCATTGTTTCATTGACCTTGGTATTTTTTCTTCATCTGCTTAATGTCCTGGTAAAATAGTTCACCTTATTCTTCAATTATATCTCCCACATTTTCAGGAAAGTTGTCGAAATGGGACTGAAAAAGATGTACTTTTAGACTCATTAGGCAACTTAAAACTTGAAACGCGTTTAGCATTCTGTTTGTTGACCTGTTTATGATCTTTACGATAACCTAAATATTTCTGTATGACCTCAATAAAAATAGTTCACCCTTCATCATGGTCGTGATGAATTGTGGATTAGTCAAAGCCATGTACAACGTGGGGCAAAAGTCCCGCTACCATTGACTCAATTTTCTCTAAGTGGCAATAATGAAACGATTACTTTCAATATTGTCACTATTTCTGCTCTTTCTTGTGGCGTATATTTATCTATACTTAAATTTGGACATCTACACAACACAATGGTTAAAGCGAACCTGAACTAAACGTCACATAACCAAGATGACGCGCAATTAAAATGGTAGCGGGGTTTTTGACCCACCCTATATTTGAAGCAATATATTTGAATCTATATCTTTTGGAATTTTACAAATGGCCTCATCAATACCAACTTTTTTGCAGCGGTGGTAAAAAAACGTTTATGTGAAGGTACCGATGTTTCTTGGAGGACATTTTTTTCACCAATTTTAAGCTCCCCCGATGGCTAACTCTTTTTACCGACTTCAAAAAAGGAGGAGGTTCTATGTTCGACTATATATGTATGTTCGCTGATTTCTCCGTCAATTATAGAACGATTTTCAAAATTCTGTTTTTATTCGAAAGAATACACTTCCGAGGTTGTCCCATTGTAACCAAGTCAGGATATAATGGTGAAATTCGGGAAAATCGAGGGAAAACGTCAAATTTCAAAGGTACGTGCAAAGTTTTCATATATTTTGCTATCTAAAATAATCAGATATTTATGTATAATGTCATTGCTGAACTAATATGACGGAAGACCGGAAATCACTCAGTGCAAAAGCCGATAAAGTGTTCGGATCACATGCAGAGGTCGTGGGTTCAATTCCCGACGGGGGCAATGACTTACTGTTTTTGTTCTAGTTTAATTAGAACATTCGTCAGATGTTCCTTACTTTCAATCATTGTTTCTTTATTCCTATTTTTCCTCATACGGTGTGCCGAGCCCAAACAATACAAAAATAATAATATAATCTTGTAACATATACATAAAATGAATTTACCAACAAAACAATTCTAAATTAATATAAATGTTTGTGATAGTTAAAATATATTATAAATAGATAAATAGGTTTCGGTAGGCATTAAACTAAATTTTGTGTATATAGTAGAATCTAAAATACGTGTAGTAAATAGGTGAAATAAGTTTTTTTTTATTTAGTTATTACAACGATTATTATGTACATATTTTGTTTTAAAACGTTTTTTTAAAAAGTTTTGATAATTCTTTACTTTTCCAGTTTATTTAGACCAGTGATTTGCTCGGTCAAAGGGAATTTGGTAAAACCAGTTTGTTGCCCAAGCAACATGCACAACATTTCAGAGGAACCAATTCAAAGTTCTTGTAGGTGGTACAAAGTACTTTAAGGTGTATAGAACTACTTACCAGAATAGAAGCAGTTCAGTATACCAAAATAAATAAGTCAGTTGAAGATACTCAAACAGCTTTTTTGTTGCAATTTTATTATAAATTTTTTATTTTTATCTCATATTTTGATAAAACTCAGTATTGGTCAAATACTTAATACTCAAAACGCTATAATAATTGAAAATCATTATGAAAAAATGTATTTTTGTGCGGGTGATTGATTAAAATAAAATATTGTGCAAAAATATCCTACAAAATAACGTTTTTATCATTATAAAACAGCTTGATTGTAATACCTGCTGTAATCACTCGTCATAAATACTAAAAATTGATATTAAAATTACCAAGGGACATGTTTAAACTCACCACCGTACTGTTATATTCCATGTAACCCCAGTTGCGGCATATGTGATAGTTCCCACATCGATTGATATTGGATTTTGTGGTAAATCGTACGTTTAACACCCCTAATTAGGAGGCTATTCACCACGACGATTGAAAAAGAAATCGCCAAAAATAATCGAAAAAAAAAGGTTTTTTTTCCTTCTCTCTTCCGGGGGAAGCAAGTAATTTTACTACACAGTTCCGGAGATCCTGAATGGGTCTATATATCTTTAAGAAAATTAGGAAAATTCGCTGAGACTAAATCTGTATTGGGCAATTTCCAGCACCAAATTTTTCCTCTTGCCGGTCTTATTTGTCACAAGAGACCGATCTAACATCGGCCATCCTTTTTGAGCCTCATCAATCTTTTCCATACACGAATTTGCAGAAAACTATTTCCTAAACTTTATATATATATGGTGTATTATATCATGTTTTCACTCTTTTTCCTTGATTTAGGCGATTAATTTATTTTTTACCTCTGAATTTATATGTTTGCAACAGTTTTTAATAACTATTTTAATAATGATTTTTTATAATGATTATAGGGACTGTGACTTAATTTTAAAGTATAGGTAGTGTCTGATAGTTATACTCATGCCAAATATTTCTTATTAGGCTTTATTTTTTATTATTAAATATTTCTCTGTACTCTGATCAATAGATATCTATTATATAACTACAAAATTCGACGATTTTGACATCTGTCTAAATAAAATAACAGTTTTCCATTTAGTATTATTGAGTTATTCAATATGTACAGACGATTTTACTGTTTGATTTGAAAAATCTGATGTCGAAACCCATCAAACAGTTTTAGAAACGTATGGTTATGTTGCTCTGTCATATCCCAATGGTTTTTGCATATTTTAGCGATTTAAAAGTGGCAATTTTGATGTCAATGACAAAGAATAACCTGGAAGGTCAAAGAAGCCCGAAGATATTGAATAGCAACACTTATTGGACTAAAATCCAGCTCAAACTGCCTAGGAACTTTCATACCACTTAACAGTTGATTAATCAACTATTTCCAAACCTGTGAAGGGAAAGAAAAATATAATCGAATGGATATTACCGTACATAAGATGGGATCAGCAAGGTTTAGAGTGATATGAACTGCTAAAACCGAATGAGACTGACCTGTTGATGTCAATTCAACAAATTGAACGATATATTGTTGCAAAAAATACCAGCGGTAGCAAGTAACAGAATAAAAATTAGCCATTTGCATGACAACACTTGAAAGGTACATTATTACAGCTATTGCGGAAAATTCTGCCATATCCATTGTACTCGCCATACATAGGGTCTTTTGATTACAACTTACCTCTAATTAGTGCATTAAAGTTGAGTGTCAACAGAAAAATAGTTGTTATACAATTGGAAATAGGAAATACCATGACAACAATTAACCAAATCCGAGAATTTTCATCCTGATTATATTCTCTAATATCAACAAACTGACCTGGTTGCATGTAGGGGTTATATTTATTTCGTTAATACTTATTTTTACAAAATAGTGAAAGAAAACGTTCGCGATGATACACGATATTTTATTTTCTTCTGACGTTCTCAGTAATTTCAGCTGGAACTTCTTTCAGTTATATTTTATTTAATATATATCTAATAAGACAGGCAATAAAATTAAAGTTCGAAACTTGGAACAAGCTAAAAAAAATCTATGACGTGAAAGTTCTCGCAAACTTTCATGTTAAATCATTCATTGGTGTCAGCCATAATAAAATAACAAAAAAGTTCTGGAATACGAATGGTGTATATGCTGTTCGATAACTAACGGACAACAGTTTAAACAATTTTTACTGTCAACTTTACTCCATATATTATTTATATAAATATTGTGATTCTTCATTTACATCTAACTGGTATTAGCTAATATAGCATAATATCGTGATATAAGTGTGTTATGTTTAGTGTCTATTGTATAAATTGCTTCGACTTGTTTTATCTCTGCTCAGACTTCTTGCTTCAGCCAGTATTTGTCGCGTCTTCTGGGCTATTTTTCTGTTAAATTCATCCTAAGTTCGCTTAGGTCATCCTCTGATTTTTCTTCTATCAAATTTACACCCTCAATTATTTATTATCAAACAGTCCTCTATCGAAAAAGTCTGTGACGATAAAAAGGTTCAGCTATATGCTTAGATGTAGCATAAGCCTTTGATAAAGTATGGCATAACGGCCTTGTTCATAAGCTACAGAAGATGTTACCGACACAACACACTCAACCATTGAAATCTCGAATTACAGCAAAATTATTGAATATTTAAAATCAAACAAGAGCAAACCATACTCTGCAATAAAAAGATTAAAGCAGATGTATCACAATGAAATGTATTGGGACCAATTCTTTACCTACTCTACACTAAGAATATCACGATGGCTACATTTGATGATGATACTACAATTCTTTCTGTCACAGATAATAGAGAAGCTACACGAAAATTACAACAGGCAACTGACAATATAAATGATTGAACCCAAACATGGAACATAAAAAATTCACGAAAGTAAAGCTGCGCATGTGCAGTTTACTTATAATTAGACCGCACAAGCACAACAATAACAATAAATAACCCTATCATTTTAGTAATATAGATACAATACAAGTTTTATTGTAGGTGCACCCTGATACTACAGGACTGATTACTTGAAGACCTTCAGATACAGACTTTCAGGAAATTTCAGAAGATCACTCAGGAAATCAAGAGAATCGCAAGGAGACATGAGCAGAAACCTCATTATCATGTCAATATCGAACTCAAAAAAATCAAACCATTTGATCTTGTGTAGTCGAAAATAGTGAGCTACATTCAATAGAAAAACAGCAGTGTAGTAGGTTAGCCGGCAACGACTAGTAAGAATGTAATAAATAAAATATTTTTAAGAAAAGAATTCAACAGACTTAAAAAATAAATAAGGAACTCACTAAAAATTAAAAAAAAACATTTTAAATGAAATTATTTACATAATAATCGTTGTAATAACTAAATAAAAATAAACAAAACCTTATTTAACCTATCTACTACACGTATTTTATATTCTACTATATACATACAATTTAGCTTAATACCTACCTAAATCGATTTATCTATTTACAATAGTATTTTAACTACTACCAACTAGTCAGTTTGAAGTCGATGCCGAGCCCAAAGAATACAAAAATAAAAACCAGAAAAACAAAAAATTATTATCCGTGCCGTGAATCGAACCAGCGGTCTCGGATTGAGAGCTAAATACGTTAACAATTGTAACATAGAAGCAATTGTGTACGATATTTCTACAAGGTCTTATATAGTGGAGGTAGTGCTTAAAAAGCAAATTGAATGGATTTTGCACTGAATTACTTCCGATTTTCCAGCTCAGCAATAACACTATACATATATATCTGATTATTTTAGATAAAAAAATATGTGATACTGTTGCGATAGCCGCGGGTTCGAATCCTGCTGGGGCATGGTCGTAAATTTATGTTTGTGATTGTTTAAAATTTGTGAATGTTCAAGGCAAGAGTGTAAAATCCGACAAGGAAAATGATCCCAGTCGCGCCAGTAACCAGGCTGTGTAAGACCGGATGTCTTCTGGGATGATTTCTAAAGTTGGTCACTCGCCAGTCGGTAGGCTTTAATGCTGAGGACCGTGGTTCGGAGCCCAGGTTAAATTGTAGGTCCAGTCCGGATAAACCCACAGTTGGTACAAGGAGACTTTAAAATATATAAAAAAAATCTGAAAAAAACAAAAAGTGACAAATGATGAAAAGAAAAAGAATGATTCCAGAGATGAAGAGAAAACCAAGACTAAAAAACGAAAAAGTGAATTAAAACCGCAGTCCAAAAAAGATGATGAAAGGAATAAAAAAATCAAAGAAGAAGAGGAAATATATATATATATCCGAAGTCGGTTAATAAATTAAGCTCCTACCGACATTTCTATTTGACATCTCTTTATTTCGTCTATTAATATTATAGGGTTAGACTTAATTTTAAAATTAAATTAATATTGATATTTGTTAAAATAAACATTTTCCGGAGTAAATATTTCACAGCAGGAAAATATCTTTTGAGACTTGCTATACTTGAAATTAATCTTCAACTTATCAGAACTTTATAATAAAATGTATAGAAAAATTTCAAGCCCCAACTTTGTAAAAATAGAATGAATTTTTCTGGTTGGAAAAACTTTCTTGTTCGGGATATTGCAAGTAGCGAATATTGAGGAGAATGCAACTGACTGGCGAGATTATTTTCAGGTTTAAGTCTCGCCTTTCAATATTTCCATCATCAAAAGGTCGCGATAATAACAATTTTATATTCACGCAAGTTTTAAAAGAAGAAACAATGCGGATCGATATTTTTATTTCATCTGTGGTGAATTCGGTTTAATAACGATTATTTAATATCTAAAAATAATGTAGCGATTCCGAAAACACCTGGATCAGACTGGAAAAATATAATTTGTAAATTTACAAAGTTTTTCTTTCTTCAATTTAATAAAATGGTGTATCCACGATTGTTTTGAAACAGAAAAGAAATGTCTTTGACAAAGTTTATAGATAAAAAAACATCCGAACTTTTCCAGAAAAGTAATTTATTTTTATAAAAGAGAAAGGGGCGAAAATTGTCTTATTCTGGCAACCCTTTAAGCTGTCAAAATGGTCGAAATTCTTTTGTCACTAACAACACTTAATTATTTTTACCATGTATACACTTAGTTCTTAGTATTTTTGGTGTTTAACTGTTTGATTTCTATCTGTCCAAAGTTGAAGGCGTAAATTCGTATATTTCAAATGAATCTGCGGAGAAACACATGCTATAATTTTCAATTTTCTCAATTTTTTTTACTTCTTTTTATTCGATTCAAAAAAAAGTATATGTTTTGTCTCTATTTCTATAAATAAATATGTAAAATATGTAAAGCTTTTCAGTTCAATTATGTACATTAAGCATGATGAAATGCTTACTATTTAAATTCCAATTAGGAATGGCTTCTTAGTTAAGCAATACTCTTCCTCCACATTTGGATCTATAATCATCCGGTCTGAAATGCAAACAACAAACTTACCTGTACTTATGTAGGAGACGATAGAGAGATTATAAGAGAAGAAATCATTTTTAACGTAAATGCTCTAAAAATGACGTTATAACAACAAATTTCGTTAAAATAATACACAAAATAGAAAAAAGACAAATTTTATCAGATATCCGATACATTTTCAGACCAAAGAATAAAACCAAAAACAATAAATCGATTAGTCGTCCTCCCTACAGCCCTGATTTAGTACGAAATGGCTTTTTTATTCCCGTATATCAAGAAAAAATTACTTCGCCATATTTTTTAAGGCTGAAGAAGGTATTGATTCATTCAAAAACCATATTTGCATGAAGGTATCTCAATCAAGAAAAGAGTTCATAGTGGAGAATATTCCAAAAACGATAAAGCCATTTTCGTTAATAAATTAATGTCTTTTCATTATTAGGCTCAGAATATAAATAGGAACCCTCGTATATGACAACATACTTCTGGGAATGTATTTTTTGGTCCGCTAGTTGGAATTAGTGAATGCAGCAATAGGTTGGCCATAAAGCACGGCCATAAGTAGTTTTCAAAAGTTCGAAAACTATTTTTCTAGGTAAACCTCAGCGCACATGCTAAACTTCAATAAAGCCTTTTGAACTTCCACCAAACTATTTACGACAAAACACAATCGCACAGCTTACTTTGCTCTAATTAAAATTTAATTCAGCCTTTAATAAATTTATTTACTGCGACAAAGGACTTTGTACTATCCGATAGTGAATTAGTTTGTAATTGGAAGCCATCTTAACCAGTAGTTTCCAAATATCTTCGATTAATATGAAACTCTCAGTCATAATGACAGTAATATTAATATAATGACTTGACCTTTAATAGATTTTGTTCTATTTCAATGTACTTTGTTTCCTTGAAATAAGCCAAAAGGTTTTTGCTGTCAAGAATTATAATTTATGACGACAGTTACATATACGCCCAGCTATTTAGCTGCGAAAAAAAATCAGTTACTTTTAATTCAACGTAGAAATTAATCTGAATAATCAAGTGCCAATCTTACTTAAATGGTGTTACCAGCACAGAAAATTTAATTAGTTTATCATGTCAAGATTAGTATCTGAACTTTGCTAAAATAGATTATACCAAAAAAAATATTTACAAAACCAGAAACTGGCATTAAATAACAAACAAATTACATGATATTCTTTAACATAGCTAGTTTGATGCAATAGTTTTGGCATCGGTGACTATTTAACCAAACCAAGTCACACCGTAAGTAACATGACCTTACTTACAAATGTGAAACAGTATTTTCATTGTAGAAAAGAATATTTTCATATAAAACAATACAAAGTAAAACAGGAAATACAAATTAAAAAAGGTTTCTTAAAACTATTCTATGCTATATTATTTCTTTAAATATAAATCCTAGATATTTAAACAGGTGTTTATTTCATTTTTTATGCCTTAATAAATAAAAGATTTTTTTTACTTATCATCTTTAAAAAAATAATATCTATTTTCCATTTAAAAGTTAAGTACATCTATGATATAATTAATATTAACTTGTTTTGATTGATAATTATAAAAATGGGTAATATATGAAATTAAAACTTTTATTAATTATATATAATGCATTGTTATTGTAATTATATAAAATTCATTGTATTGAGGATTGTATATGTTTATTAAATTTCAAATTATGATTTTTTAAAATTATTAAAATACAGCAATAGATATTGTGTGTTGCATATATTTTAATATAGTCAAATTATGATTTTTTTGAATTATTAATATGCCCATTACAAGTTTTAATAGTAATTTATCCCATTTATAACCAACACTATCTAATATTGTTTCACCAGCTAAATATAACAAAATAAACCCGATTTCTATTATATCCCACTCGTTGAATTTTCTAAAACGGCCCTGTCTTGAACGGTCCAATCCCACAAATGCTTTTTTGAGTGGTTTTATTTTCGTTATTGACCTAGATATAAAAATTGAAGCAATATAAACAGATCTCCTATTATAACCCGATATGATTCTTTGTTGTTGATAAAACAAACAACATATCCTTATTAGGATGAGAAGATCGAGTATTGTTCCGCGTATACTGGAAACTTCGGTTATCTTAAATTGTTTTTTATCACTAAAAATGCCATTAAAAGGATTAGTATCATAAATAGTTCGGAGCTTCGTGTGTACTAAGATTGTGAATTAATTCTGAATGTTTTACAATAGTTAACGTCGTGAATTTGCTCCTTCCGGATTAGAGCATTCCGATATGATGAAGGTTCTGTGATTTACTGTCAAAGAGCTGTCAAATTGTGATAAAAAAACTTCAAGTCAAGGATACAGCATTTGTTGGAAGATTTTGTACTTTTGCGATTTAACTCATGCCAAAAATTATTTGACGTTCTTTGAAAGTTATGTGGCACATAATATATCGATAAAAACAAAAAAATCTAGATTTAGAGTTGTAACACTAAAATGAGAAGTCCTAACACATGTCACAAACCAAACCCCTTTAGATCTACTTTTAAGAGACCTACTTGAGTATGAATAGATCTTCGAAGAGATGAGAACTAACTATGATACTAAAAATAATCGAGATTATCGATGGATAATTTTTCGAAAAAAATACAATTAGTTCAGCAGTTCTTATATAATATGTATAACAGAACCTTGATATGATTGATGAAATATCAAATGAAACCAGTTGATATTCGCATCAATTTTTGTTGATGAATCGATTTTAATTGAAATATGATGAAGAATAACTCGACAATGAATCCTCCATAAGGAAATATCTTCTAGATTGTTTCAGAACTTTTAAAACTGCGATCTTTGTAATACCTGTGTCAGTGTGTAGTATTATTTATCAATGTAAATAGTGATTCAAATAATAAAAAAAAAATCTTAAATTACATCGACAAAAAATTACATACCACATACCGTCTGTGGATTATGTTTTGGTTTGTAGGTGTGGTTTATCTGCCCACCATATCATCCATGTCCGGTCCATCTACAATGATTTATTAAATAATTTATTAGTTAAATTAATGGCACTTCGGTTTATTGATCCTATTGTCTATCATTTATCGTGCATACTACATAATATTTCAATTAAACTTGGAGAAATAAAAACAATCAAAACTTTCACTTGACGCTATTCGACCTATGAAATAAATTTCATGTTTCTTTGTGGATATTTATACAGTCCCGATTAAATATTTCGCGGGGACATTTTTATAGATACCACAACACCTGTGTATGTCATAAATCAATAATGCAATTATGTTTTTTTTTCTGTTTACTTTATTTCATATGTGTTAATATAAGGGGGAGAATTTTATTTTATAATCGTTGTATATTACCTATTAAATGTACACCCAGTTTTCGTTTTGTTTTCGCTAATATAAATAACAGTATATGTGTTACTAATTGGGTTTTATTTTCTGTTCAAAATATTTTACATTTTATTTTAGTCAAAATATCATGTAACCCTTGTATCATCTTTCCACTAACAGCTGGCCTTCCAGGTACAACAATTAAATATCCTTCAAAATAATTAAATAATATATTGTTTTATGAACTAAAAATGCTGTATATGAGATGGTAATCAGAACGAACAAGGTCGGGTGAATATAACAGTTACAATTTTTTCCATATTCCAGGAGTATTTATTTTATTCTTTGGCTTAATGTGAGTAAGTATTAAAAAGACAAACATTATTGTGTTGGCCTTATGATATAATATATAAGATGAAGTAATTCTGATTTTTGGTTCTTGTTATTAGGCGTTTAACACTCTTATTATTACAAGATGGATCTTAATATCCCAATTTTATTAACAATGTAAGTTTTAATTTCACATCCACTGTATTCACCAAAAGGTTAAGAAATTTAAATAAAATAAAAAAAATTATCAATAATAACAATGAAATTACTATAAGATAGAAATTTTGAAGTTGCAAACTGTTGAACAAAATAGTATTCCTTTAGAAGTTTAGAAAGAACCACTAAGAACCTCTTATTGATCTGGTTAAACAAATCGATAAAATTCTACAGTGACAGGATGATTTTACCAGGAAAATAATCAATCAAAACAGCACATCTGTTTTTAAATGTCATTACATGAATTAATTGGGATAAACGAAGTTGCTTTTAAAACCGACCTAATATTTAAAAAATTAAAACAATCAAATTATACAGAATTCTATGACATAATTTGCATAACGAAAAGTAGTATCTAGCGATCAATCATCGTATAATAAAACCAGGAATGTGAAAGTTCTGTATAAAAGTATCAATAATGTCTTAGAGCAGTATATTATTTCATAAATCATCACGCGAGAGACTGTAAGAAGTACATAAGGTATTGTGGGTAGATATGCCACACCTACAAAGTTAAATATAACCCATGGACAGGATGTTCAACCACTTTTAATTTAGCATGTAATTTTGTCTAGTCGGCAAAATTACACTTGTATATATATAAATATATTTGGGCTTTGGTTCTTCCATATATTTTAATATTCTCCGGTTCGCATCGCGTAAAATAAAACTAATTTCTGTCGTTTCAAGTCCCGTTTATCACGTAACTTCAATTTGTTGGGAGTTAGGAAGAGAGAAAAAAATATATATACACATACACACACAATATTAGGCGTACATGTCTAGACGAAAATTTGTCATTTTTCACATTTTTACCGTCAACGATTGTTAAAGGGGGCCAAATAATAAAATATAATTTATCTGACGAATATAAGGGCGAGAAACCCATCAGAAAGGTTGGCAGCCCCAGGCAGTCAGACTTGAACATTATTTCCCCTGTTTTACACTTCATGCTAAATAGTTCTTCGGTTGTTTTAAGGGACGCACCAAAGAATAAACAAATTAAATTCGTTCAAGCCTAAAATTTGTTTTATTAGGTGTACAAATAAGTCGTAAAGAACCCTTTTCGAAGATTAAACATTTAACGTTGATAAAACAACAATACGTCAGAATAGATATTTTTACGGATTAAAAATCAACATGTATTTAGGCAACACACCAAACACTAGGTCAAACTAATTATATCGTTTAACACAATCCAAATCTTTATCCAAACATAATGTTATTCTTCAACAATGATTACTTCAACAGTATTTGTATCAAATTTCTATCTTCTTTATTTTATGGTTTAGTTTAAGCATATTATTTGGTTAACACCATATCACATTCATCCTACTTTTATTCAGAATCGTTAAAACACAATATTTATATATTCTCTCTTATAGAAGTCAGCACCTTATTGTTTACTTAATTTTCTTTTATATTAATAAATAGTTATTAAATCCAGTTCTAAAATTGTTAAATTAGAATTAGAACAAAACACTTTTTTCATTTGAACAAATCGTTGATAATTTTTTTCCAATCTCCAACAAAGATAAAACATTAATACGTTAATTAAAATTCTACATCCCAGTTAATTTATTACTGTTTAGTAGCTAAACTAATATCAATACATTTAAATGAACTAATTATAACGTTATTTTTCCTAAAAAAGCACATATAAATTAATTAATTTTCTATAAATAGCCTAGTCGATTTTGGATTATATTTTATAAAAAACAACCATTTTATTTTACAGTCTACAGTCTTTAATCTACAGTATTTTTTTTCTAACGCTTTATCTAACAAAAAGTTGACTGAATATATAACCGCACTGTAACCAAACTTAATGGTTATATTAACACATTCCATGCCATGGCTGGTATTTGAACCGGTCTTGCAACACCGTAATCTTACGCATCAATGGATGCAGTGTAGAATTTAAAATTTACTCAAAACTAATCCATTTCAATAGTGTACAAATAACAATTGTCAATGTCTGAGACTCGGCTGGTTACACGCCCGTAGTAACTTTCAGATATGTTTATGTGTTTGTTTAGCGTGTCTTCTTTCAGTCATAATTGATTATAAATATGTAAGAAAATAGTAGTTTTCTTGACGTTATAGCGGAAAAAATTGTTTTGCTTTTAAAAGAATCATACTTACGTAAACAATGGTAATTACTCTAACATTGACTTGTACTACTTCCTGCGAAAAGTTTTGAGTTATTATTGTAATACCGAATTATTAACGGGATTCGTAAGCCGTAGGCGGCAGACAGATTAGGAACCAGGTCAGGCTCTAAGTTCTGGTAATATTAAAAGAGCAAAAATTAAGTAATCATCTTTGTTCTTCGTCCATATTAGGTTATTATATTCAGATCATTTTTTCACTTTAAAAACGTATGTATTGAGAAAAATTTGTAGAATATATATTAATCAAAATAGTTTACATACTTTTCCACAACTTTTTCCCATCTCTTTGATAACCTGGCGTTACCAAGTCGACAAAAGGATGCTGGTTTAGCAGCTTCTTCATTATTTCGAAACTGTGTTTCAACTAAGCTATGCTGTATCGATTTGAACAACAGGTCATCAGAAGGTACTATGTCTGGTTAGTACGCTGGATGTGGCAGCACTTTCCATTCGAGCTGAGACAGTGTAGCTCTCACAACTCTTAAAAGACCAAGCGCTGCCATGCAAGAAGATGACTTTGCGGCTGTTACTCGTTATTACTGGCCTTTTCTGCAACATTACGTCATTTTCTTCAATTGACGTCGGTAAACATCTGCAGTAAGGGTTTCATTCGGATTTTGCAGCTCGCAATATATTACAGAAATTTTTCTTCTATTATTTGGCAAGAAATGAAATCGTGTGGTAGTCCTCCTCCCCCGATAAACTGCTAAGACGTCTGAAAATTTAGCTTGAGCTGGGTTTTCGTCCTTGCCATTGTCTTGGAACATCAAAATCGCCACTTTTAAATCATTGATACCATATAGAGAAATATCAAAACCATCGTTACACAGTTAAGTTTAAGAATGCAGAAAAAATATCGATATATCGATATTTTCTGAATAAAATTTCGATTTTTGGGTGATATTTCCCGATAGTTTCTCAAAATAAATTATTTATAATTTTTAATAAACCTTTAAAGTAGATATTTAATTTTAAAGGTCCATCAAAAACTTCACTACTTTTTAAAATATTTAGAAAAAAATATATCTTTTTTTTTATTAAAAATATCTATATATTTTTTTGTAAAATATCGATATATTTGCGAAAACGATATATCAATATGTTTTAAAATTAAAAAAAAAAACCTAGTTACGTTGTTTTAACGGTTGCTTCCTCTTGTAATAAAAAATTGCTGAAAGGTAAGACCAGGAAGAAGCGGAACAATGAGAAATAAAAATAAACATAGCTCACGGCATCAAAATTAATACAGCAGCCCAATGGAATTTCAAAGAATGTTATTTTGTTTTCAAAAATGAGAAATTTCGTGATTACCTAAAATGGAAATGAAAAAAACTGTAAATAGTTGTATATTTATTTAGGTATCTTGTCAAACGAATACCGTATATATATATTTCGAAATCAAGTAGATGTGAGACTGTATGTTAAGAAAGTAGTGCTGGTAATTTATAAATCGAACGTCGATTATAAATCGTAAAAAGCGTGATAGGCCAGACGATGTAAAAAGAGAGACAGAAACAGAGCGAGAGAAAGAGAGGTTTATTCCAAATCAAGTCAAAGGATCGAAACATCGATTCTGATGTTACGAAATTCCGCACTAACGTTTAGTTATCTTTTTAAAGTCACGATCGGACCATTCATCATAGGAAAGATGATATTGGAGACGGTAATCACTAACTGTAAGATACAGTATTTCATAGTCGATTTCCTCTTTCGCGAATTTCATTGAAATATTCCAAATCCGGACGTCCTCTGCAAGGCAAAACGAAAAACGTATTATTGCGCGCCGAACGGCTCTTAATCTACACTTTTTAAAAGCTCATAAAAGTCTTTTAAAATTTTATTTTGTGGATTTCCGTCGAGGAAAGCTTCGCCTATATATTTCATGGGAAAACCTGATAAAATTCTTTGCCCATAGCTGAATAGGAATTAATTGTTTTCGCTGCTTAAATTACATCTTTTACTTTGCCACCAATCCTATTTCTCACTTCCGTTTTATTCCGCGATATTTCTCTACCGAGAAATTCAATATTATACGGAATTATTTTATTTCTATGGCCTTATTAATTTATCCGTTTTATCTCTACCTTTTCATATATATTTTTTTAACTTGCGTCAAGAAATATTCATCCCTTTTTAACGATATTAATACCAGATATCCAATTTTTATTCTAAATTAACTATTTTAGGTCAAACATTCTTTTTACGATATCTCCACAACGTTGCCAAACATTTTCAAACTAACAATCGATAGGGGAAAACTTAACATACTGACTTATCAGTGTCATTGATAAACTTTCGTGTATTTTTTTTTAATTGTGCGAAGTTGTATTTTACATACTTTGCTGTAATTAAAATACAAATTACAAACAAGCTCTTGTTGGGGCGTGAATAAAATCTGCGAAAGAAAACAATATTCCTACAAGTCCAGATGAGCACATTTTTTATATTTGTGTAGCGTTCAATGATGGTAAGGTTTTTTGCTTTTATCGATGCTCACCCTAAACATATAACTTTTATATATTAACTGGTGTTCAAGATATTCAAGTTCATGTATTTATATCATATGTATTTTGAAGCCATATAAGTACCAGCACCAGGTAAACATACAAAAACAAAGAGTAAAGCTTTATTAAAACTGTTGAAACGTATGAGGAAACGTATATGGAAATTCCTTTTAAAGCTTTAACTGAACGTCAAAATAACATCAAAAAATCCTGCGGTCTTCATTGTTATCGACTATATTGTTTATGATGTTTTCCTTTAAAAAATATTCTAATTCAACATAATATATCATTCTGGTACATAAATATACAGGAAAAAACACTCCGAAAGTAATAATATGTTTACTGTTTACGAACGAGTAGTCGGTATAATTTCAAAAAAAAGCTGAAACACAAGCAAAGAAATTTGATATTTTCCGAATACGTGTTTAGAAAATTGAGGAAACAATTTTCATTCTCGCCGTGATAATGGGACTGATATCTTATAACATCTTATATTCGTATTTTATTATTAACGAATCTGTTTGGATTAACCTTATTCGTCATAAAGCATGGGGTGTTAATAATTTATAGAGCAGGTGTAACGATAATACTTCCTTTAGGGATATCCATTCCAGAATCACCACTAGTTGATCCAGTCAGAATGTCAAACGAACAATATGGAAATAATTATTGAATGATTCAAAAGGAATTGAAATACTGTGAATATACCATCTGCTTCAACAAAAGGTATAATTATATCAATCCACTAGTACTAATAATTGTAATATATAATAAAATATGACAAATAGCGAATAGTACCAAAATATGTGGTATTCCTTCGACAGCTGTACATTCTTAACATTCTTACCAACAAAATTACGTTATTTTACACACCTCGTATATTACCCTGGTTCTGGATTTTTTAATATAATTTAATTATAAATTCCAAGGATAAAATAGGTTTAAAAACACCGCCTTATTTATAGATAAAAGTTATAGGGACGACCTATATTTAATAATTATCTGAAAAATTTAATTTCTGAATATTTTGCTACAACAAAGTGGTATTTGGCATATTGCACTAATTATTATTGAATGAGAAGCAGAGTGATGTTTGAAATTCCATGATGTATTTAATTTGATTGATAACATTAATATTTATCCATGTAAGATGTTTTCTATTACAAAATAAATACAATTAGAGAGCTGTTGTATCGTCGGCAACGGTAATAGTATCGCACTTACTAGGAAGCGCGTATAGAAGCGGATTTTCTCCATGTTTTCTCACAAAGAGAAACAATCTACAAATTCTCAAGCACGAACAACATCATTTGTTCATGGAACCTAAATTAACTTTAAGTAAAATTAGATTGTAAACCGTCCATATAAAGTTGTTTTCCTAATTCTAAGAAAGTTCCATTAGACGGGCAGAATTGCCTTAGAGCTTCGGTTTACTTGGACGGCTCAGGTCATGATATTATTCCACCAGGTGGGAATAAGAGACGAGATTTCTGGATTTATTACATGGCTAAACAGCCGTTAGACAGGACCATTTAACTAAGTCTAGAAAACTTTTACTAGCTACTTGTTCCATTGCTATAGATTTACAGTATCCTCTTCGCGCAACTGTTTATTTATCTCGAATTTAACAATACTGTGTTATCAACAAAAATCAGATTTTATTAATGATAGTTAACTTATTTTCTCCTTTTTTGTAACACAAATTTTGCTATCTTTATTTAAAAATATTAGATATGTATTCTCATCAATTGTTCACTTTAAAATAAGCTTTATTGAAAATAATTAGTGCGATTTATATTAATCAAAAAGAAAACATGGCGATACCATGTCACAAGAACGATGTTAATTTGGCAGCGATCCAATTTCATCCCATTTTCACACTTAACCGTTTCAAAGCCAATCTTGACAAGTATCAGTAGACGATATGTCTGGTGAGTACGCTGGGTGGGGCAGAACTTTCCATTCGAACTGCAACAGTGTATTTTTCAACAAGACGTGTAGATGGATCTCGTGACTTGTTGCTTTGGGCCAATCACAATTCTACATTAAATCCGTGAGATTCTACATGAAAAGACTTCAATGAAAACCCGCCCAGTTTGCCAGATATTAATTCTTCTGATTACTGCTTATTGTAATTCTGTATAGAAGTTCACATTGTAGGGCTTTTTGATTCTAATATTTTAACAATTTTGTTGTTGATGTTATGGAAAATCTATTCAATAATTTCAGCATAAACATAATTATTAATAAATACCCTTCATATTTTTGAAATTATAATCATAAAAGATAGTAATATAATATCTGATAGCTCTACTATATTTTACAATACGGTTTCCATAATAGATTTAACAAAAGGTTTATTACAAAATGGAGGAATTATAAATTCCCTTTTGATTTAAATAATATAATTGATTAAATAACCAAATAGTATTGTTTAGATTTCCGGTATTATTTCCGTTAAATTGATTTTATATATACACAATTAACTTCCAACATATTGTTGTTGAACTAAGATGAATATCTTAAATACGTTGAAACTTTTGAACGCCAACAAAATTTACACCCCCCAGTCTCTATCCATGGTTATTGATTTTAAAATACCGTTTCCTTACTGCCTACGTTGAAAAGAATATTTTTCATATAAACGAGGGGTCGAACTCATACTCTCATCTCGTAAAACGACACAATAACCGTTTTCATATTTTCACCAGAATTGACAGCAGAACGCAACAGAAAACCATTTCGCAGTCAGTTATGAAAAAATATTATTTCCCATCAAAATAATAATTATTTTAAACGTGGCAACGCTTTTCCTATTAGTTCGGCAACAAACCAAATTACTTACATCGAACAAAGCTTAATTAAAATTAATTTCTTGAATTGAAAGTTTCGAGGCAGAAGTTCTGCTACTTTCGATGCAACAATACTGCCTTTGTCTGTGCTCGCTTGAGATTGAAGTCTGATATAAAATCAAACATAAATTTAAAGATAATTATTTCAACGGAATTACAAGTTTTAAGGCCTCGGGGTGCAAGTTTTTTTTTGTTTTATTAGTTTAATGAAATTGCAGTTTTTTCTATTGAACTTTAACGTTAAGTTATTAGAAAAGAAAATTGCATTGTGGGTAAAAAAATAAGATTGGCATAAAAGATATAATTACTCTTTCTTAAAAGTTGGTAATATGGTATTGAATTTCCAAATTCACCTTTGCCTGTGCTCAATTGAGATTCGAATCTGATATTATACAACAATTTAATGCAACAATCATTTGTTTTGTGAAATCACAGTTTCTTATGTTGAATTTTAATGTTAAATTATTAAAAGAAAATTACATTTGTATTATCTTACCAATTTGAGCCCAATATATCACTGCATTTCATGAAAACTGAAGTATTTTGAGTCATGCTTCCCATTCATACAAGAACTAATTGATAAACTCTTTGGTGCAATCAAAAGTAAAGCTTGAGGACTATTTGTTCGTATTAGCATCTGGTATATATTTCCCAACACCATCGAAGCGTTTGATTGATGGATCAAAATAACTGATACCGTGTTTTTGCGGATTTATTCAAAATTAGCCACTTTTCCTTCCAATTCGGACCCATTACGGCATCGAATTTTTGTAAAAGCATCTCGTAAAAGTGCTACGTACATCACACAAACATTTAACGTCATTTTTCGACAGTGATTTTTACATCATCCGGTTCAATAAGCTTAAGTGCCGCCGTATTGAATATTCTTTTTTTTTTCTGGGCAATATTTTTTTTTTCGAAAATGCCTAGGGGCCAGTATTAAAATCTCATTTTTCTTTTTACAGAAACTGTCATCGATAGGCGAGGATTTCTGTGGATTGGACGTGAACACGCCACTTGGTGGAGAGCAACCGGTTACGGCGGTGCCAGTTCTCACATTTAACACCAGATTAACGGCCGTTGTTGCCACATCTACCGGGGACTTCACTGTTGTCTTCATTGGGACAAACACGGGTCACCTGAAAAAGGTAAGAGAGGGGGTATTTTAGATAACTAGAGCTTAGATCAATATCCGATTCCTATATTTAATATTATATGGTGAAAATATCGTTAATAATAACCCGCAATTGTCTTAGAACGTAAAAAACTAAATTAATAATTAAATTTAAATCGTCAGAATACGTTAGTTATATATTATTATCGAAAATTAACTATAATTATTTTTACGAGGTAATTTATACAAGAAAAAAATCCACAAAGAGAAATGTCAAAAAATGAATAAATGGTCCTTTCAAGCTATAATTTACGTTAGTGAAAGAACCAAGAATATACGGAACAATTTTTTTTTCAAGTGAAATTAAAATCTGATTCATTTAGAGCCTCGAACTCACAAAGCACAAAAATCCGCGTTTTTTGTCAAAGAAATTTACTACTTAATTGATAAAATTACCGATGGTGGTTTACTCTAAGTAAAGCTCTTAAAAACGATGACTAAGTATTAATACACCCAAAAAAAGCGAAGAATTTAAAAATCAATCCTTGGCTGTATTTCTTTCAAACGAATTATCGATTTAATGAACTATAAAATTTGAACCCACAAAGATTTAATAGCTGGCAAAATTAATTGGTTATAGTGTCTCATATATTTCCCGGATTATTTATTTATTTATGATATTTAAAATTCATCGTCAATCATTCAAGCAATATAACAATATCGATATTTAAAAACTTAACTTATTTCCAATATAATTTATTAAAAATTTGCCACATTAGAATTTTGAATATATATAAATCATTATAATTAGTTGATACTTATTTATTGCAAATATTACTTGACAAGAAATGATGTACTGTTTTTAGTGGAGGTAATTTTATTTTCAGTCGTTAGTTTTTTAATTGAATATTTCCCTAAATAAATACAATTCATCAAAAAATCGAAATGACATTTTTAATACAATACACATTATTATACTCAGTTAACATTTCTTCTTTTCACAATACAGATGTTCTCATGCAAAGTAATTTTGGTTGCATATATTATTTTAGGGAATTTTTAATATGAAACAGATTGTTACAATCAGGTCATATTTATTTAGTGAAGCATTTATTTATATTTAAGTTCTCTAAATACTGTTCTTTGGCATGAATATAGAAAATAGTTGAACTCTGTTTTTTAAAGGAATAATTTTGTTTACAGTTATCAGTTTACTGTTATATTAACTAAAACATGAAAATCATGACTGATGAGGTTAGCCAAATATAGAATTTAATAATAGATAAAAAAAAGTATTAAAGAAGAACTATTAAATTAACACATTCAATTTAAGGTTATAATATATATCAATATACATAATTTATTTTTATTATTTCAATTAAATTCTTAAATACTAATTTTACCCTGTAACCTGTTTACTGTTTACTTTCTCTAAGAAAATATTACATAAGGTTAAGAAATTTTGAGATAACCAACAAATTATTAACAAAAATGATATTAAGGTCTCGTGAAGCTATATAATTAATATATTTTATGATAACAACGTAAATATTACTTTAAAAAATTGTACAAAATCCCCATCATTCAACTATAATTCATCAAAGGCTCTCCCCAATAACATGTTTAATATAAAACATCTAATAGTTGTATATTGCAACTATTCTTGACATTAAATGACTAGGGAGTTTTTTTCGTACAAGATAATTTCATTTGCCAGTATTACGATATATTTTGATGACGATATTAATATTGTTTTAATAAATAATTCCCTCTTAAAAAATAATATAATATATTATTAGAAGGACCGCTAATGCGTGAGGTAATGCCATTTTTATAGGTTTAGAACCAATTTGCACAAAAAAAGCATTAATCCAATAGTGATCAGTGATATAATTTATGATAACAACATTAACATTGCTTAAAAAAATAGTACAAAATCCCCATCAATGAACTATAATTCATTAAAAGCTCTCCCCAATAACATGTTTAATATAAAACATCTAATAGTTGTATATTGCAACTATTCTTGACATTAAATGACAAGGGAGTTTTTTTCGTACAAGATAATTTCATTTGCCAGTATTACGATATATTTTGATGACGATATTAATATTGTTTTAATAAATAATTCCCTCTGAAAAAATAATATAATATATTATTAGAAGGACCGCTAATGCGTGAGGTAATGCCATTTTTATACGTTTAGAACCAATTTGCACAAAAAAAGCATTAATCCAACAGTGATCAGTGATGTAATTTATGATAACAACATTAACATTGCTTAAAAAAATAGTACAAAATCCGCATCAATGAACTATAATTCATTAAAAGCTCTCCCCAATAACATGTTTAATATAAAACAGCTAATACTTGTATATTGCAGCTATTCTTGACAATAATACGATATATCTTGATGACAGTATTAATATTGTATAAATAAATAAATCTCTTGTAAATAAATATTATAATATATTATTGGAAAAGCCGCTAATGCGTGGGGTAATGTCATTTAAATTAAAAAAAAACTCGTGAACACCTGTCCATGTCGAAAATTTTAATCCTACACATTGGCCACGCTGAACATAATTCAATAGTTGTCAAAAATAAAGGTGGACGATTGCTGGTCAATTGTCAAATCATTCTTTCAGTTTGTCCATGAAAATTGTTAAATATAAATCGTGGGATATATAATGGAAACGACCGTTTTAATTGACATTGGACGAAATCAAGGGAGACCCACAAAGCCGAACATGCAAATTCAAAACGCCAGAAGGGTCGTCGAGGATTTAGAAAACGTTGACGTTACGACAAACGTCGAAAAGTGAAAACACAATCCGAAATCCCTTTGTTTAAGCGTGTGCGGGTTCTGATCGACTGGCTCGTATCGATATGTCGAGGGTGAACGGCTTTCGGCTGGAAGCAATTGATACTTTGATAATTAGCCGACTCTACTGTGAGATATCTCGGAACGTGTACCCCCGTACTGGATTTCACCCTCAGTGGGGATTTGGAACATTGGCCCCAACGTCTGTCTCTACTTGTCTTCAGCTTTGACATTAATTCACTGGATATCTTCAGAGTTATTCGACAAATTACTCAACGTGTTTTTAATGACGTTGTTTTTAACAGGAACAATCTTCTTATCAACAGTCGACCGGTATATAATCAATTGGTTTGCTCATTACCGTCAAACCAACTATTTCATCGCAACAATTGCTTTCTCACTGTTGAAAAATTCATGACAAGCATACGATAAGAAACCGACATAATTTCTCAAAAAATATCATACCTTAAACAAAAAATACGAGATTAAATAAATAACAATTAGTTACAGCTATTTTCACAAAAAAAATTAAATTAATTTCTTGCCACTCTCATAAAACAAAAATGATTATGGAGACAATATTTTATTTAAAGAAAATACAAAACTAAGTTCTGCTGTCGTCGCTTTATAAGGAATGACAATCACTTTTTTACTTATTTGCCAACCTTAAATTCTATTTATTTCAGGAATATTTTTTTTAGGTCAGTTCAATACTATTATTTTATAAATTATGCATCATAATAATTGAAATTGTGTTTAATAATATAATGATAACAATACGAAGAATTTGAAGATAGTATAACCTCCTAGTTACATATGTTTACATTTTCTTGGAAGCTTATTATTGTCTTCATTTAGAAACAGTTTTGCTTTTATCTAACAATTTCAACATTACTCATGCCTCACTTCATTCATTCTACATAAAATACAATACACTGTCTTATGTTATTTAAAAAAAATAATATTATTTAACAACAAATTAGAGATTAATTAAAAGTCAATTATAGCTGATTTGACAAAAACGTAATTTCTTGTCATCCTCATAAAACAAATACAGAAAATACAAAATCAAGCGAAGTTTTTTTCGAAGCTTTAATATAAAAAATTTAAGAGGACATCAACCCATATTTCAACATATCCACCAAACTTAACTCCATCTGATGACTATTATCCAGTCACAGCGGGAACCCATTCTATAACCTTTCCTTTAAGGTTATAGAAAACGAATATTTCCAAGTGTCTATTTTTTATGTGAAATAAATTTCCTAAACTATGTGTAATGTTGAAATCATGCTCCTAGTATTATCACATTATTTTTGTGATATAGTTTGCTAAATATTTGATATACTACAAATGTTACAAGTAAAAATTCACTGCAATAAAATAATTTTATATTAGTTCCTATCCTAAGCAACGTTAAAATAACTATCTAATTAAGGGCAAATGAATGGAACTACTTCAAAGTATATTTGTACAGTAGAAAAGCTCAATTTGTGGAATTCACATTAAATTAAATCAAATTAAATATGCAAAATTTGCTCACATTCTCGGCCACTGATTAAATGTATTTTAATTATGTTCATTTTGAAAGGCCCTGCATTATATAACATTATATATTTCGACCGTATTCCATAAATGACCAACAATATAAATATCCATTTCCAAACTATTAATAAAATAAATACTGCCCACTTAAAATAGACATAAAATGCCAACGAATAAAACCCATTTTTTTAAACATAATTTATTTCAATCGATATTATCATATTGTATTAACCCAGGTTTTTTTTCTATATATAATATGAAAATGCTAGATGAGAATTAAAAATTAATTTCAGTATTTGTACAGTCAAATAATAGTGAAATTACATCGCTTTTGATGTTTTTGAATGCATTTAACGTTAAGGGGTTATACTATCTTTTTGAATTTTTTTCCTCAAAAACCATAATAGATTTAAATTAAATTTTTATGCTCTAATATGTATGTTTTCAAGTAAACCACCAATATTTTGATATAAAGGTAGAAGAAAATATGGCGCTGTGAAATAATCCACCTAGTACAAAAGAAATTTTATTTAATTAATATTTTTATTATAGCCCTTTAGGTACATAGGCTTCAGAATTTATAACTTAATATAATTATAAGTTAGGAACTTATCATTATATGTTGATAAATTAAAATTATTAAGCCATTCAACAACATTTCTAACAATTTCATCAACATACCTGAACTCATCTCTCACTTCATTTATTCGAATAATTCATTCATAACATTAGTATATATTATAACATTCATACTATCCTATATGTGTTAAACTATATGTGTATAACAAATTTGAAGCGTATTTACAACAATATTAAAGCTAAACCAGCTATCTATTGCGATGGCAAGCAAGGGGATCTTAAAATTTTTTCACCAATTGGTCAATTCTTGATAAGTGTGAAATATTTTCGGTAAATTAATTTTGTTTTACTCAATTTCGTTCGTAGGTTCATAACGTCAGTGATAAATAATGGGGGTTAGGTTCGGATGAATTTCCGGTATTTATTTTCTTATACATTACTTTATATTATGGTTAGTTCCACAAAACTAATAAAAAATTATGTAGGTTTAAAGTTTTATTTATTAACAAAAAGTTTTCGACATTTTGTTTTTTGTAAATTATTGGACTAATTTACCTGTTTTGTTTTTCAAAATGAAATATTTGTTGTAATATAGAAGATTGTTATAGAGAGGACTGGTTGAATGTATTGAGATTACAAAAATTACGAACTAAATATTTATCAAAAGGGACAATATCCGGTGAATATGTCGTGTAATATAGATGTAGATTTTACATATTTTGCAATATGTGCTTACACATGTGCCAAATTAATTTTCTTCTGAGAAAAATGTCTGAAAAAGTCTTCATTCTTCTTTGTTTTTTAATCTTTTTTATCATTGCCGTTGATAGTTGAAGGTATATATATATATATATATATATATATATATATATATATATATATATATATATATATATATATACAATTTAATTAAATTTTGGTGTATTTTTCAAGCGTAACATTAAAAAATATACGTGAAAATTTGCCTACTCTGATTTGCCACTGCTGAAAAAATTAGGCTTCATTCAACGCGAAAACAGTATCATACGTGATTTGGACCACCATTCCGTTGTTTTGTTTCATTTTTACACTATGGAAACTTGTACATGTGCTTTCCCCCGAAGGGTTATTTTTTTATTGAATTTTCCCTAGATTTATAATCCATACAATCAGCGTTGTTATCAGCAATCGATCAGAACGTTTTGTTCGAAAAAGAACAATAAAATCAACTACGATATATCGAACGAATTTTATAATATATACGAGTATAACAGAAAAAAAATTCGTTGATTGATGACTGAATGAACTAATTTTAAAGCATTTGTTTTAGCGAATGGAAGGTTTTTGTTATTTAGTCCTTACGCTGTTCCAATATTTGAATTATGTTTCAGGAAAATAACACATACTTTGAGGAAATTGAAATTGTACATGACAATCAACCAATATCTTGTGAGAGAACCTATTTCTCACCTTTCTAGTTATTTAATATTTTTTTATATTCTCAACTTAATCAAGAACTTTTCATTGCACTTATCAGTTACAGATAACAAGTTAGGTGTCGATCCGAATACATGACGTTGGCATATAACATGTCAATTGAAAAGTTCCCGGCCTGCCATAGTAAAACATATTTTTTTGGCAAAATTAGTTTTTTTTATTCAACATAATTTCCTTCAAGGGTAATACACTGATTATAGCGACCCTTCAACTTTTCGATACAATTTTTGTAGTACGATTTGTCCTTTGCTTCAAAATAGGCCTCAGTTTCGGGAATCGCCTCTTCATTCGACGAAAATTTCTTCCCAGCGAGTATTCTTTTGACATCTTAGAATAGGAAATAGTCGCTGGGAGCCAGATCTTGAGAATACGGCGAATGAGGAAGCAATTCGAAGCCCAATTCATGGATTTTTGCCATCGTTTTCACTGACTTGTGACATAGTGCATTGTCTTGGTGAAGCAGCACTTTCTTTTTTTTCTTTTTCTTTTTTTCTTCAAATACGGCCGTTTTTCGGCGATTTCGTCCTTCAAATAGTCCAATAGTCGCTATTGAGGATCCTTTCTTTTTCAAGATAGTCAATGAAAATGATTCCATCCAAAATACAGATGCCATAACCTTGCCAGCCGACTGTTACGTTTCCCACGCTTTGGAGCGGGTTTATCGTGTGCAGTCCACTAGGATGACTGTCGTTTGGACTTCGGAGTGAAATGATGGAGCCATGTTTCATCCATTGTCACATATAGACACAAAAACTCGGGTTTATTACGCTTAAACATCTTCAAACACTGCTCCGAATCATCAACTCGTCGTTGTTTTTGGTCAAAAGTGAGCTCGGGCGGCACCCACTTTGCACAGACTTTTCTCATACCCAAACATTTGTGAATGATATGATGTACACGTTCAGTTGATATCTTTGAGTGTCTGCTATTTCATTCAATTTCAATTTACGATCATTCAAAATAATTTTGAATTTTTTAAATGTTTTCAACTGCGTTCACCGTCTTCGGTGCTCATTTCACCACGTCTAAACTTAGCATACCAATCATTGATGGTTAATTTTCCTGGGGCAGTGTCCGGAAACTCGGCATCAAGCCAAGTTTTTGCTTCGACTGTATTTTTTTTCCTTCAAAAAGCAATATTTTATCAACATATTTTTTCACAATAACAAAAGTTGCTTCGCTCGAAATGCTATTATTATATAATTCACAAACTAATGATCCGACAGCTGTCAAATTTATACACACATCTTTTCACGGTTAGGGCTAACTAAAAAACATATGGATTTAATTCTAGTAGCGCCATATATGTGTCAGGCCGGGGACTTTTCAATTGAACTGTTATTGTTATTTATTGGTTGGTATATTCTTCTATCCTAGATCTCATTTTCAGACCTAATTATATTTTATTAAGGAGATTTTTGTTGCTGATTTTAAATCCTCGTAATACCCATCTACATTGTTGTGGGTATTATTAGTATCTACAACTAAAAATTGTCAATTTGTATCGTAAAATCTTTACTTGTATAACATAAATTGTTTTTATATTATTTGGTTAGCGAGAAAGTATTTTATTTCTCACTATAAAGCTGGTAATACTATATTACTAATCCAGTAATACTGTAATAGTGAATATTGTAAATTTTATGCGAAAGGGTCAAAATGCACAGTTTAACGTTAATAACACTTCGTAAAAAATAATATTGTACATATTTTTTAATAAGATAATTTATAAATCACAGAATTTAGTAAAGTGACACCATATATTGTAATCCTTTAAAATTATTTCACAATCCTAGTAGTGTTAAGTCGGATTATGTATAGGTTTTTGATAGAGTTTTTCCTTCCTTTTTTAACTATTTTGAGATTCATTTTCCTGCCAACGTAATATATAACAACATACGATTTTAGTTAACCATCCTTATTGAACTCTCCGTTATTTCTAAATAAATCATTCACGTCTGATAAACACGATTTATTTATTTATTAAAAGCCTAACATAGTTTGGTTGTTCCGCCGCCTATTTCGTACGTTTTTCTCTCAATCGACTTCACAAAAACAAACGTGCAAATTATTATTCGAACAATACGACTTGACACATGGCAAAGATTTCGTTATACATAACGTATATTTGTTCCTCTGTCCCTGTTTTTTTTTTATTATTTCTTTGTGAAAAAACGCGTGAAATATTTTATTTAAAATAAAGAAGAAGAAAAAAAGACAGATAAAACACTGGCTTTACCTGTTCTAGCAAACAGCTACAGAAGCTGCAGACTCAAAAACCAATTTAAAGGCGATCACATTGGGGATAAGGTGACGCATTTTATAAACTCCAGATAGAATTGGTATGTCTTCCAAAATCGGAATAGTAACACGCCTTTATATTGTCAGTTTACACGAACAAAATCGGAATAATGTTTATATTTGATTTATCCGAATACACCATTTAATCCCTATTACATAATAAACAAAATAAAAGATTAATTAAACTATCAAAAAGTTGTTAAATGTTACATCCGATCAAAAAAAAAAGAAAGAATAAAAGATCCTGTAAATGTTTTCGTATCACAATATACACAAAAATCGCCCAAAGCTTTTTTTTTATATCAGCTGGAGATAATTTAGTTTTTTTTATCTCATGTCAGGTAATTTTATTGTTTTAAAACAAAAACGTCGTTTGTTATTTTTGAGTACACAGGAACAAAACATATTTAAATGAACGATTTATTCATTTTGACACATCTAAGATCTCGGCTCACCTTTGTTCGACCTTGAACCAGAATATTTTCATTACCCCACGGCAAATAAATAAGAGATATTTGTATGATAATAGTTAAAAATACCTGATGATTTCTATGGTGAATCACGTTTTTATGTTAAAATGTAGGTGATTTTGTTGGGATTTCACCAAAATTGCGACGAAATGTGCACCTGCCATCTGATGGAACAATGATTTTATTTCATTAAATAAATAATTTAGGAATTTATTTCCTTATAATTTTGTTTGGATATCGGCATTTTGAGAATAGAAATAATTACATTTTTATTTATCTACATCACAATATTTTTTTTGACATTTAATTTTTTTATTTTTGCATTTAATATTGTTCAAACCTATTTATAACAGTTTTTCATCTTTTCTATAATTTTATGTATATAAAATAGTTTAGAGAAAGTTTGGTAGAAAAATAAATATCAAAATAATTTTTTGGTTAAATCAAATATCGCGTATTATCAGCAAATGTAACCATAATGATTTGTGGTATATTACCTGTGTAAAGTAAGTAAAGTGTTGGCCCCAATAGACTTCCCTGTTGTACACCTATTTCAGCTTATTTCACTGTAAAATAGGCTTTCTCTCGTTCGACTATATCGTAAATAGTGTTTGGAATGAGTGACTTTTACAATTGACCGAGGCCATTTATTGGAAAATAATAAATTTATTATTACTGGACCTAATATATAGGAAGAAAGGTTCTAAATTTCTAAAAAAAATGTTGAGTTTCGAAATCCACAAGTGGATATCTATCCGATATATTACTATGATAATGAATTCCATATCAACTAGCCGACGAGTACTATTTAAATATTTTGCATTATTCTATATATAATTCGGACACATATATACCCCATCTGACGTAATTATGTATGTAAATGGATGCCATAGCCCTTAACAAGATGTTATATTTTATTACATATCTAATGGAAGGCGATTGTGGTGACAGAAGTTATGCAAATTTCAACCACAACGGTATAACTTATGTCTTTTGGCCCCACCATAACTTATTGCCGCTTCATTCTTGAAATTATTCGCCTTTACGTTAGAAAATCCGGATTTACTTCGAAATCCGACGTATTCAAAGTCCTGATTAGAATATTTATTGCTTAATACGTATCGATTGAATAAAAAACTACGTGAGTGGTATATTAAAAATCTCCGGAGCAGTTGAAATGATGAGACCGAAGAACCGAAGTTATATACATAATTAGTAAAATATCCAAATCTACTTAAGATTCTATCAGAACCTTTAATAATCCCTATCCGAAATGATCGATAAAAAATTATATTACATTTTTCCGATGAAGCAATCAAATTAAAATTCCCTCATCTAGACGTGCTTTAATTAAAAAGACCAAAACAGCCAATTTAGATTTACATCATCAATACTCCTTTATTGTTTTCATTATAGTTTTTCAGCTTCACTGTTTTCGACGGTCTTGTCATCTAATTTTTCTGGTTGACCTACGCATTCATGATCCGTGTGATTAAAATCTTAATCCCGAACCATTCGGGTACCAGTTTCTAATTTTAACTACGTCCTTAAGACGATATAAATCATTTTTAACATTTCAACAACTTCTTTCGAGCGTCACAGAATTTTTTTTATATAACATCTTTATTAGATACGCTTAGTACAATCTTAATTTACAATTAATTTACTACTACTTTTCCTATGTACTTGGATTAATTAACAAGCAAGACGAGTAGGAGAAAATACATCAGTATGTATTCCTCAATTATAAAATTATAATTATTTATTAATTATTAACTTATAGCTATAGTTTACACTAATCGTACACACTAAATGTTCACACAAGTTCGTATGGTTTTGTTCGTTTCAATCTCCTGACATCCTGTCCAGCAGTTGTATTGCTTCCACGTTAGTATGATTTAGTAATCTTCTTTCGTGTTTCAAGGCGAAATCCTGCACAACTTCGCAAATTCATTTGATTTCCATTCATTGAATTTGGTAATCGATTGAAGAACCTTGTTTTGACAGCGCTGTATGACTAACTGATTTGAATTTTTAGTGCAACCCCATATTTGCACCCCGTAGGTCCAAATTGGCTTTATAATTGTACTATAGATCAACCTCTTTGATTTTAGATCAAGTTAAGAGTATCTTCCGACTAACCAGTATAGTTGTTTTATTTTGGTTCTAATGTGTTTTGCTTTTTGTCTAAAGTGATGCTTCCAATTTAATCTACCGTCAAGATGGATTCCAAGGTATTTTGCTGATTCTGCTTGAGGAATCGGGCATCCACTGAGTGATATAATTAAGTTTTTGTTATTTCGTCTTAATGCAAAATTAACGTGGACAGATTTGGAGCTATTAAGTTGAATTTTCCAATCTTTCGTCCATTTGTAGATTTTGTTGACTGCCACTTGCACTTTTTCTATTGCCCTAGGCAGAGATATATATTTTGCCATAATAACTGGTGTCGTCAGCAAAGGTTCCAAGAAGTGTTTCTTTTGTTGTTGGAATGTCAGCAGTGTAGAGCAGATACAGGAGAGGTCCTAAGACGCTACCTTGTGGAACTCCAGCCGAGATATTTTCAAATGTCGAGAACGCCATTTCGTGCGATACTCTAAATTTTCTTCCGAATAAATATGACTCCAGCAATTGACAATAGTTACGCGGTAACAATTTGCTCATCTTACAACAGAATGTTTATTTTACTTTATATAGGGTGGTTCATATCTGAATATCCCTCTTTTATTAATTTTTTGTCCTTACTTTGGTTAATATGACCCTTTTAATGACCTATAGGTCATTACTTAGCCTCTAAAGTATATATTACCAATCCGTTCAATAAGCAGTCATCTAAATTTATGACGCCAAAATGTCACAATGTTGCCACATCAACTTTTAGTTTAAGTTCAAGTTTAAGTTAAATTCTCGTTATATTCAGCAAATATCATTTATATTGATATTTACATTTAGGCGATTTTAAATAAATAAATAATAATAACGTCTAATGTATATATTACCTGTTTTGACTCTACTAACTAATCGGCTTCGGCCTTTTTAACAAGAGTTAAAATAATAAGTAACGATTTGAAATTTATTACAACAAGCAAAGCACCAAACCGTTAAGCCGGTTAACGATCATATATCACTAATTTTTTGAAGAATTTTGCAGACTTTTGAGAAAAAGGCGAATTTTGTAGGCTGATTCCGTAACATGTTCGAACGTATCAAACAGCATTGTATCTCTTTTTAACTAGAATAAAATGGGAAAGAAAATATTTTCTGGTCTTGAAACGATTTTACAAATTGCGATAGGCTATACATTCGACATCATGATGACTTGAGTTCACTGTTATTTTATATAGACTATAGTTACGTTCATGATACTTTCTAGGATTTTATTCTAAAATAAATTGTATTATTTATTCACACTACTTCTATTAGAATATGCCGATAAACTGAATTCGCTAGATCTACATACAGGTTTGGACGATTCTTACCAGAATAGGTTTGTAGAGTGTCTGAATAGTTTCCAATGGAATATTGCCCCATTCTTTTACCACATTTACTTTTACCACACCACCACATCTTCCAATAGCTTCAAAGTTATTAGAAATGGAAATCTCTTCTTCACTATCTGCTCTAAAACTTCCCATAACAGTTCAGTTAGGTTGGGATCTGGTGATTGTGTTAGCAAGGCAACATGTTTAACAATATTTCTATGCTACTCAAACTACGACTGGCTGTGTGTATAAGCGCGTGATCATCTTGGAATATGTCAGGATATCGTCACAAGCAAAAAACCTTTATTTCCTGTAGAAATAATATATTTTCGAAATTAATCGTCAGTTGTCTTTAACATATCCAAAATCCACATCAACTCTAGCTGCGAACAAAACATTTGTGATTAAATATCATTGACAGGCGAGATATGTATTTTTCTTTTTCTATAACTTATTTATAACTTATCAAACATCTCATTACGTCGGAGAAATGACGCAGATCGCGCAATTTGTCCTGAAATCGAAATATCCATTTGATTTACTTCGATTCATTCAATCGAACAATTTTCGACAGTATTATTCGCAGCGAAAAATAAAGAGCAAAAATCTTAACGGCTTTATATGGACGCGAAACAACGTGTCTCCTGAAAATAGCAAAGGAAAATGGGAACGAACGTATTGTCATGGTACACAGCAGGAATTACGAGTGAAATACAAAAATTAAATGTCAGTAACAAGTTCCGTTAGAACATGTTACCAATTCTATACAATTAAGTATGTCAATTTTATTGCCGTAATCTTTATACACTATTGTGATAAAAAAAATAGTAAGACTTAATTGAATTCGTTAAATTGGCAAGACACCTGGGTCAAATTTTAATTACATTGTCTAGACAATAATGTGTTTTTATGATAAATTGCAAATATATACTTTAAAACTTGTTATTATATGTTACTAGCGACCCACCCCGGCTTCGCACGGGTGCAATGCTGATACTAAATTAAATAAACTACAGAAAAAATATGAACGTTGTATATAAAAACATAGCGGCCCGCTCCGACTTTGCACGGGCATAAAATATATATGCCTATGTCACTCAATGAAAACATGATTAAAATCGATCCAGTATTTTTGGTTCATTCATTACTGCCCTTGGCCTGCACGCATTAAATTTGGAGTAAAACAATTCCTCTTCCCCTATACTTACTATGAAGATTTCCTGCTATCTTTGGAATATCTAAATTCATACAATTTTTATTACATTACACATTTTTAAACGCAAATTTTAAATTTGTAATATCTCCGAAAATATTTGTTTAATTTACATGCTGTAAGGAACCATATTGATCTATATTAATTGCACACTATATTTAAGATACTTAATTCGATAAGGATTAATGCCGTATTGCTTAAAATAGCTTCGTAAATAAGCCATTTTCTCACGTAAAAAGTAAACAATAAAAATGGTTAATGTGGGTTATCCCTAAAAGATAAACATATACCATCGCGGACTTTTTTGTAGACCTTTTTATGGTGTACAATACTGTAGTACATTAATTTGATCAAACTCGTAGGGTAATTTACGACATCACGTTAGAAACCTCTAAAATTAGCAATGTTGCCTTAGTATATTATGCATGTATTATACATATAAACCTTCCTCTTGAATCACTCTATCTATTGAAAAAAACCGCATCAAAATCCGTTGCGTAGTTTTAAAGATTTAAGCGCACATAGGGATATAGGGACAGAAAAGGCGACTTTGTTTTATACTATGTAGTGATTATATGTTCAGTGAGCGTATTCATAAAGTGAATATAGAAACTATTCATTAAATCTAACTACAATAATAAATATTTAGTCATTATATAAATGTACTCACTTAATCGACTCAAAATAATCTCTATCTAATACACCAGAAATCATGATAACAGAAAATTCAAAGCTATATACTAACGGATGGATTTTTTAACTTCAAAATTGCAAAGAATCACCAAATTACAACAGGCTAGACTTGGTTTCAGGACGATGGATCCAAGTGTCAAACTTCAAGTGATAGTAGTGTTGAGAATTATCGACTGTTTATTAATTTACTACTTTTTACTATCGTCTGTTTCGTAATTGTAGTATGATTGTTGATAACAATATATTGTACATTAATATTGCAGCATTTTAGAACTCTATTTTTCAAGATTATTTATTAATGTAATAGAGTAAAAATATATTTTGATTGATAATTAGTAAAATAATTTTGACTTCATTTATGTTATCTTGGCAACCATCAGGTCTTTTTTTGATTGGCTTTTTCGATTTTCTAGGTCTCTCAAGATGTTTGTTCAAGCTTTTTGAATTTTAAAGCCTTTCATTGAAGTTTCAACAAATAATAATCTTAAAATACTACTGATAAACGATAACAAAATTATTATTGTATTTAAAAAGGTTGTGATGGTTAAATAGTTGATAAAGATTTATTGAAAAAATAAGATGCAAATATTTAAAGGTCATTACTCCATTCCTGTTTACAATCAAGTCAAATACATAGAATATAAAAATAATTTTACATCATTCAATATGAAACTGTTCTTTTTAACGTAATATAATCCAGCAAGTCACTCTATTTATTATTGTGCAATTTTCTAATTTTTTTTGTCGATTTAATTCTTCAAAAAGGCGTAATTAATATTCACTTTAGTCGTCTTGATTGGCACAGTGTTAAAGACAGGTCTGTCGGTCCTCCTACTGTTTCGATAGACGCGGGTTCGAATCCTGCTGGAGCATGATCGTGAATTTATATTTGTGACCGTTTAACATTTGTAATTAACCTTAGGCAAGAGTGAAAAATCCGAGAAGGAAAATAATCCCAGTCACGCTAGTAACCAGCCTGGGTAAGATCGAATGCCTTCTGGGATGATTTCTAAGTTGGTCACTCGCTAATTGGTAAGCTTGATGAGGAGGACCGTGGTTCGGAGCCCACGTTAAACTGTAGGTCCAGATAAACCCCCGTTGGTAAAAAGGAGACACACACACACACACACACACATATATATATATATATATATATATATATATATATATATATATATATATATATATGTGTGTGTGTGTGTGTGTGAAAACATTTTAAAATATTTTCTGGACCATTTTGTATTTTACTGTTTACACTGACATCATTAATAAACTAAGATAAAAAGAAAAATGTTATTATATTATATTATTTGCTATTTCAATAATAATGAGGGTATTATAGATTCCCTGTTATTATTCAACAGATTTAATGATTTAACACGTCTTTAATGTAGTATATATAAATCCATATTAGCTGGAGGTGTTAATATTAAGCGATACTATTAAACGATCGGAAAACATTAATTAGAAACTTCGCGTTTCTGTTTGTTTAATGTGTTAAGAATTTAATTGTTCCCTTTTATAAATTGACAATAGACTTTCAAACGAATATTGAGTTTAACCATCCAATAATTTAGCCTGAATGCAAAGTTTGTGTTCTGAACATTGTACATATAGAGACGCGATGACTGATTACACTATGCCATTCTATACACACAGCAATCGTAAACCTTATTACTAATAGTAAAATTTAATCATTCCATCTCCCGTTACGCTTTCATGCTATTACGAATTGTGGGTGGGTAATTTATTATTTAAACAAGAGCAATATTTACCACTATCATCGGTATTATCCGCTAAGGATTATTTTGATTGTTATTTGTCATTGGCATTACGCACATCCAATAGCCAGTTCGGTTATTGATGTGATGTTTAATATGTGTTTGATCCATAGACATTTCAGCTAACCTATTTGGCTAGTTATCTACTACAAAGATGTAATTACACGGTCTATTAAAGCCGTATCATTAATTATATGTTTTTCTTCATTGTAAGATTCTAAAATTTTTTGACTAAATTCGAATAGATATATAATATTTAGAATATTTTATTTATGTTTCTCTTTATTTCAGGTTGTGGTTGAATCTCAAACATCGGCACTAGAATATGGCGATATTGTCGTTGAAGAAAAGTCCCCAGTAAATCAAGACTTGCATTTTGACTCCCAACTAATGCATCTCTACGTTATGACCGCTCGAAAGGTACCGTATTAAATTTTATTATCATATATAATATTGTGAGATAGAGCTGACTGGAAAAACATTTTTTGGAATTTTGAATTAATTAAAATTAAAGGCAAGTTTCTTGTTTTTTATTCGTTGGTAGTTGTATCAGGTAGATGTGATAGACACTGAAGTCTTGCTACTTTAAGTCAATATATTATAGTTATTTTTTATGTTTTAGTTAGTACTTAAATAACCTATTGGATAAGAAACAGCTATTAGAGGTTTTTAATGCTAAATATCATCATTTTTGTGTTCAAATCTGAAAGAATTGCCTCTATCTTCAACCAATAAGCTGATACATAACATCAGCACCTAATATAGAGGTATACCGACTGGAAAAAAATTTTCTGGAATTTTGAATTAAGATTAATCAAAAGATTTTTAACTTATGAAAGTTTCTTGTTTATTTTTATACGTTGGTAGTTGTATCAGGTAGATGTGATAGACACTGAAGTCTTGCTACTTTAAGTCAATATATTATAGTTATTTTTTTATCTTTTAGTTAGAACTTAAATAACCTGTTGGATTAGAAACAGCTATTAGAGGTTATTAATACTAAATATCATCATTTTTGTGTTCAAATCTGAAAGAATTGCCTCTATCTTCGACCAGTAAGCTGATTCATAACATCAGCACCTAATATAGAGGTATACCGACTGGAAAAAAATTTTCTGGAATTTTGAATTAAGATTAATCAAAAGATTTTTAACTTACAAAAGTTTCTTGTTTATTTTTATACGTTGGTAGTTGTATCAGGTAGATGTGATAGACACTGAAGTCTTGCTACTTTAAGTCAATATATTATAGTTATTTTTTTATCTTTTAGTTAGAACTTAAATAACCTGTTGGATAAGAAACAGCTATTAGAGGTTTTTAATACTAAATATCATCATTTTTGTGTTCAAATCTAAAAGAATTGCCTCTATCTTCAACCAATAAGCTGATACATAACATCAGCACCTAATATAGAGGTATACCGACTGGAAAAAAATTTTCTGGAATTTTGAATTAAGATTAATCAAAAGATTTTTAACTTACGAAAGTTTCTTGTTTATTTTTATACGTTGGTAGTTGTATCAGGTAGATGTGATAGACACTGAAGTCTTGCTACTTTAAGTCAATATATTATAGTTATTTTTTATCTTTTAGTTAGAACTTAAATAACCTGTTGGATTAGAAACAGCTATTAGAGGTTATTAATACTAAATATCATCATTTTTGTGTTCAAATCTGAAAGAATTGCCTCTATCTTCGACCAGTAAGCTGATTCATAACATCAGCACCTAATATAGAGGTATACCGACTGGAAAAAAGTTTTCTGGAATTTTGAATTAAGATTAATCAAAAGATTTTTAACTTACAAAAGTTTCTTGTTTATTTTTATACGTTGGTAGTTGTATCAGGTAGATGTGATAGACACTGAAGTCTTGCTACTTTAAGTCAATATATTATAGTTATTTTTTATGTTTTAGTTAGTACTTAAATAACCTGTTGGATAAGAAACAGCTATTAGAGGTTATTAATACTAAATATCATCATTTTTGTGTTCTAATATGAAAGAGTTGCTTCTATTTTTGACCAATAAGCTGGTTCATAACATCAGGAATATAGAGGTGTAGATGACTGGAAAAACATGTTCTGCAATTTCGAGTTAATTAAAATTAAACGAATGAAAAAATGGTGTAAAACAATTTGTACAACGTGTAAACTGAGATTTGACTTAAATCAATTTGTTTTTGGTGAAGAAATCAGTGGAACAAGAAGGTATAACGATTTTAAAAGTTTCCTTTGTTTTCCTCGTCCCCAATTTAAGCCACCAGTTCCTCTCTCTCTCTCTTCGTCCTAATATGCCAAAAAATACATTTCAAAAACATAGGTAATTTAAATACTTCAGATTATTTTTCCAGTTTGACGGGGGGTTTATTAGGCTACGAAAGTATTCAAATCTGTCTTTTTTTTTAACATAATTCTGAAATTACTTAACTTTGTTATACAGATTTTAAAATCTCTTCGGCTGGTCAAAGTTTTAACATTTTATAAGACAGCCGACACTAATAGGCATGCAAATTTAATGGAAATTCGCCATGAATTTTCCGACATTAAATATTCATGGTTTCGATTATTTTTATTAAAAATATATATTTGGAAAAAAATAATAAATAATTATGGGTGTCTTTCTTTAAAAAAGTTCTTTCTCGTCCTATATTATTAAGTAATTATACTATCCTTATTTAAAGTATGCGTGATTTATTTATTAACAGGAAATGCGAACTTAATTTCAATCAGTAAATGATCAGAATAATGATCAGTAAGAAGGTTCTTTTTTTACAACATTCATCATTTTCTCATCAATTCTAGTCAATTCCGCTTATTTCGCCAAACCGCTCTATCCGCCTGATTTAACTCTTTCAAACTTTTGATAATTACCTCCACTCGAAAAACGGTTTAAAGGTGATGAGGTTAAATACTAGGCTAAAAATCAAATTCAACAACTTTTCGGAAGACTAAAATTAAATTCCGCGCACAAAAAGCGTTTTATTTCAAAACCGCATATAGTAGGAGTGTCGGCCATCGAGAAAAATATCGATATTTTCAAAAAATATCGATATATCGGAGAAAAGAAAATATCGATAATTTTTTGCAATATATATTGATAATTTTAATAAGCCTTTAGGGTAAATGATGTGGCTCGGTGAATGGAGATAAAACGAAATGAAACAGTGGTGTTTACATTATGTGACCGTTATTTATTGGCAAGTTATTTATTAAAAATGTGAAACATACAATTAGATAAAACGGATGGCAGCGGTGTTACCTGGAGACGAGGCTTGGCCAGTCGATGGTGGCACGTCTAAACCAAACGATGGTTGAGCACTGAATGAATCGAAAATCTCTTGAATAACATCCCAGATAAACGTCTCGGGGTTGCCGCCAGCTATTCGTTATCGGGTTCTAGTTGGCGCTGCTGGCACCCTGTGCCCGTGTTCAACATCTGGGATTATATTTCTGGGTATTTTGTAAACCGTTATTCCACGATGTAAAATTCGACATGCCTCAAGGTCGCTACAAACCGTTACAATTAAGTTCCATGAAAGTTGACATGAACACACTTGTCATACATTTTGTTAAATTTAATACCCCAACTGTTGTTTGATTATTTTCTGATAATTTTCATATAGACATGTAATCATTCTTCTTCATTTTTGAAGAATTTGTTAATTGTTTGGTTAGGTCTAAAATATCACAGTGTTTTAAGACATTCCATGGCATCCATGATAGTCTAACTGTTTCCAACCAGAATATATGATATATTCAGCATATTTCAAGATAAATAGTTTGTTAATACACAAGGCATTAGGATGGAACAAATAATTGACTAAAAGACTCATTTAAAACTCTGTTATAGTGAAGGAACGTACTAGATGTTTCAAAACATTGACTTATAAGCAGTAATAAAAAATATCATTCTGGAAATACTCCATTGGTTCACTGAATGAAATAAAGATTTCAAAAATCAATTTCCATTGTTTGTGAACGTCAGTGTGATGGCTCATTGAAAGTTGTACTAACCTAAAAAAATACCAAGCACTATATAAAAGACTAAATATTTATTTTAGACCCAGTTCGTTCTGTTTTAGTTCTGGTAGAATAGTTTCCGTACATATTAAGTAAAACTAATTGGGAATATTTTTCTTTTACGAGTAAAAAATGCAAAGGAAAGAAAGAAAAATTTATTTTCGGTTCTAGGACAACAGCGACAAAAAAGTTTTTATCCGAATCCGGCCACTCAGTTAATTATAGGAAAACAAAATAAAATGTTTTTATACCGGCTTATCTCATGTACGGTTTTTTTAGAGTGGGCGTTGAGGGAAGTTGGAATTAGATTTAAAGTTTTATTGGCGGAATGTCCACACCGTCCACCGACCTAAAAAAACCTCGAAAAAAATTAAGTTTTTTAACTTCCGAAAGTTTCTTGTTTATTTTTATTCGTTGGTAGTTGTATCAATCTGCAGGTAAAGGCGAAGATGCTGAAGTATTACTACTTTAAGTCATTATAGTTACTTTTTTATTTTTACTTATTACTTAAATAACCTGTCTATTATTTTCAACCAGTAAAAAAGATAAACTGTGTGACTTTCTGGAGCTGAAATTACCACTTAAATATTATAATTTATAGATTAATTTAAATAGGTATATTTTAAGAATTACATCTGTATCCGAAAAGTAAAATATTTTTTTTATCATTTTCAAGTTCTTTGCTGTCATTTCTGTTCAAATAATTGAACACTACTAAAAATGACAGGAATTATAAAGATTGTTACAACGAATTCAATGTTATATTAATAAGTTGTAACATTTAGTTTTTCAGTTATGCAATTAAAAGTGAATTTTTAAAACAATTTTGGATTGTTTATGTCACGTATCTTAAAAATTATAAATTTTAAAGCAATGTAACATGCAACCTTTAGTTTTGAAGTTATACTAAAGTAGTATAGTGTATTCAAAAAAATATTGAATTTCAAGTATTAAATATTTTAAAAACTATGAATTGTAAAACAATTTAACATGGATTTTCGTGTCTTTCGCCCCAAAAAATGTTCACTTTTTCACTTTTTGTACGTATCTACTCGTGAAAATTTGCGATGTTTTGTCATTTTTAAGTTTATTACTCTATTTTTTTGTTCAAATGACCGTAAATTAATGCAAATTACAGATATTATAAAGAATTTTTCGCTGAATTAATAGCAATTAATTTAATTTTTATACAGCGCTTAGTTTTTAGCTTATACTAAGAGAAATGTGTTTTCAAAAAACGAGTAGATTTCTGTTCATGTAACATATCTTAAAAATTAGAAATTCTAAAGCAATTTAACGTGGATTTTCGTTTCTTTTACTCCAAAATACATATATTTTGAAAATTTTATTCTTTCTTGAACCAGTAGCTTTTGAGTTATACAGTGAAATAAGTTTTTTGAGAAAATTATTGGATTTGTGTTTATATCACATATCTTATATTGAATTATACGGAAATTTAACATGGATTTTTCGATTCTTTCGTATCTTTATGCGAGAGGTAAAATATACCGACGTATTGAGTAATGCTTTATTTTAAACTATTAATTTTCCTAAAAATACACTGAAAAATTGCTCTAATTTTATTTGAAAACATTTTTCGTACTGTTAACTAGTTAATTATCGAAAGATAATCTAACGACCCAATTCGGTACACAAAATTAAGTTCGTTGTTATCCGAAAGCTATCGCAGGTAATCAACCCTTTTAATAATGCCAGAAACTACAAAACAGTTAAGATACTAAATTATAGATCGCCGGCAATTCGCCATTGGGCATACTTTCTGACAATTCCAGGAGCTTTTCAACAATTACCTATTAACTGGCAGTTGCACGATCTATTTAAAAATGGTTTCCCAGTCTCTTGAGCTCGTCAAATATTGATTCGCTAGTTTCCATCATTATTTAAGGTCCGCTGCAATATTTATTAAGTGAAAATTAACTATCTTTATCAAGGATATCCGTTCTTTTCCGTTCAATTTATTGAAAATGTTTCAAAATCCGAATTGCGGGTTATTTTAATTTCTTTAACAAATTAATACATGATGAACTTCAAATTTCTATCTGCATTCAAAGCCAATAACGCGATAGGCTATAAAATTGTTGCAAGAAAAAGTATGATCCTATAATCCAAGGACGATTGACGTTCTGAAATATGATATTAGAGGCGCCATTGAAGAAATCGGGCTTCAATTATGTGAATATGGATTGGAAAATTGGGTAGAGTATCAAGGAAAAGGTTCTGAGATGATGGCAAAAAGGTAATGCGGATATAATTAATTCAAAACGTATGGGTGATTAAGTTATTCACTGACGTCAATACAATTATCTCCTCCAAGCTCTTATTTTGCTAATATCTACTACTGACATTTACACAGTTGAAACACTGAAATTAGATTTGGTAATGCTTGAAGCAGAAATTAGAAGTAATGAAAATTCGATTGCTTTAAGCAAAAAATTAGCTTAAGTCTCAAAAATATATATAATTATAATATAAATTATATCATTGAGAGATATGTTGAATTTAAAGCTGCGACTGATGATGTTCATTGCTCTGAACAGTGGGACATCATGATCTAAAGGATAGTTTGATCAAGTTTATGGCCTGAAAATCAACCTCAAAAATATCTAGACTAAGCAAAGACATATGGCATGTGTTTGAAGTCGTCAATAAAGAACTATATATTAAGGGACTAAAATTAATCGCAGAGCAGAGAAATATTATTCCAGTCCATCATAAGGAAGCATTTGGCTTCCGAACAACAGAACAAATACATAGATTAGTCAACTAAATTAACAAAAACAAAACGATAAAAAATATTGCTCCGCTGCATTTCTCGATATTTCTCAGGCCTTCGACAAGGTGTGGCACATTGGACTGCATGTTAAATTTAAAGAGCTTTTGCCCCATACGTACATTCAACTGCTGAAATCGTACCTCACAGGCAGACATTTTATTGTCAAACAGGGTGACGAATACACTGACCTACAGCATATATATTCGGGTGTTCCGCAGGGCAGTGTTCTTCGCCCATAGTTATATACTTTGAATTAGCAACTTAGACAAAATCTACCCATATGACATTCACCCTTTGTAGATATAAGAATATGTCCCTCAGTAAAATTGAATAAGCATGAACTTCCGCAAGCAGACAACGTTAAATATCTGGGAATGCTTTTGATCGACATGGAAAAAACATATAGTGAGAAAACGCAACAGCTTGGGCTTAAACTAAACCAAATAACAAGACTTTGCTGTATAAGTCAATACTTAGGCCCATCTGGATCTATGATATTGAACTGTGGGGTACTACTAGCAAATCTAACATAGATATCCTCCAGAGGTTCCAGAATAAAGTGTTGCGAGTCATCGTCGATGCCCCATATTACGTGTGCAACAAACTGATTCAATGCGATATCCCCTTAGAACCCATAACAAGTGTGATGCGAAGTACTGTAAAAGACTATTAGTGCATCCCAATGCACTCGCCAAACAGTTAAATGTGTGCGATGACAGTGAAGTGCGTAGGCTCAAACGCAAGCTACCATACGAACTGATTAATAGACACATAGAGTGAAATGTAATAATTTCTAGAATAAGTTAGAATAGTATCTAGAATGAGATTTAAATTATTAGTTGTACAGCAGATCACTTACTGAAGTGATCTTCTACATGTTAGGATGGTGATATTATATAATGGAAATCATACAATAATACTTATTGCCCACGGGCAGATTGTTGACGTTCTAAAAGATTAATTCAAAACAAATTTTAAAAAATATAGAACGAGTGTTTATTTTCATGATCTCTGCTACTATCATTTTTAATCATGAAACATACCAATTATAATGCTTGAAACTAATTAGAAAATTGAAACTATGAATATTTACCACAGAAAATAGCGAAATACCAAACATCTAAAGAAAATATACTCGGTTATATTATTATTACATTTTTTTTTTGATTAATTTATTCTTATAAAATATGAACAGCATTTTATAACCGCAGAATATGACTCAAAAGAACCCTTAAAGAACTCCCAAAGTTCGTCACAGCCTTATCATTTACTGTTTACTCCTTTCGCAGGCAGAAACTTTGATTGGTGTTCAATGAAACTTTTTCAGATTGAACGTTACTTTTAATTTTATTGATTCGGATTCGGTCAACTTATTAAATTATTAAAAGGAAATATTGGATTTGGAAGAAGTTTGCCAGAAACAACTTAACCAAAAGCGAAAAGGAGTTGCGATTTTTTCCTTCGGAAGTTTTTCGCTTTTGAATAATTTCGTTTGCGTTGGTTAAATAAATTACCAGATAGATGAAAACAGGTGTTATTAGTATAATTATGTCATCAGCGTTCTTATTTATACTACGTCCATAAGCACCGAAAGAACATAATTATATTCCAGCTGCGAATACGTAAGCCAAGGCGTAATTATAGTAAAGAGAGAAAAAAAATTATCCTCTTCAATACTGATGTACTTCAGAAATAATGAACGACCAAAAAAAAAAACATTTAAAGTGTGTATTTTATTATAGAGAATTTATTCTTCGTTGATCTGATGAACCCAAATACCATGTGAAGCGGAATGATCAAATAAGATAATTAAGTTCGGTAACTTCAGAGACCTTCCGAGGATAGTCTTCATTAACCAAAAGCCTACAAAAAGCGTACATCCCATCGGATATTATTTTTAATAGGAAGTTACTAATAACCAGTTCAGTAACACAAAATTTCAGTTTACTACTAAATTAAAAATAATACTTTTTAATAATTTTGTTTCAATTTTTATTAATAATTGAATAAATGTGTTTCGTGTAAAAAATTTTTAACAAGAAATTGATTAATGTTTTTATATGAAAATGTGAGTAAGAGAGAAGATTTTTGAATATTTGCTACAATTTTGCCACAACATTTGCTTATTCAAAAGACGCTGAATACTCACAAAAAAGAGAAAGAATTGATACTTAACACCTAACGAAAAGAGTGTTAAAGTCCGGTAGGAAGACAGAAAGCTTGAAGATAACAGGTCAGTTGAAAAGTCCCCGGGCTACCATAGTAAAGCACATTTTTTTGGCAATATTAGTTTTTTTATACAACATAATTTACTTCAAGGGTGATACACTGATTATAGCTACCCTCCAACTTTTCGATACCATTTTTGTAGTACGATTTGTCCTTTGCTTCAAAATAGGCCTCAGTTTCGGTGATCAGCCCTTCATTCGACGAAAATTTCTTCCCAGCGAGCATTCTTTTGAGATCTGAGAACAGGAAATAGTCGCTGAGGGCCAGATCTGTAGAATACGGTGGATGAGGAAGCAATTCGAAGCCCAATTGGTGGATTTTTGCCATCGTTTTCACTGACTTGTGACACGGTGCATTGTCTTGGTGAAGCAGCACTTTCTTTTTCTTCAAATGCGGCCGTTTTTCGGCGATTTCGTCCTTCAAACGGTCCAATAACGCTATGTAATAGTCGCTCTTCATAGTCCTTCCTTTTTCAAGGTAGTCAATGAAAATAAAGAAACTAAGAAACCTACTTCGCACAGAGCTTTCTCATACCCAAATATTTGTGAATGATATGATGTACACGTTCAGTTGATATCTTTAGAGTGTCTACTATTTCATTCAATTTCAATTTACGGTCATTCGAAACCATTTTGTAGATTTTTTAAATGTTTTCGTAGGTAACAACCTCTTTTCCGCGTCCACTGCGTTCACCATCTTCGGTGCTCATTTCGCCACGCCTAAACTTAGCATACAAATCCTTGATGGTTGATTCTCCTGGGGCAGTGTTGGGGAAACTCGGCATCAAGCCAAGTTTTTACGTCAACTGTATTTTTTCAACAGTAATATTTTATCAACACGCGAAATTCCTTTTTATCCATTTTTTCACAATAACAAAAGTTGCTTCACTCAAAATGCTATAATTCACAAACTAATGATCCGACAGCTGTCAAATTTATACACGCATCTTTTCAGGGTTAGGGCTAACTAAAAAAGATATGGATTTAATTCTAGTAACGCCATCTATATGTCAGGCCGTGGACTTTTCAACTGACCTGTTACTACTCATCAACTAATTTAAATAAATATTAACTAAGATTAGTCAGTATTGCACACTGATACATTATTCTTGAATCTTATGTGGTAAAACAAATTTCAGATATTATTATTTGTTCGTAAATCTGAAAATATATATCAGTATTAACTCACATTTTTTTATGTTACCCTAAAAAAAGAAACTGTTGATAAATATTACGTAAAAACTCATTGATAATTCAAGTTAAATTGTTAAATCAAAATGAAAATGTTGATTACAATACAGAATATAACCAAAAAACGAAAATGTCATTTTATATTTAACGTATTTTGTTACATATTAGTTTTGAATATTTAAAACAAAAATATTTTCGATATAAGCGGGGATTTTTATTGGATTTATATTTAATAAATAAATATCCAGCTCAAACTGATGAAATGTGATTTAATTATAAGTTTCGATCACGTACGAGTTGCGCGCAAATTGAAAACTGATATATTAACATTGAGAACAATAATAGAGCGATAAAGGTATAATAGGAGCCTTCCGGTATATAATGATAAACCGATTAAACTAAGACAGAACAACAACAAGACATTCGACAAACTTCTCGTCAAGACCCTTCAGAGTTCACCAACCCATTTCCGTATAGGCAAGAATACACCAAAGCAAATAGATAATTTATGTCTATTTCTAACTCGATACTAACTTCTAACAAGTTTTATTTACAACTCGTTTTGGAATACCGACTGATTCGTACCGATCTTTTCGCTCAGCTTATGCCCGCCCATACTAAAACTAATTTCATTATACCCAAGTCAACAGGGCTGATTAAAAACGTTAGCCGAATCAAATAGTAAATTAACGAAATTCCTGCTGATTCTACTGCCATTGGCCTGTAAAAATTGCAATAAAAATAAGTTTTTTCCGGTAATGAAAATCAATCGAATACTCGATTTTTTTCGTACTTACACAACAGTAAAAATATATTAAGTAATCAAGAATTTATATAATTTTGTTATATATAGAGCGCCCCAAAATGCCGATACGTGAGTTTTATGACATTTATACTTGAAAGAAATTAATAAAAAGCATTTTCTGTCAATATTACTTCTCGTGAAACTCAAAAATTGATCATAAATCACAATTCCTTAATCTTCTTTTGATTGCTTCATCCAATTTCATTATTTATTTGACTACATTATCTGTATTCATAAAATCAGACATTGTTCTCACACATAATCGATTACATGAATTGTTTTAATAACCACATAATCAAGTTTTTGTCTAAAACAAAAGTGATTTAATTAATAATTATTATATCCCTAACGTTTATTGGACACGTAAAAACACCTATGGTATTCGAAATAAAATTCTGACGTCATAATATATACAAAAAGCAACCGTATGTGGGTGCATCTACCTGTAAAACGATCAATACTTAAATTGTTACGTGACAAATTCATGTGTTCAACAAGTTCCAACTTATTCACGTGATAAAATTACATCGATATCAACTAAAATATATAAACTTAACGTATTAAAAAAGAAACCCATTCAAATTAAAATTATTAAATATTTTTTTCAATAACAAATTTGGAAAAAATGTAAATTATTGTATATCATATCGGATATCAAACATAACAGCTGTTTATATAAGGTGGCGGCGTTGTTGATAAATGGTTTAGTATTTCAATAAGCCCTTAAATATTACCTCGAAGCTCATTAAATTAATTGTTGGATAATGAAATTATTAGCAGATAACTTCACACTACTTGTTGTGCCATATAATTTAGAATGTTCTTAAAAGCTTTAAAGCATAACTAATGGTAAATATTAAAATTACTATCAGTATATATTGTTTTTTTTAACATATACACTCTTTTTATTCTTTTTTAAAGATATAAAGTACTTTTTACTGTACTGGCTTGATATTTGGTTACATAAAGAATGCGATATAACAGCTCTGGAACTATTTTTTGAAACTATTTTAACAGCTTCAGACAATTCAAAAATTTATAATGTATGTATTAGTCATTTTTTGCACACAAACGTATATTTAGAAGATGTTTTAACAGCTTTTAATAATGCAGATATATTTAATATTTTATATTAATTAATTGTTGATATATAATATATATAAGATATGATATATAAGATGTGATAAGAATTATATCATTTTGAAGCTGTTCTAACTGTGAATAGTTCGAAACTGTGTATAATTTACATGTTAATATTTCTTTCTGCACATATTTCTTAAACCTAGTAAACTTTTTTGTATATATTAACACTGTGATAAAAGTTCTAAAAACTGATAAAACGTGTAACAATTTCAAGAATTTTTTTTATTAAAACCATTTTTTTACCAATTTCCAGTTACCATGTTTTTAGAGTCAGCCTCTGTCTCAGTTCCACTTAAAAGAAAGAAACTAAATGCGTTTACGAGTCATGTGTGAAAATCTATTAAAACGTATTATTTTCAGGTCTCCAAAGTAAAAGTTCAAGAATGTACAGTCTACAGGAACTGCATGGAATGTCTTGGCGTCAAAGATCCTTATTGTGGATGGTGTTCGCTTGAAAATAAGTAAGTAACTCAGTTTATAAGAGAAGTGCATGGAGAGTTCGTAATTGTCATTGAAACTATTCTCATTTAGACAAAATTGTATACAAAATAGTGTAGAAATGAGATATTAAGTTTAATTAAGTAATATATATGACTGTTAAAAGCTGGGGTTATTATATTTTAATAATTACTTTCGTTTATATTATATGACTTTTTAATTTCATCATTAATGCATTAAATAATCATCTTTCTAGGTCTTAATGTAATACTACAACTCATTCTCACCCTTTTTTTTACAAAAAACAAAAGTATTTTCTCACAATTCAGTTAGATTAAGATCTGGTAACCAGTGCAGACAAATTATGACCCCAATTTTTGATTCGTCACTCCCAAAAATCCGTTTTCCATTGATCCATCGTCGGATCGTTTTAATCTCTTTTTTCTTATTTGAAGCACGTAAGAAGGGCTTTCTCGTAGCTCTCCTTTGGGAATGACGCAAAATTTTAGTGACACTAATAGGTTTTTCACGATTTTTGTTGATATCAGTTATACGTTCAATAACCACTAACTTTTTATTTCGTTTACTGCTCATATCTGCCACTAAAAGGTATTTTTATTTTATTTTATTTTTGGTGACGGTGTATGGGCTGTGAATTAATTTTGAAGGTTTTATTTCTAACTATTTTTCAAAGTATTACTTATCTCTAAATATGTTTCATATGTTTTTGGCAATATTTCTTTAATTTATTAATTTATTACTACTAACATAGTCTTTGCCGACTAACTTACAATTGGTCTCTACAGTGACTAGGTACTTATCTAGGTATATTGGCCCTTACTTAGTCTCTAATAAAATAAAATAAACGTCAGCAGCGTTTTTCAGTGTTTTTACCATTTAGTACATTTCACTATACTAGTTCAATATTAACATGGGAATCTTTCCTCATGTCTTGTTGCGAATCTATTAATTTCCTCTATAATAGTTGTAATCAGAAGGTTTTAATCCAAGTAATTGTTCCTGTAATAGCTAAGCAAACTTATCTGTCTTCGTGGGTTCTCTTTTAATAATGCCTGTGAATCCATTGATCATTCAATGTTATTTTTTTCTTATAACATCTTTATTAGATACGCTTAGTACAATCTTAATTTACAATTAATTTATTATTACTTTTCCTATGTAGTTGAATTAATTCACAAGCAAAACGAGTGCGAGAAAATACATCAATATGTATTCCTCAATTATAAAATTAAAATATCTGATAGCTATAGTTTACACTAAAGGTATACACTTTATATAAGTTCGTATGGTTTTGTTCGCTTCAATCTCCCGACATCCTGCGCGCTGTCCAGCAGTTGTATTGCTTCCACGTTAGTATGATTTAGTAATCTTCTTTCGTGTTTCAAGGCTAAATCCTGCACAACTTCGAAAATCCATTTGATTTCCAGGTCATCGTGCAGTTCTTCATTGGTACATAGCGATAGGCATTGGTAATCAATCGAAGAACCTTGTTTTGACAGCGTTGTATGACTAGTTCATTTGAATTTTTAGTGCAAACCCATATTTGCACCCCATAGGTCCAAATTGGCTTTACAATTGTATTATAGATCAACCTCCTTGATTTTAGATCAAGTTGAGAGTATCTTCCGACTAATCAGTATAGTTTTTTTATTTTGGTTCTAATGTGTTTTGCTTTTTGTCTAACGTGATGTTAATTTAGTGTTAAATGTTTACTCATATCTATGAACATTTGGTATCATGACAAATTATAATGGCCATGATGACAGTAACGAATAATCACAAACTTTTTGATTTATAATAATAAGATAGAGAGAAATTCTATTTTGTGATATGAAAATACATTTTGAGAATACTAACCTTTATATTTAACAATATAAATCTTCTTCAAATTTCTGGTTATATTTTTAAAATGAATTTGATGTTAAAGAATTAATTTAGGACAATTACGAACGTAGCGGAAAGGATCTTTTAAATCGGTGAAAATACGGACCCAAAGTGTGAATCAATAACTAGGAAGATAGATATTAAAGAGCTTCTCCACCTTTACAAAAGACTGTTTACTTGCAGCCCGACCCCATTCAACTTTAAACCGAGATATTATTGTCGAACGATAAAATGAAAGCCCGCCTAGTAAAAACTTTCCGTTTGTATAGGAAAATACCCGAAGTTATTAAAGGTTCTAAGATAGAAATCGACGTTTTTATACGCTGTCATCGATGCAAGACTGACAAAAAATGTCTTCCTATTTTTTAACTAGCCTAAAGATCATTCTAACCTATAAAAATGTTTCCTGTTGTTGTCCAATAACTACTTTCTTGCTTTATTGACCCTCGTACATACAAATATGAGAATTAATTAAAATACTCTAGGAATTACAGAAAATGCCCAACAGAAAAATGTAAAATATGTCGATTACCGTTTTCGCTAAAAACTTTATGTTCGATAAAAAAAACTTAGAAACAATCTAACGCACAACGTACAAGTTGTCTTCTTCTGTATTCGATAGTTGAACCTCAAAACTTTGTTTTATAAACTGTAGGGTAACTTTCAGAAATTTTTCCTTTTTAAGATAACTTTTGGGTTGGAAACAAAGAGAGCTGGAAGCTACAATGTGTTAGATACTTTTTCCTGATTTCAAGAACAAACGTATGTCATTGGCGGGTGTTCGAAGAAAATGTCTATATTTCTTTTTTTATTACCAAGAAATATATTTTTCTCTCTCTGACACACTAATATTATTTATTCGTTATCACATTCATTATCACAATGAAAAACAATCAATATCTGAAATTTTATACTAAATTCGGTAAAGTACAAATTGAGTTGTTCATCAGTACTTCGTATTTACCCTTTTCACAGAACCGTGTCTTATCATCAAAATAAAAAATTATTTTCTACTAAGACTTCTTCGTTTAAGTCAAGTCTATATCCACATTTTGAGGTCTCTTGTAAATAATGGTCAATATAACCTAAATCTGGCCAATACGATGAATGAGAAGGGATGCTTCGATTCATAAAATTTTTCGAGAATTTCTAATATAGAGTGTTAACTTAACAAATATTTTTCTTAATATCACTATTCAGTACATCAGATGTTGTTGATCGAATATGAATAATTTTGAACAAATCTTTCTTCACAAATTATTTTAATATGTTTAAGCTATCAATTGTTTCTTGAAAGTTCAATTTACGTTGATTTTATGGATTTTTATTTCCGTTTAAACGTAATTTAAACATTAATTGATGGGTAACACTAAATGATGATTAAATTTCTTGAATATTTTGAAAATTATTACTTAAATGGTTAAGATATTAGGAAATTTAGAACGTATACTTTAAACGCTGATACTTTTTTAAATATAATTGGTTTTTTTTTTCAAACTACATACAGGTCAGGTGGCGAATGTCTCCGTTATGTTATTATTGAAGAACTATCAGTACCTGACGATCATTCGCCAATCGGCAAACATGAAAAGGTTCCAGAGATTAATTACAAAGTAACATTATTGATTACAAAATCATTTTGTCGCGTTTTTTCTTGTATAGCAACTGTTTTGCTTTTAATGTCAATGTTTCAGACCGTTTGTGCGTCCGGTTGCAGCACGTCTTCGAGTTTTTTTAATTGTTCAGTTAAATATTGGTCAATTTATGATTTCCTGCAATACTATTCAAAAAATATAACTTTAACATTTTCTAAGCATAGAAAAATATTTTGTTTGCACTTTGGAATGACACATAATGAATAAAACTTAATGACAATATTTTGACATGATGTGTCTAAAGTGACATATGTCAACGTTAATTCACCGCTTTGACATAATATTATTATATTTCTTATTATTTTCGAACAAATGAATGCCTAACGAAAATTATAACATATTATCGATGAATATGAGGGAGAAAAAAATCAGTATTTCATTCTGCAGGCCGGGTTAAATTGTCGAACTTAAACCTAGAATCGTAAAAAAAGTTATTAGTTTTTTTTGTCGTACAAAGTGTATCCGTTTCAGGTTTTATGTTTGCTTGTAAAAATCCAATGCGAAAAACACCATTTTCCTCATTGCATGTTTTCAGGGCTAGTATTAACGAGGGGTCACGTATATTGGCTGTCGTTTACGTTGTTTTATATACCAGGAACCTTATTTATAATATTTGTTATGGGATATCGTGCTCAAAAAGTTCATTAACCGTAGTATAACACTATAAAGGCATGGTTATTTTTTTTCTCAAATTCATACTCGATTATTTCTTACAGATGCAGCTTGAGATCGGATTGTCAAGACGCAGCTAAAGACCCATTGTATTGGATTAGCTATAAGAGCGGCAGATGTACGACTATAACGTCGGTTATTCCTAATCAGTTACAAAGAACAACTGCACGAACGGTATACCATTCATTACATTAATAATATCGGAGATAATTAATTGATACATCCTTTTTAGTTGGATCTTGTAATCGACAATTTGCCCAGTTTAAGTGGTCACTTTTTGTGCGCTTTTACCGCCTTGGATAAGACGCTTGTTACAAATGCAACCAGAAAAGGTTCTGGTGTTAATTGCACCACTCCCAGGACTGATTCTTTACCTTCGATACCACCAGGACAACGTAAGTCATTCGTGTTAATAAAAAAGGAACCGACGTTTTAATTTATCCATCTCTCCGTTTTTTAGACCACTTTACCGCGAAGTTATCGGTGAGAATGACGTCTGGGCCTGATTTTGTCGCGACCAATTTCACTTTTTTCGATTGTAACACGTACAGCTCCTGTACGCAGTGTGTCTCGTCATCGTTCCCATGCGATTGGTGCGTTGACGGCCACAGATGTACGCATGATACTGCGGAAAATTGCAGAAACGATATTTTAGTTACTGGAGTCAGCGTAAGTTTTTCACCAATATCACTGTCACTATAAATCTAACCGAAACAATCTTGTTATAGCGAGCTGGACCGAGTTATAGATCGGGACCTGGGTTTTGTCCGACTATAAATTTGACCGTAGGTACTTCTCCCGAGATCCTGGTCGCTTCTGGCATCAAGAAGGGGATCAGGGTCAAAGTACATATCATTGGACAGTTTATCGTACAAACGCGATTTGTGTGTCAATTCAACATCGAAGGACGAGTAACCAGTGTCAACGCTCAGTTACTCGGTGATACCATTTACTGTGATCCGATGGAATTTTCGTATTCCTCCAGAGCTCCAAATATAACCGCAACATTTGCTGTTATTTGGGGAGGCTCCAAACCACTTGATAACCCTGACAATATACACAGTAAGTAAACAAAATATTTGGTGTAATTTTTTTTATTCAACTATTTATATTATTAGTAAACGAGTAATATTGAATTGACCATCTTTTGAAGTAGTTTTTTTTAATTTTGAAGTAGAATTTTCAACTGAAAGTGTTATATATAATACTTTTTTTGAGGTTGATACAACAAGTTACAACTTCAAAGCCGCCATTGCATCATCATTTTTAAACCCCCCACAATAATAAGCAATGACTTTTAGCAACATTATTTTGATTAAACTGTAAAAATAACGCACACAAGTTTCTTATAGTTTCTTTATAAGTACCTAAACTAATATTTCATTATTCTTCAATCAAATAACACTCGCATTTTTTTACAGTTGTAATTTATCGTTGTCATGATATGGCTGACAATTGTGGCATATGTTTAGCACTCTCTGAAAAATATGAATGCGGATGGTGTCAGAGTTCTGACCGATGCGAAGTAAAAGAACATTGCGAAAAAGGTACCGCTGTTTGGTTGAACAGAAGTGAAACCTGTCCTAATCCCGAAGTGACCTCGTTCAGTCCCGAGCTGGGACCTTGGGAAGGTGGTACCAATATCACCATCAGGGGCATTAATTTAGGAAAAACGTTCCAAGATATTTACACGGGCGTGAATATTGCCGGCATTAATTGTCAACCCTACGAGCATCTTTACTTAAAAACCAAAGAAATAGTTTGTATCGTTGATGGACCTGGTACAAGAGAACCAAGACAAGGACCCGTTACTGTTAAAGTCCAAGATTACAGAGGCGAATCGAAAGGTCACTACAAATTCGTCGATCCAGCTATAACAGGCATATCGCCTAGACATGGTCCGAAATCCGGAGGTACCGCTTTACATATTACTGGAGAATATATGAACGCCGGAAGCAATATTCAAGCTTTCCTCGAAGACTTACCTTGTAAAATTGTCTCGTAAGTTCCTTTTTTTTAACTAACCGAATGAAACCTATTTACTTAAGAAATGAAACTGAAGACAAATTCTGAAAATGGTTTTACACTCATTAAATTAAAAGCTGTATTGTGAATCCCAAAACTCTATAAAATGTGGAAGTTCTAAATATCCTTTACCCTTAATCTCTAGAGCATATCTCCCCCTACCCTGATTATCTCCCCTGCTACCCATAAATAGCAGGTAATTTTATGAGGCAATATCCTCCTGATAAGATATCAAAAAATCCACTATATACACAAAATAAACTCTTTTTCCAAGTCATTTACCAGAAATTAATCTTAAAGGGCCTTTTCAGAATTCAGTCTTTATCCGATATTTTTTTTTTTCATTCTTCTCTTCCTAACAATAATATCTTAATGATGATTGTTTTTTTGTCTAGAACTGACCAAAATCAAGCGTTATGTATTACCAGCGCATCGGATAATATATCAAAGAAAAAACTAAGAATGAAATTTGATAAAGGCGACAGATATTTAGAAAATATGATGTTTGAATATGTTGACGACCCAGTTATTGAATCGGCCGAATCCGGAGTACAAACGGGTCAAATAAAGTTCCCGAAAGGTATTCCTGCTGGAGGAATAAAAATATCAGTAACAGGGAAAAATTTAGCTTACATACAAAAGCCCCAGATGTATGTGTTCTACGAACAAAAGATGTTTGTTAGCGTGAGTATTAAATTATATAAATATATGTTGGTTCTAATTATTATATTGCTTGTTCTTATATTTCTTCCAGGAATGTACTGTATTAAGTAACGTCAGTATGATGTGTAACAGTCCAGTAATAGATGAAATTGATGATTCTAAACTTGACGCTGACAACCCACTAAAATTAGAGTACGGTTTTCGCATGGATAATGTCACTGGCGTCCAAAATTTAACGTTAAACAAGGAATTCAACCCATTCTTGCTATACCCTAACCCGACATTTTATCCATTTGATAAAGCAGTCAAATACTATAAATCTGACTACCTAAATATAAACGTGAGTTACATTGCAACTAATGTCAAAAAATTAAAATGAAAAAAAAACCGTTTAATTTATTTCAGGGTCAAAATATCGATCGAGCTTGTCAAGAATCCGATGTTGAAGTACGAATTGGAACTAGCTATTGTAACGTGACGTCGCTTTCCCGTCAACAGTTAACTTGTCGACCGCCCGAAGCCCAACCCCCTGGTGTAGATCAGAGTGGACAACCAAACGGCGAAGCTATACCAGAAGTTATAGTAACAGTTGGAGGTTCTTTAAGATACAACATAGGCCATTTATCTTATTCTCCACCACAAAGTTTAAATGGACCAATAACCAAACCAACTATATATGGAGCGATTGTAATCATTGTCTTCATATTATTTGCGTTTATTGTATTCTTAATAGCTTACAAACGGAAATCTACTGAAAGCAATAGAGTTTTGAAGAACATGCAAGAACAAATGGATATCCTAGAATTACGAGTAGCGGCAGAGTGCAAAGAAGCATTTGCAGAACTCCAAACTGAAATGACTGATTTAACTAGTGACCTAACATCGGGAGGTATTCCATTCCTCGATTACAGAACTTATGCTATGAAAATTTTATTCCCCAATGAAGATGATCATGCGGTGTTGCAGTGGGAACGTCCCGAACTAATCTGCAAAGAAAAAGGACTGCGTTTGTTTGGCCAACTTATAATGAATAAAACATTCTTACTTTTATTCATAAGAACTCTAGAAAGCAATAGATATTTCTCGATGCGAGATAGAGTAAATGTTGCTAGCCTTATAATGGTTACTCTACAAAGCAAAATGGAATATTGCACTGATATTTTAAAGACTCTTTTAGCAGAACTGATTGAAAAATGTATGGAGGGCAAAAGCCACCCGAAATTGTTGTTAAGAAGAACAGAAAGTGTAGCAGAAAAAATGCTGAGTGCTTGGTTTACATTTTTATTATATAAATTCCTTAGAGAATGTGCTGGAGAACCATTGTTTATGCTTTTTAGAGCTGTTAAACAACAAGTCGATAAAGGTCCTGTAGATGCTATTACTTCAGAAGCTAGATATTCTCTTAGCGAAGAAAAACTGATTAGACAATCAATAGATTTTAGACCAATGGTAAATTTATATTGCTACATATATTATTTATATATTAATGATTAATTATATTTCAGACCGTATATGTATCAATATCTCAGCAAGCCTTTGTTGGTGGATTAGATATTAATACAGAAAATGTTCCTGTGAAAGTTTTGGATTGTGATACTATTAGCCAAGTAAAAGAGAAGTGTTTAGACACTATATATAGAGCAACGCCCTATTCCCAAAGACCCAAAAAGGATGATCTTGATTTGGGTAATTTCCATCAAGCAATCTTTAATGAATTTTTATAAAAATATTTGTTCTTTTTCAGAATGGCGTACTGGTACCTCAGGTAGATTAATCCTTTATGATGAAGACAGCACCACTAAAGTAGAAGGAGAATGGAAAAGGCGCAATACACTGCAGCATTATAAAGTACCTGATGGTGGATATCTTAACTTGGTATCCAAGCAAAGTTCAATTTACAACCTGAGTATCTTCTCAGATAAGAACGATAAGTCTCACAAATATGAAACCTTAAACCTAAGTAAATTGAGTTCAGTTAGTCCTCCACTGAGTAGAGCTACTAGTCCATTAAATCATGACCATGACCAGGGACTGAAAGTTTGGCATTTAGTAAAACACCATGATAGTGATAATCAAAAAGAAGGAGAAAGAGGAAACAAAATGGTATCTGAAATTTATCTTACCAGACTCCTTGCCACCAAGGGTACTCTGCAGAAATTTGTGGATGATCTTTTTGAGACTATTTTCAGTACAGCACATAGAGGATCTGCACTGCCTCTTGCCATAAAATATATGTTTGACTTTTTGGATGATCAAGCGCTTCAGCATGGCATCACCGATCCAGAAGTGGTGCATACTTGGAAAAGCAATTCTTTGCCGTTAAGATTTTGGGTAAATTTGATTAAAAACCCTAACTTTGTATTTGACATACATAAGTCGAATATTGTTGATGCTTGCCTCTCTGTGGTTGCTCAAACATTTATGGATTCCTGTTCCACATCGGACCATAGATTGGGTAAGTGAAATCGTATTATTGATTGCTGTGAAATATTATTAATGTCCATGCTATTATAGGTAAAGACTCTCCAAGCTCAAAGCTTCTTTATGCGAAGGATATTCCTTGTTACAAAGATTGGGTTGATAGATATTATTCTGATATCAAAATGATGCCTGTTATTTCTGACCAAGACATGAATGCAATGTTAGCTGAAGATTCCAGAGTAAGTATATTTGATTATATATTGCAAATATGGGAGTTGTATGACTAGCTGAAATAGATAGAAGTTTTAACTTATTTATGACATTATTTTACAGCTTCATACAACTGAGTTCAATACAAATTGCGCTCTTCACGAGTTATATACTTATGCGATGAAGTACAACGAACAACTCACCGTGACATTGGAAGAGGATGAGTTCTCCCAAAAACAACGCTTAGCTCTCAAATTAGAACAGGCACACAAAATAATGAGTGAGGCCGGGCAACCATGATATTGGCCTGACCTGACGTGCCAGTCAGCGGAGCTCGACCTGATGTGCTCATCAGACGATACTTTGCCGATACATCCAACATCGGATGATGGCATCGACCTTATGAGACCATCGGCCCCGCCTCTCTCGCCCGCACTTCAGGAGTTAGCTTGCTGATAAACATTATACGCCAAATTAGTCCCCTACCTAGCTGTCAACCCCATGGTCATACTGTGCGTGACAGCTTTCAACAATTAAGCGTGAAACATTTTTTACTTCTTATGTAAAACGCATTATATTGTGATGTATTTATGCAGTCATTTTGTTTTTAATAGAAATTTTTATTTATGATAATGTTAACTGTTTTTTTTTTGTTACAATTTTATATATGACATTTGCTCAATTGGTAAGTGCCTTTTATAGAATGTTTAGTATCGAAAAAAGGTTATCTTGTTTCTCAGAACATTCATTTTAATTACACATTTTCTGGCTGGGTTATTAAAGAAGTAATAAAAAAATTATTCTATGTCCTGAGCCAAATCACAATATGCTGCGTCTGTTATGAAAGAAGTGAATTTCACTTCAGCGTTATGCATCCTGGAACTTAAATGAAAATGGGAGTCATACAGAAGGGGGATGGACTAAGCAATACATATCCCTACAGACTAAATTCTTTGTGTGTTACAAATTGCTGTTGTGCAATTATAATTGTTCAGTGTATATGCGGGGACAGTACTCACTCAGTGACTTTGAAGTGCCTCTGGTAGATTGAGTGTGGCTGCCTCCAAAAATGAATGTACTATATTTTTATGATAATACTAGAATTATGCTTTGTTGTGCTGATTATTTCAGCCTTAGTCCATATTATTGATAATTAACTGGAATATCAAGTCTAACAATGCTTTTTTGATATGTGTATAATTATTATACCTTTATACAGTTTAATATTTTTATATTTTAGTTGGAATCTTGTACCGTACTTCTACTCTACCGACTCGTTCTGACATTCCCCCTCTTTAAAAAAAAACCAGTCAATTTTTACATATTTCAATTTAGTCTTATGTAGGTTTTGGTATGTTAGCCATAACCTCTGATAGAAACTCTGACATCAACGTGGACACTTTCAACAGTACTCAACTCATATTGCAAAGTGTACAAAATTAACGCATCACCCGCAGATGTTAGAGGTTCCATTTATGTATTAAAGTCGATGTCAATGTCACATGTAAAAGCTGGTAGAACTAAGGTACACCAAACGAATACAATCATTAATGATTGTCTTCCGCTAAAAGGAAGCACCAGGGTGTAGTATTATTCGCGACCGTTTCAATCAATGAATGTCTCAAATCTATACAAACTATGCACAAGGTCGTTCTCAATGTGGTTTTGTGTACGTGTCCTAAGGCTGTGTAAGTTTTATGTAAACAACCAGCATAGTACACTGCCTAACAGAAAAAATTCTCACCATATTATGTGTTTAAATATAATTGTAAGTGACGAAGGGCTTTTTAACTATAAAAATAAATGGTAAGTAGGTGTGTATTTTCTGTTTGGAAGTGTATAATATAAGTTGCCGCACCGACAGTTTTTTTGGACAGTGTTGCTGCCTACAGCTACCTGACGCATTGGTTCCATTTCAAGGTCTCCCAATAAAAACTATATATAATAAATGTGTATCGAATAACAAAAAGGCCCTATTTTACAGCGATTAGTATAATAACGTGTTACCTCCCATTCATTCAAATTTTCTAATACTAACAAAACTATATCTCTGTCAGGTATTAGCTATTAATACTATCTGAAACATTAAGTATTCGAGGTAACACATTTTTAGCCTAAATGCTTTAAGTAATTATCATTTATTATTTAAAAATATATATGTAATACATTTTCATTTTTAATTTTTAAACATTTTTACTGTAATGAATTTAAATATATTGTTATATGTATCATTAAAACAATTTCCTCTATTACTGAATGTTTCTGAATATGTGTTAATAATTAATTTTAATACTCATTAAGATTGCTTTATTTCAATTTAATATTAATTTGTTTTTAAGCAATAACTATACTGCCTATTTTATAGTTTTAAGTGTTTTACAACATTCCCATTTTAGTGAGAGCGTGCTTAAGTATAGTTAAGTCTTAATATTATCTGTGAATTATAGAGATTAACAAAAGTATCATGCCATAGAAACATTCAGTGATTTTCTTAAGTTGCAATATTGTCTCAATTTAGTGATATATGTATAAGTATTTGTTTTAACATTTTTTAATACTTTTATTATTATTTTATAAAATATCTGTTTTGTTGTAAAATATTATAATACTTTGGGGTAGTTTATATTTCAATTGTAATTTGTGTTTATAGTGTGTTTTTATATTTTTTAATACTGCCTCAAAGTGAATATGTTTAAGCAGACTTGGAAATCTAGTGATTATTTTAACGGTTTAGCAATATTTGTCATATAGTTACCCTACAGTTTCTGAGAAAACTTGAATGTAATTTAAAAGTAAAATCAGATTGCAAACTGCTATTCAGTCTATAATCGTTAGATTTTTGACCACTCTTATAATATTTATTATGGGAACAAAATAAATGTATGCTATTTCAAAATATTTTCTAATTGTGTAAATTCTTTTAAGAAGTTAGTAAATTTAATTTAATAATTACGAATATTGTCACCGTCCTTATTGGAACAATGTATTTCTCAAAATAGCTTATGGACAGCTACGCATATCATGTCCAGATAGGCACACTTTTATAAATTTTCTTAATAACTATGTAATCTGTTTTTTCAATTTTTGATTCTTTATTTTATTTAAGTATTGTATATAAAATTTTTATGCCAAAAAAATGCTTCTGGACAACTGCATAGTAAGAATTGTAAATATTAAATGTATGTATGTAAGTACGATGGAATGAATGAATATTGTGTTTATATGTAAGCATCATCTCTTGATATATTCATAGTACTGTGTGTATATCTGATTGCATCTGTAACAATATGAATGGTAATGTATTACTATATGTTATTATAAAAGACTGAATGGAGTTACTAAACTACTTAATAGAAAAATAATGATTGTAGTTTTATTTCAATAATCCCCAATTACTTCCATTAAAGAGGCAATGCGTAAGATGACTATTTTAAAAAATCTAACACTGTTAGATGGTGTAATAAAAAAACTATAATAGAGTAATGATATATAACTTTTTTAAATAGTACATTTCATTATAGCGAACTTTTTAAAGAAACTAAGTATAACAAATTATCTTTTAACTCGTTTTCTAATTTTTTTACTTAATTTTAATATATAATTTCTCAGTGGCACCATCTACAGGAGATAACCTCAACTTAAGAACAATAATAAAGAATCCTTTTGTCATAAATAATACGTGGAACTTCAATGTCGATGGCCTAATATGAATCAGCTGATTTTGATGACCTCTATATTATAAAAAAAATAAAATTGAATTAAAAAAATACATTACCTTTAATCATTGCAACGTTTTGTACTGTAAATTACGTAATATAAATGAAATATACGTGAACTAATTTGAATTACAATTTTCTGTTTACTAGATGCTTAGACATTTCCATCTTGACGTTTACAAATTTAATGAGGTTACGAGAAGTCTAACTCATTCAGTTGCAGTGTGCTGTAGTGTTGGTATAAATTCTATCAGTGTTGCTTTTAAAATTACATGATGCATGGGGATTTGAAGATACGCGATGTACCAGATAATGATTTTCCATTATGGGGCTTGCTTCCTAAAAAAGAAACAGGAGCAATATCTTTTCTTTCAAAATATCCTAACTATGATGGAAGAAATGTTGTTATAGCAATATTAGATTCAGGGGTTGATCCAGGAGCACCTGGTTTACAAGTAAGCTATAGTTTATGATATTTATTTGTTATTCACTTCAAATAATTTATCCTTATAGCAAACTAGTGATGGAAAAATTAAAATAATTGAAAGATTTGACTGTAGTGGTTGTGGAGATGTAAACACAACTACTATTGTCAAACCTGAAGATGGCTATATTACAGGTTTAACAGGTAGAAAAATGAAGGTATTTAACACAATATTTATGATATATTGATTAAAGATTATTTAACTTTTAATTTTCTAGTTACCAAGTCACTGGAAAAACCCAACAGGTACATATAGAATTGGTGTGAAAAACGCCTTTGATTTATACCCAGATAAATTAAAGGATCGTATCAAGGCAGAATTCAAGAAGAAACAATGGGAAGAGGGCCATAGAAAAATCATTAGTGATTTAAATCGTAAATTGTCAAGCCTAGATAATCAACATAGCAACAATTCAAATGAAAATGATAAATTAGAAAAAGAAGATCTAGATGCTAAGCTAGATATATTAAATAATTTAGATAAAAAGTTCACAGATTCAGGGCCAGTTTATGATTGCATTTTATTCCATGATGGAGAAAAGTGGATGTGCTGTGTTAATACCAGTGAAACGAATGACTTGTCCGAATGTCCTTTATTGGGTGAATATAGTATTACTCATGAATATCTGCCATTGACTAAACAAGATAGTTTAAACTTTAGTGTTAATGTTCATGAAAATGGAGATATTTTGGAGTTAGTGGGTGTATGCTGTAAGTAAAAATATATTTATCTATATTTAACAGTAAATATAAATAGTAGATGATGTAATCAGAGAAAGACAATATCTTATCTAAACATAGAAAAATTTCATCATTGTTTACTTTGACATTATCCTAATGGACTTACTAACATTTACAATTCTATTGTCTTTTAAAGCAAGTCATGGTACTCATGTAGCTTCAATAGCATCAGCTTATTTCCCAGAATCTCCAGAACAAAATGGCCTTGCGCCGGGTGCTCAAATTATATCTTTAACTATAGGAGATGGTAGACTAGGATCAATGGAAACTGGAACTGCCATTATTCGAGCCATGATTAAAATGATAGAGCTTAAACAGAAAATGGATATTCATATAATTAATATGAGTTATGGTGAGCATGCTCACTGGGTTGATACAGGGTGAGACTAATAAAAAATCCCAAATTTGTTTTGGTTTGGATAACTTTTTTTTGGTTTTTCAAGGCGAATTGGAGAACTAGTTAATGAAATTGTAAATAAATATGGTATCATATGGGTTTCATCAGCTGGAAATAGTGGTCCAGCTTTAAGTACAATTAGCACCCCATCTGACATCAATGATGAACCTATTATTAGTGTAGGTGCTTACGTTTCACCAGATATGATGGTTGCTGAGTATGCCATGAGGCAAAAACTTCCTGGTATATATAAACTAAAATTTAAAAAATTCATTATTATTACATAATTTCCCAGGTGCTCCTTACACATGGTCATCAAGAGGACCTACTATTGATGGAGGTATAGGTGTGCATGTTTGTGCACCAGGTGGTGCAATCACATCTGTTCCCAATTTCACCTTAAGATATTCACAGTTAATGAATGGAACATCCATGGCATCACCAAATTGTGCTGGAGCAATATGCTTACTAATATCAGGCCTTATACAACAAGATTTATCATATTCCCCATATTCAATCAGAAGGGCATTGGAAAATACTGCCAATTTTATAGAAGGTGTTGAAATTCCTGCCCAAGGAGCTGGATTGATACAAGTTGAGAAAGCTTTCGATTATCTGGTATTGTACAATGATATCCAAGAAAGGGATATAAGATTTCAAATACAATGCAGTTCAAGCAATGCAAAAGGAATATATCTTAGAACTAAAATCAACACTAACAAGCATACATTTAAAGTCAGTGTTGATCCACATTTCTTAAATGAGGATGAGGTATCAGCACAAACTAAGATCAATTTTAATATGAAATTTGTTTTAACTTGTGATGGTAATTTTGTTCAGTTTCCCAAACATTTAGATCTTTCTAATTTTGCTAGAACATTTGCTGTAAACATAGATACGTCTTCGTTAAGTGAAGGTTTGCATTCCACTTTTATTAATGCTTTTGATGTAAATTGTATAGCAAAAGGTCCAGTATTTAAAATACCTATAACAGTTATACAACCAAAGGAAATAACAGAACCAAAATATACTGTAAAATATAGTGGTGTACCCTTTAAATCTAATACTATAAAAAGACACTACCTTGTGGTTCCTAATATGGCAACCTGGGCAGCATTGAAGCTCACTTCTAATGAAGATAGTGGATGTTTTGTCATTCACACGATCCAATGTTTGCCCAGACAAAATTGCAAATCATTAGAATCGAATAAAACTATTACAGTAACATCAAAGACTGATTCTTATATTTGCTTTCAAGTTAAGGGTGATTATGTGTTAGAACTCGTAATAGCAAAATACTGGGCTAACATAGGGGAAGCTACTTTAGACTATTCATTATCATTTTATGGTATAAAACCTAATCAACCTAATATTAATATGCACGCGGCAGATGGTATCCATGCTGTCGAAGTAAAAACTTTACAAGGAGAGGAAATATCTCCTTATATTATATTAAAGAACTCAGTACAAATTCTTAAGTGAGTTTAAGGTCTTATTAAACGACATTGAAAAGAAAATAATGTATTGTTTTTTCAGGCCATCTGAGGGAAAAATTGTTCCATTAACAAATCGTGATGTTATACCGCCTAATAGACAAATATATGAACTAGTTCTAGTATACAACTTCAGTATTACCAAGGCTTGTGAAGTTTCTCCAAATTTATCACTGCTCAGTGATATGTTATATGAATCGGAATATGAGTCCCAGCTTTGGTTACTTTTTGATTGCAATAAACAATTGTTGGGTACTGGTGATGCTTACCCATCAAAAGTAAGTTTATTAGTTGTTAGGTAACAGTAGAATAAGATAATTTAAATTCCAGTATACAGTAAAATTGGAGAAAGGAGATTATGTAATCAGGCTTCAAGTTCGTCATGATAAAAAAGATTATTTAGAAAAAATTAATGAAGCCCCATTACTACTCCAACAAAAGCTCGCTAATGGAATAACCATGGATGTTTACTTGTCTTATTCTCAAGCGCTGATTGGTGGTAAGAAAGCTGGCGTCACTCATAATTCGAATCCTTATACTGTGGTGCCCTTATATATTGCTCCATTAGCATCAGATAAGTACGGTTGCGTAAATTTCTATAAAATGTTATGTTAATTTAATGTTTATCTTAGATTTCCAATTAAATCAAACAACGCAGCTCACTATCTCTCAGGTTATATTACTTATACAAAGGACGAGTCTGCGAAAAAAGTTGATATGTATCCAATAAAATATTTTTTAACTGATAATAGCAGTCCAAAGAAAACAGTATCTAATAATGGAGGATCAAATTCAGATAAAACAAAAATTGATGAATATAATGAAGCAATCAGAGATTTACAAACTAGTTGGATTCCAAAGCTCGGTAATACTGACGTAGTGATACGCGTAATGATTAATTTATCATGGAATTTGTGTTATAGATAAAGAGAAAGGAGAGAAGTTCTTTGATGATGTTACAAAAACCTATCCAAATTATTTTCCGGTATATTCATCTTATTTACAATTGATCGATCCTCTTGATAAAAGAATATTACCAAGTGTTATTAAAAAAACAAGTGGAACTGTTGAGGATTTAAACAAAGTTATTAGTACCTGCGAACGAGTTTTAGAGAGCGTGAATGAAGAGAATATTTTAGCATATATGGCAACAAAAACCGATTTGAGGTCTGACGCAACTAAATATAAAGTGTAAGATTGTATTTCCTTATTAGATAATTGTAATATTTAATATTAAAATTTTAGGCAAATGGAACAACAGAAAAACGTGTATTTAGAATGTCTTGCCAGAAAAGGAATTGCATTGTGCCGTATACATACTTTATCAGAAGGTGGTGATACAAAGATGCAAGACATTGGTAACGCTTGGAAAGCTTTATTAAAATTTGTGGATCCAAGTGATGCCAAAGTAAGTAGAAATATAAAAAAGTGATATAATACAAATACAACATTTTCAGGTTTTAACAACTCATGTATTGTATTTTGCTATATGGCATTCATTTGTGAAACACCAGTATGGAAGGTTGTTAAAATATATTCTTAAACTTCAAGAAGATAAACCTAACGAGGAGGTGGAGAAGAGAATTATTGAGATATGTCAAGAATTGGAATGGAAACATATTGTGATCTACTTAGAACGAATGTTGCCTTCAAAGTATCCTAATGCTTATAGACCATTTTAATAGTATAAATCCACTTTTAACAAAGCCGATTAACTTTCGTATAATTCAATATTGAAATGTTGTTCAAAATACATTTTAACTTAAATTGTTTTAAGTGTGTAATATTTTAACTGAATCGGGATTTATCATATTCGTTAACTACTATTATTTGTAGACTTAATTAGTCTCATAATAGCTTTTTTTTGAAAAATATATTATTTTAAAATGTATTTGATGATTTGTCACGCTGTTCCCTACTTAATATGAATTTATTTAGAAGAAAATATATTCATTTAAATAGAGAAAGTGTATAATCAAGTAATAAAACATTTTTTGCGAATTATGTACACTAATATTATATATTGTTTTTTATTTTTTGGCATTATATGTAACCAATTTTCAGAAAAAATGTCATTAATTCATTAAAATATAAAGTTGCTATTGTTTTTTTTTTCTGTTGATATCTATAAGTTGTTTGATAAGTCAAGTAGCCCTGAAATATTTAACAAAAGCCGTAGACATCTCAGTGGGCAGTACTATACTAAAATTTTGGGCTTCGGAACAGCGGCCGCAATACTTTGGGGTGCACAATATTAGGTTAAAAAAATTGTCCGGCATTTTATCAAAATTCCCGTTTCCACACATTATTATATCCGCGAGCTATAAATGCACTGATATCATGTGCACACGGACCAGCTTAAAACAAGCACTGTCAAGGCGAACTCAGGGTGCGGGCGGTGGAGGATTCATCAATCAGATCTAATATTCCGATGTGCAGTGCACGATGATTCTCTCGACGAGCGGAGAACCATAGAGTAATATTTATAATTTATATTTATATATATATATACATAAACAAACATATTTAGCCGGCTTGGTTGGAGCAATGTGTTGCCGACTGTTGTGATATCGCTGATTCGAATCCTGCTGGGACACGGTCGTAAATTTATGTTTGTAATTGTCCAAAAGCCAAGAGTACAAAATCCGATAATGAAAATGAACTGAACCCAGTAACCAGCCTGGGTAAGTCCACCAGTCAGTGGGTTTAATGCCGAGGACTGTACATGACGCATTAGCATATCCGAAATTTTGTTTTAGGGCCCTTTCTCCCATGGATAAACATACTTTTCAAATAAATCTTGTCTCGAAATGACTCCGATGATATAAAGGAGGACATGAGTTCTCTAGCCTTGGATCTGCCACTATGCTTATAAATGCATGAAGCATTGAAATATATACACATTGTATTATATATTATGGTGAATGCGCCGGATATTTTAAACGATTGTTTTTATTATAGTCGCAAATCTAATAAATGTATCACATTGCTGTTGAAACTAAGATCATAGTGGGTGCGCGTATATGTTTTAAATATATTCATAAACAACATATACATATTGTAGATGTTTCTACATCGTTATATTTTCTCCCCGATAGTCTGCAACTTTATATTAAAAATAATTTTATATTTATCATGCCTGAGATCGATTTAAATTTATGTTTGGGATTGCTCATAAGCAAGTGTGTAAAATCTGATAATCAATTACGCCATAGACTTAGGTGAATTACGCCAGTAATCATGCTAGATTAATAAGATGAATCAAACCAAAAATAATTTATGTGTAGATAAACTTATTCATAATTATATCATAAATAAACAAATAATTTGATAAATAATGATATGGACACTGTGAAGTTTTTATATTTTAAAATTTTGTTTTGTATTTATAACGTACATATTGCTTATGCAGCGCCATCTACTAATTTTAGTATTATTATAAACATATCATAATAATTAATTATGTATAACTATAAATATAATAATTAATAGCATAGCTAATATATCCATCAGTATCTACTGGCATTAAAAAAACATATTTAAAAATGTTTATTGGAATTATTGTTTCTCTATATATACTCTATTTGGTAATTATATAATATATAATATATCATTGAATATATATTTTTTTATAATAAGAAAAACACTAATACCAATTATTATTTGTTGTATTTTGCTCATAGCATGGATATTTTCACAATAAAACAAATGATTAGGTTGCCAGTTTTTTCTTGTGACAGATATTGGAATATTTATTGCTCTAACCTTTAACTCTATATTGTTAGAGTAAAAAAAAGAGATAACACGTTTGAAAATATTTTATTCATGTATAAATTTAAAGTGTTAAAACGGTTATTGTATATTTAAAAGATTGTACATTTGCGCACAAGGAAACTCGATATAGTTCGCGCAAACGCTTTAGCTTTGGCTCACAGCCTCTTTCTTGCCTAGAATTATTAGTCGAAAGTTGTGTGTGAAAAAGGTCAGAACATGTGATTACAAAGGATTTTGTGAAAAAAGTGGATTTATCATAATTTTACGGATTAAATTCTAAAAACCTGCAAAAAATTACGTTATTCTGATAGGTCATTAAAAGTGATTTGTGTAAAATTGCTGTGTCTGTGAAGGTCGTGTAACCAGAACAAGGCATCATGGAGTCTAAGCAGACATTACGATTTCGAAGTCCTGCTTGTAGTCAAGCGTGCAATTATATGATCTTGCTTAAAATGCCTGAATTGTCTGGTTAAAAGTATTGTTATTGTCTTAATCAGACATAAGAATGGCTGCTTTCAATCTAAAGCCATCCAGTGGATGGATGCATTCAGATAAGTTAATTGCCACTCAAGGAGCTACATACGCAGTTAGGGTAGGTAAGATCTTTGTTACTTTACTTATGGCCATTATATTGCATTATAAATATCTTAAACAATGTGAAGGTATAACTACTTTGTTCTTTATTCAACTAAAATTAGCACACTTGCCACACCCAACTTTGATACTAGTGCAAAAATGTCTGAAACTGCGTAATATAATGCCACGTAGTTTATATGGAAATCTCTATAAATATAAAAGTGGGTTGTATGTTTTTTAATTGCACAAGAAGACACTGAAAAATCAGTGTTATTGAAAAACTATATTATTAATATGCAAAATATCAATGATTGTTGCTCATTAAGTTTTTTACAATATGCTTGATAAAAACACCCATAGAACTCTGAAAATGTGGGTATTATTAAAAGCAAGAGAGTCACACCCAGAAAATTTATTGAACTATTAATCTATGCATATTTTATTGTCCACTTGTATTTTTAATCACTATAGGGAGTAATATCTTTTTGTTTCAGTATGTGGGCTCCCTGGAGATTAAAGTATCTATGAAGACACTAGATTTTAAAACTAGGTCAAGTGTTGCCAAGTATTTAGATGTGATTTGGAGATTTGATTGTTTAGTAATAATTAAATTATTTTAGGGAATGTATTAACAGAGTATGTGTTGCTGCTGGATTAAAGACATTAGACAAGAAAAGAAAGGTAGACCGAAAAATAGCTAAAGCTATAGCTGACACACCAAATATGAATAATGCAGGAACTAATGTCACACTTAAGGTATCTGGTGCAAATCTCTCATTAACTTCATTAGAAAATCATCAAGTGATTGCTAATCATGAAATGCCAAAAATATCTTTTGCTTCCGGAGGAGATAGTGTAAGTTGTATCTTCCAATCATATGTATTTCTTGTTTGTAATGTATGTATTGTTTCTTAGGAGACATTAGATTTTGTTAGTTACATTGCTAAAGATGCAAATGAGCTGAGAGCTTGTTATGTACTGGAATGTGGAGGTGGTTTAGCAAAAGATGTCCTTGCCACTATTGGTCAAGCTTTTGAATTAAGGTTTATGCAAAACCAACATTATTCAAGGCCCAATTTGTAAGTTCTTGCAACACAACTTTATTGTATTGTATGTAATGTATTTTTATATATAAGATTTGCTGCTACTGTTGGCTCATCATCAATGCACACTGGCGGAGATGCGGATAAAGATTACTACAATGATCTACCAGGAAAGGTCCCTCCAGATGTTGTTGGTCCACCGCCTGTACCTCCTTTACCTGCATCTGTGCCACCATTCACTACTCTTCCCCCTGTGACACCTAATTTAATTGATTTTAATTGTGATGTTGCTTCGTGTGAAGGACCTCATCATGATTATGTTAATTATAATGCTGTTGGCACAAGAGAAATAGATGTTTTTGACATGCGTAAGTTCTATCTGTTTCATATTATTGCCAATTTACTAAAATCCTCTAACAATTTTTTCAGAACCCTTTACAAATCATCCAGGAGGACAAGCACCACCAGAAGTAGATAATCTTGCTCAACTAAAAAATGAGGTCTGGTTTCACGGAAGGATATCTCGCGCGGACGCTGAACAACTACTACAGAAAGATGGTGATTTTTTGGTTAGGGAGTCAATGAATACACCTGGACAATTCGTTTTATCCGGAATGCAAAATAACAATAAAAGACATTTATTGCTGATTGATCCAGAAGGCGTGGTAAGTTGATATTTACGTATTTAATTATATAATCAAGTTTTATTTAAAAAATTCTCTATTTAAAAATGTTTCTTTGTACATTAAGATAATGTAATTAAAGCTTTCACTTACAAACTGATTTTCATCTACACAATACTTGCTTAAACTTGAAACAAATATTTTTCATGCCACCTGTTGGAATTAGTTCGTGTCATAATTTAAAACATTATTGAAAGTGAATAAATTCTATTATGATACTATGGTTTCTTAAATTTGAAATTATTGTTTCAGAAAATTTAGTGTACTAAGAATGTAGTTTGTTTTTGTTGTATTTGAAGTATTATTTTATATATCTTTTGTTATGTGAAAAAAACTTTGCATGTATTTTCGGTACCTTCATTTTTCAAATATTCTAAATTATGTATTATTTTTGCATATTTTATATTATGCATATTTATATTATATTTAATTATCGCTGCTTGTGCTTGAAAATTTTTCGTTCAGAGTCTAGCATATTAACAGCGTTTGTTCTAAAAAAGATAATTGTCACTAAATTATTTGCAATTATTTTTAATAATTATAATTACTTCTCTTTTATATTGAATATCATTTACTGTTATCATATCTTATGCAATATAATTGCCCGTGTTTTTTTAGTTAAAATAGTTGTGATGAATATTTTTTTCTTTGGTTTCAGGTCAGGACGAAAGACAGGATGTTCAACAGTGTTAGTCATTTGATCCAGTTCCACTTTGATAATTCCTTGCCGATCATATCAGCGGAAAGTGCTTTGGTTTTAAGGCACAAGGTTCATAGAGCATCATCGAATTGTGGTGAATATATTGTATTTAGAAACTAATACAAAAAGCTTTAAACTATTTTTATGGCAATATACATAGGCAAGTTTAGCATGTGTTGAACGTAAAAAAGATGCAACAAATCTAAGTACAAATGTTTTGCTGATAATATTGCTTTCTATTTTTTTTTTTTTTGAATACTTTTTAATGTGATCTATATTGTTATCATTATGAGAAATACAAATGAATTATTTATGTTATTATACATATTTTTAACTATATATTAGTCATATAAAGACATTTTTAAAGAATATTCCAGATGTGACTTGCTAGACTTGTTGAAAATGACTGGCTTGCTTCTTTTAAATATAAAATGGGTTGCTGTTAAATAATCATCTATAGAAACACAACCCTAGTTGCATTTTTTTTCATTTTTAGAAATATTCCAATAGTACGAGAATAAGACTAAAACTGACACTATTAGTTATTTTTAATCATGCAGAACATTAGGTTTTAAACACAATTTAATTTTTTGCATAGGAGCTACTAAGGTTCTACTAAATTTTATTGCTTCTAAATTAGCGATTAAACAAATTATAATATTATTGTACAAATTATATCAAACTAAATATCATCAATGTTTGCATAAATAATTTTTTATTTTCAGTTTATTTGTATGTTAAATTGTGGTAAATAGTGAGTATAACTCTATAATTGCTGTATTAGAGTTATTAATAGAAAAAATTAAATTGTGTTTTGCACTAACTGCATATATCTCATAATTACCATGACTTCGGATAAAATCCATACTATTTAAAAAAAATGATATAATATATATACTAATGGTGTCTAGAAAAGTATACAACATATTCTAATGAATTTAATCTCAATTTCAAGTATAGTATAATTCCATGTATATTTTAATATTTTTTAATTAGAATGAGATACATATATGGACCAAAAATATTTTTATTTTTTATTGATTTTTAATACAGTTATTATTTTAAAATATCGATTGTGGTATTATTACCAAAAGGAAGAAGTATTCTGCCATATTTTTGTGATTTTATATATCTATACTTTTATGTGTATAGTTACAAAATAAATTTTAATTTATACAAATATATGCTGTGCAATAAAATGTTTTTAGGAACAAATAAACATATTTTATTTTTTCCAAATTCTAATAAAAATATAGCCATAAAAATATGGCATCCACTGTATATTATTTGAAAAAAATATACAAATCTACGCAACATTTTAATTCGCCTTGTATACAAATCTATACAGGAAATCATGTCATATAATTTCTTGCCAAGGCACATAGTGAAGGCGGTATTTGTTCTATACTATTATTTTCAGGTGTCACGTATATCTAAAATGTTTTTCGGCTACGATTTGAATTTCGCGGGCCGGATGTGATGTAAAATTGAATTTATTTCGTTCCTTTAGTGAATTTCTTGTTCAGAGCAAAATCGTCTCTTTGTAAAGAGTGGCTAAAGCCCGCCACAGTGACGTCACGACTTCTGATTGGTCGAGAGCAATATTGTCCGCCATCTTGCCTGACGTGACAGTGCGCAGTTCTCGTTCATTGTCGTTCTGTCGAGTCTTTCAGAATTTGAAACATGGCCGCATTACGTTCGTGCTAGTGAATATAGTGCCAGAACTTACGCGTAACCTTAACCCTTTTTGGTTGGGATTTGTGATAATCTAACCTTAACTAGTGTTTTTACCGGAAGACTTTGAAAACATTCAAGATTATTATAAATTTTGAGGTAGATTACTTAATTTCGTCGTCCGTGTCTCTGATCAAAATGGCGAGAGATTGTGGTGCGATTTAAAGAGTACACATTAAAAGTTATTTTTTGGTTTCGTTATGCAATCTGATTTATTTCTTTTAATGGGAATGTATTAAGGGATGTTTTTTCTTTTTATTGCGTATTAATTCTTTGAATTCAATTGACGTGTATAATAGAGAACTTGCAAAAAATCATCTTCAGGATGCCTGAGGTAAGTTTACCCCTTACTGTTTAATTTAGTGGTTTATTATTAAATTTAAAAGATTTATATAGTTTTCTAAACCATTTTCTTTCGCCCTGTTCAATGTTAAATCAAGGGCGTGGCCCCCATACTTGTAACATATTCTTCACTTTACCCTTAAATATTTTTGTTTACAACTAGATTTATAACATTTTTTCAATGAAAGGTGGTGTGTTCCATCGATTTTATTGTATATTTGTGTTCTTTAGGATCTTGTCCACATGCTTAGCCGAAAATTTCGATTTTTTAAAATGGACCCTTTTGAGTAAATTAAGCTCAAAATTTTGTGTTTTTACTTCATCGATCTATACTCTAACCATAAAAGGTTATATTAGGGTATATTTGTTGACGTTTTGTACTCTGGACAGTCAAAAATATTACATAATCAATGTTACATTAAAAATGTTATATTTTGTGTTTTAAAAACATTGGGGGTGGTTAAAATTAGGGGGGCACGTATGATTGTTCATAAGTTATACTATGTTACCTGTACTGTGTAGTATACAATGTAGGATTTCATTGAAGTTTGCATATATATTGTTGTAATTAATATTATCATGAGTTAAGGGTTAATTAAAGGGGGTTATGATCTGAAACTGGTAGTAATAATCATCAACTACTTTAATGGGTTATTCTCTTTTTAACAAGATCTTTGAATAAAATATGGGAAGATGGTGATGTTGGAAGAACACTTTTTACTTTGAAATTGTTTATATATTGTAAAATTTTACATAAATTCATCTTTTAGTTATGTTATTATTTCCATAATGATATAGGGAACACATCTTCAAAGTTTCTTTCAATTCATCTTATTTGTTTAATGAAGATATTTCATTCAAATGAGATGGATTAAATTTAAAAAAGTGTGAAATATTTTTAGTGGTGAAATATATGAAAATGGGTTAGACAAATATCATTTGAATTTAAAAAATGCGTTTTTATAAACGTGATCTTAAAAAAACCTATAAGCTAAAGTAACATTATTATAGAGTGGGGATGAATCTGAAAACTCAGGATCAGGATCAGATAGCGGCAGTTCATCAGAAAGTCAGCAAAACTCTGGTTCGGATAGGTTAGTATCTAGACATAGAAACAAATTGTATTTTATTATATACTTAAAGAATGTAATTTGAATTGTCTAAAATTATGAATATGTTCTTCAAGAGGCCATCGAAAGGTAAGTATGAATTTTCAGGAATATTCTAATTGGTTTTTAATATTATAAAATATTATTTTTCAATTATGTCTGAAAGTCATAATTAAAGACCATACTTGAGATTATATTTTCTTTCAGAAATAACTCAAATGTAAATATAAAAAAGGAAAAATATATTTTAATTCACTCCTTAATAAATATCAAAATATTTTTTATATTTATTTTGCTGTTAACACAACTTTTACTAATGAATTCTTGAAAGAATATATAATATATTTTTTACTTGATAATTTTTTTATTGAAAATAATGCAGACAATAGGGTTTTATCAGTATTTACTACCTGTGTTGGTTGGGGAATGGTTTTAAATATTAAATTTTATTGCATCCTGTTTTTCTTTTTGCTGAGCAGTCATTCAGATATGATTTATTATTTATCTATTCTACAGGTACAGTATATCCTTATATTTTAATTATGTGATTAATACTATTATCATAGCAATAATTATGTACTGAAGTATTTAGTAATTATTAATGTTAGATTGTGCCATTTCTATAATAAATAATTATCTGTTACTATTAAAAACTACTCATATGACATTAAGGGATGTTTTTCAAATTTCCCTACCGCAGAAAATTAATTAGCCAAACCCACTATGTATTTATAATTAGAATTTTACATTTCAGAAATTAATATATTTACTAATCCTTTATTGTATATATTTTGAAAGGTTGTAGACAATGCTGGAGAGTATTTTTAACGTTAGTTATATAAGCAGAAGTTAAAAGTATTCACTATTTGAAGTTTTTATCGACTAGATACAGAGACAATTTTTAAAGATACTTGTTTTAATAGTTTCAAATCTAAATCTTGTAATCTAAATTTACTGTTTAGTGTGACCTCCAAATCACAAATTTACTTATAACACTGATTATAACTAGGGAACCTCTCAATAGTACAAATTTGAATTATCTGTTTTGTCTAGTTTATCTTGATCAGTACAAATATGTGAAGTAATTAATCTGAGATGATAAATAACAATATAATGAAAAATTCAAATATGGATATACATATTTTGTTACTTAATACTTCTTAATTTTTTTGTGAAATCTTGTTGGAACCCTTATCACTGTAGCAAATAATTTGTGTACGCACTATTTTGTAATGACAATATAATTGTGGAAATTTTCTGCTCTGTAAAAAAACGTTTATAAGTTTGGTTATATGTTATTTATAGTCCTTTTTATATTTAAATTTCCAAATTATAGTCAGATTGCCTTCTGTATAGGGTACTATTATACTCCTAACGGAAGAGCAGCGCTTGAACACTCGCTCGAGCTGATTCGGCGCGTTGATTGACGTAAATGAATTTGCTGCGCGCGCACCATTTTTCTCTGTTCATCCAGACTACATAAGCGAGTGCAGACAGAGCATAAACAACCAACCTTAATGTTGACCATGGGTTGTAAAAGTTGATACAAACTCATTGTTGCTTCGCCAATGTAAATTCGCCTTACTCTCGAATAAATTATAATTTGTTTTGATTGCAATGATAAGTTTACAATACCAGACGTTTTCCGAAATAAATAGCTCTATACCGACGCTATTTATGACAGAAAATTAAAATGGGTTGCATTTACTTCATAATGTATGCGGTACTTTATAACCCTTGTTTTTTTAAGGGAAGAAATAATTTGGGTATAAACATTATGTCAATTGTAATGTACAGATTTTCCCTATTAAGACCAGTACTCGATGTTGATAATGTTTTTTTTTTCATGTAAACAAACATCAATGCTTTGGGTAGTATTACTGCTGCTTATTACTTTATCAAGCTAGCAAGAATTTCTACTCTAATTAACTTGACTAATTAATATATCGAGATAAGGACGCTGGGCTTTACAAATTTTATTTTTAGAAATAAAATGGTGATATATTTGGCATCGACTAATACAATGTTTGAAGCAGGAAATATGTATTAAGTTCTTCAATCGGCCGATTTAACGCCAAAGACTGTGATTACGTTAAGTAGTAAATCTAACTCATAGTTTATATACAACAAATAAACAGTAGATAAAAAGGAGATTTATAAATAATAAATAAATCATTAAAACACTTTTAGTGGCTCGGGTTCGTCCAGTTCAGGATCGGGATCAGAAAGTGGTGGAGAAAACGATAATCAGTCAGATAATGATACCTCAAAAACTATCGATGAGGACAGTCAACAGGGTCTACCGTCAAACGTAAGCAGCCCTGGAACATCCAATCAACGAAAATCGGAGTCCTCTAAAGAGGTGATTAGAATGTTCATATTTATTCAAGTTGTTAAGCGGTTACAGTTTTTTTACTAAATATTAATTAAGTACGTGAACAAGTTCTTATATACAACCACGTTATACTAACTCGAGACGTCATTCGTTTCAAAAACATTGTTTTCGGCGTTACAAAAAGCAGTTTCCTGTAAATTTTTATATCAGGTTAGTATACGAGCCATTATTTTTTTTAACGCTTGCAATTTTCATAATATATGAAAAAACACAATACATATGTATATTCATAAAGTATAATGACTTTCACTGGTGGTTTTTTACAATATGTCAATACATTTTGTGTTATTTTTGTGTCTCATAAGCATTGCTTTAACAATGAATAAACTTATTATTAAAGCCTAATTTTTAGAGCAGGTGTATATAATCTTGGGTATATTGTATACTGTTTTCTACAATCTTACGCCATCTTTCAAGCAACAAACGAATAGTGTCGCTATGGAAGCTTTAACGCTTTGAAGCAGTAAAGTTATCGATATAGATACATATAGATCAGGAAACGATAGTCTTCTAAATTTGCCGCATTCTGCTTTTCCTATTCCGAGCTTATGGTAAACTCATGGTCTTCTAGGTCTCACGTGGCCGAGCACTCTCATACAGCAATATGACTTACCTGCATCCTTATCCTGTAAATGACTTGTTCTGATATCATTTTGTCAGGTCTCTGAGTTCTGCAGTCATCATTTGACCAGTTTTTAGAAGTTCATGATAAGTACTGAGTTGCTGAGAATTCAACCACAATTTTTTACGTTTGAATTAGGTATATTTTTTGTTTTAGGCTTATCAGTGAAGGGCCCCTTGACTTGTGTTCGGAACCCTAGCTTTTGAATGTTTCATGTGGTGCAAACGCTTGACAATAACGGCTTCAGTTAACACCCAGCCGATCTGCAAGTGTCCCGTGCTTTAGTAGTAATTTTCTTTGTTGAACTTCGTATAGAATGAGGTATCGAATGTGTTATTGATTAATTACCATCGTAAACTCTACACTATCCTGAGGGGTTATGTGATCTTTCCAAAAGCTATTCTTCTTCGCGCATAATCTTGAGCTCAAATAAAAGATATGTAAAACTTAAGTCATAGGCCTAACATTTAAAATAAATGTACAAACAAATAAACTTGAAACAATATTTATGATATTTTGTTTGAGGGTTATCAGTGAAGGGCACCTTGACTTGTGTTCGGAACCCTAGCTTTTGAATGTTTCATGTGGTGCAAACTCTTGGTAATAACTGCTTCAGTTAACACCCAGCTGATCTGCAATTGTCCCGTGCTTTAGTAGTAATTTTCCTTGTTGAAATTCGTATAGGATGAGGTATCGAATGTGTTATTGTTTAATTACCATCGTAAACTCTACACTATCCTAAGGGGTTATGTAATCTTGTATGTGATCTTTCCAAAAGTTATTCTTCTTCACGCATAATCTTGAGCTCGAATAAAAGATATGTAAAAATTAAGTCATACGCCTAACATTTAAAATAAATGTACAAACAAGTAAACTTGAAACAATATTTATGATATGCTTTTGTGATAAATCGCTCCAACAAAACCTTCTTATCAAATAATAAGTAATCATTGTACTTTTCTATGTAATGCCAGGAACTAAATTGTCTTGTTCATGTAAATCCGCATTGACAACTTCATCATAGCTTTATAATTTTGGAACTTACAAGTATATTATAAACAAATCATTGCTTACAGGAAGATGATGAGCCTCTCGATAGCCGTCGATCTGGTAGATCTAGAGAAAAATTTGATGAAAGGAGTAAAAGAAAAAATACAGATGAGTGGAAATATAACGATGCTAGTTCATCGTCCGAATCTGAAGAAGAGAGAGAACGCCCTCCGCCAAGTAAAAGGGTTGGAGCGAGAGCACGAGCCACAGTACAAAAAAAGAAACTACCTAAGAGGCGAAGCCAATATACTTCGGAGGAGTCAAGTGATGCAGAGTCCGAGGGAGATAAGCGTCGTGTTGTGTCGCGTAGAGCCAACACCACGGTTAGCTACAAGGAAGAGAGTGAAGATGAGAAAACTGGATCTGACGAACTATTGGACGTCGATCAAGCTGAACCTGCTGAACCAGTCATTGAGGAAAAATGCGAAACTATTGAGAAAGTTTTGGGTCAACGAAGAGGAAAGAAAGGAGGTTAGATTAAAAAAAACACACACACAACTCCAATGAAACATTTTATTGATTAATTAATTTTAGTGACAGGAAATATAACAACTGTCTATTATATAGAAGAAAACGGGGATCCGAATGAAGGTGTAGATCCAACGGATCGTGAGTGCATCGAAGATCAATATTTGATTAAATGGAAAGATTGGGCTCATATACATAATACATGGGAGTCTGATCAGTCATTAAGAGAGCAAAAAGTTAAAGGTCTGAAGAAATTAGAGAACTACATCAAAAAGGAAGTTGAAATTCAACAATGGATTAAGTATTCAACGCCTGAGGATGTAGAATATTACGAATGTCAAATGGAATTAACACAAGAGTTGCTTAAAAGTCATAACCGAGTCGAAAGAATAATTGGTACGAATTACATATATTTTATCTTATACTTTTAAATAATCACCGCGTTATTTTAGCTAAATATAATAAACCGGACGAGGGTATTGATTATTATGTTAAATGGGAAAGTTTACCGTATGCTGAATCGACCTGGGAAGATTCAGGTCTTATACAGAAAAAGTGGCCGGAAAAGATTGAAGAATTTCAAGAAAGAGAACAATCTTCTAAAACGCCAACCAAACACTGTAAGGTTTTAAAGAGTAGGCCTAAATTCCACGAAGTTAAGACGCAGCCCGAGTATATGAAAGGACGAGATAATGCTTTGATACTCCGAGACTACCAAATTCATGGTCTGAATTGGATGATTCATTCATGGACTAAGGAAAATTCTGTTATACTTGCTGATGAAATGGGTTTAGGAAAAACCATTCAGGTAAACTTTGTAAATTTGGATATCGTTATGGGATAATTAATGTTTATTTTTTAGACTATTTGCTTCCTTTACTATCTGTTTAATACCCATCACTTACATGGACCATTTTTGTGTGTCGTTCCTTTATCAACTATGACGTCGTGGCAAAGAGAGTTTGCCCAATGGGCTCCTGACTTGAATTTTGTCACCTACCTTGGAGATGTTCAATCGAGAGAAATTGTAAGTTATTTAAATAATATTACTCTACTGCAATTATACTAAGAGCATTTTTTAGATTCGTCAGTACGAATGGTGTTATGAAGGATCAAAAAGATTAAAGTTTAACGCCATTTTAACCACATATGAGATAGTTCTTAAGGATAAGACTTTCTTGGGAAGCATAAGTTGGGCTGTTTTGCTGGTAGATGAGGCTCACCGTTTGAAAAATGATGATTCTCTCTTGTATAAAGCTCTTATGGAATTTGATACAAACCATCGCCTCTTAATTACGGGTACCCCTTTACAAAATAGTTTAAAGGAGCTGTGGGCTTTACTGCATTTTATTATGCCTAACAAGTAAGAGATTATTTATATTAGATGTAATAATTACTAATTAACATTTATGCAGATTTATAACGTGGGATGAGTTTGAAAAAGACCATGAGCATGCTTCCACCAAAGGCTATTCAAAACTGCACAAACAATTAGAACCGTTTATTTTAAGAAGAGTTAAAAAAGACGTGGAAAAGTCTTTACCAGCCAAAGTTGAACAAATTTTACGTGTCGAAATGACATCAATACAAAAACAATATTATAAGTGGATTTTAACAAAAAACTACAATGCCTTAAGAAAAGGTGTGAAAGGTTCAACAAATACTTTTTTGAATATTGTTATTGAACTGAAAAAATGTTGCAATCATGCGTTTTTAACTAAACCTATAGAAGTCGAATACCATAATAATCAACATGATAAGCTTCAAACACTTCTAAGAGGATCTGGGAAATTAGTATTACTGGATAAGTTACTAATTCGTTTAAAAGAAACTGGTCATAGAGTTCTAATATTTTCACAAATGGTCAGAATGTTGGATATATTAGGAGAATATCTTCAGCTGAGACATTTTCCTTTCCAAAGACTTGATGGAAGTATTAAGGGTGATATTAGGCGACAGGCTCTTGATCATTTCAACGCCGAAGGTTCCCAAGATTTCTGCTTTTTGTTGTCTACAAGAGCTGGAGGCTTAGGTATAAATTTAGCAACGGCCGATACTGTGATTATCTTTGATTCCGATTGGAATCCGCAAAATGATCTCCAAGCTCAAGCTAGAGCTCATAGAATAGGTCAAAAGAATCAGGTTAATATATATAGGTTAGTTACCGCTAGAAGTGTGGAAGAGGAAATTGTGGAACGGGCCAAACAAAAGATGGTTTTGGATCATCTTGTTATCCAAAGAATGGATACTACTGGAAGAACCGTACTTGATAAAAAAGGTTCGTCTAACAATAACCCATTTAACAAAGAAGACTTGACAGCTATTTTAAAGTTTGGCGCGGAAGAGTTATTTAAAGACGAAGACGTCGATGAAGAACCTAATTGTGATATTGACGAAATTTTAAGACGTGCCGAAACACGAGATGAAGCACCAACGTTGGTTGGCGATGAACTTCTTTCTGCGTTTAAAGTAGCAAGTTTCGCCGCTTTTGATGAAGATGCGGAACCGTCTCCAATTACAAATACAAACGAAAATGACGACGAAAGTAAAGATTGGGACGAAATAATACCGGAAAGACTGAGAAAGAAGGTTGAAGAAGAAGAGAAATCAAAAGAAATGGAAGATCTTTACTTGCCACCTCGTAGTAGGAAAACTTTACAGCAGATAAACCAGTCCGAAAGTGAAGGGGAGGGTGGGAAAGGTCGAAAGACACGTAAGAAAGAACATGATGAGTCGGGTGGGTCTAGTGTGGAAGCAGAAGAATCCGATGAGGATAGACCTAAGAAACGTGGTCGTCCCCCGGCAGGCAATAGAGAAAAAATTAAGAATTTCACCGATGCAGAGATTCGGCGTTTTGTAAAGAGTTATAAGAAGTTTAGTGCACCTTTGAAAAGGCTCGAAGCTGTAGCTTGTGATGCAGAGCTTCAAGAAAAGCCTTTAGCTGAATTACGCAAGTTAGGTGAAATGTTGCATGAACGCTGTATTGCTTACATGAATGAACAAACAAAAGAGAATAATGAGAGTAATAATACGGATGGACCGGGTAAAAAGAGAATCAGAGGCCCGTCATTTAAACTTGGAGGTGTTTCTGTGAATGCCAAAACAATGTTGCAGTGTGAAGAAGAATTAGCTCCTCTTGATGAAATTTTACCATCGAATGAAGAAGAAAGAAATAGATGGGTGTTACTAGACCGAACTAAATCTGCAATTTTTGATGTGGAATGGGGATTTGAAGAAGATTCTAAGTTACTTAGAGGTATATACTTATATGGCATGGGTTCTTGGGAGCAAATAAAGTTAGATCCTTCTTTGGGAATTGGTGATAAAATATTAATGAATGAAGATAGGAAACCGCAGGCTAAACATTTACAATCGAGGGCAGAATATCTTTTAAGAATAATGAAAAAACAGTTAGACCCGAATAAAAAGGGAGCATCAAAGCCTAAGCGAACAAGAAAAGCAAAAGAAGTTAAGGAATCAAAAATACTAACCAAAGAGATTATAGAAAACGATTTTAGTTCTAATGACGAATCAACGACACATAGCAGTCAGGGTTTAAACAATTCTGGTAGCGTAAAAAAGGTCAAAATTGTTCAGCCTAAAAGAGAAATTGAAAAAGACACAGAAGATGTGGCTAAAAAGGAAAAAAAGGAGAAAAAGAAAGACAAGAAGAAAGACAAAAAAGTAGCTGGGCCAATGCATTTTACTGCAAATAATGAACCAAAAGCAATCAATGTATTAGGAGATTTGGATCCGGCGATTTTTAATGAATGCAAAGAAAAAATGAGGCCGGTGAAAAAAGCTCTCAAAGCCCTAGATAATCCCGATCAGTCGATGTCAGAAACTGAGCAGGTTCAGCACACTAGAGAGTGTTTAATACAAATCGGTGAACAAATTAATAATTGCTTAAGTAATTATTCAGATCCTGATAAAATAAAAGAATGGAGAAGGTATGATTTCATTTAAATTAAAATACATTTTAGCATTTATATATTTCTTAATTGGTTTCAGTAATCTGTGGTACTTCGTTTCTAAATTTACTGAATATGATGCCAAAAAACTATATCAGTTATATAAGAGAGCCAAAGCGAAGGAAACTAAGAAGAGTGAGAAAAAAGATAAGCCGGATAAAATGGATAAGGAAAGAAAGCGGGACAGAGATCACGTTAGTTATTTTTTAACGGGTGTTAATATTATTTATATAATTTAATATATTCAGGATGCTTCGACTAGTAAAGAGAGGTCTAGAAACGATAGTGAAAAAGAGTATCAAAGACATCATCACAAAAGGAAACATGAAATTGATAATGAGTCGGAAGAAAAGGAGCAGAAAAAGCATCATCGTGATGGATCTGAGAAGTAAGTAAAAACACACTAATCTGAATTAAACTAACTGAAACGTTGCATTTTTACATTAGAAAAGAACGGCGTGAAAAACATCAAGATAAGGAAAGAAAGCGGATACGTGATGATTTAAGTGCAGAAGAAGAAGGGGAATATAGATATAACCGACACAGAAAACAAAGCGCTCCTCCATTTAGGCATGGCAACACATCGACCCATGCGGAATCCGAGAGATGGTCGGCTGGTTCCCCTGGGATGCCCCGTGAACGTTTCTCGGGCGACCATAAGAGAGGGTATGATTTCCCAAGAGGCGCGCCCACTTACCATAGAGAGAGAGAGTACCCGAGACCTGATAAAAGGTACTTAATCGTTCGTATCAATAATCTCTACAGTCCATATATTTTTTTTAGATTAGATTAGCGGAGGCATTAGTATAGCATTATTATTTATCTTAAGCTATATCCACTCCTATCCTGTATCCTGAAATACCTGATTCAAAAATAACGTATGCATCCAATCCTGAAGCTTACTCCTTCCTTAGTCTATGTATTCAGAATAAATTGTTGAATTTGTTAGGTCACCAGACAGTAAAGCTGATTGGCGCCAATACGGCAGAGATGGTAGACCTATGATGCCAGCAAGTATGCCTCCAAGGTCAATGTATTATGCTGCTAACTTTCCAGGAGCACCTCCCGCACACCTTTACCAAGATAATAGATTCCCAACAGGTGATTGGCGACCACCTGAGCGCGAATATTACAGACATCGTCAGCAGTAATTACTTAATATATAATACTTACCATAATTTAATTTTTGTACATGTTTAAATGTACTATTTATGTATACAATGTAACATAAAATTGTAAGTTTGTTTATGTTATTTGAGAAGTAATCGAGAGCCATTCATATAGACAATTATTTATAATACTACTTTTTGTATAGTTTCTCGACTATTTTTCAACTCTATTGATTGCATTTTTTACGTGATTCAACTTATTTGTTTTAGTTCTGAAATTTTATTATATGATACAGGTTTTTACCACTCATTCGGTATTCACCTATATGTTTGTGTAAATTTACCTTTTACTACTGTACATATAGATAAAAACATATGTTTTGATAAAAAAACATGTTTGTTTTATTTTTGTTTTTTTTAATATATTAAAAGTATTTAAGAGCACAAAGACTTTAAATATATTTTTCTTTTAAAAGGCTCTGGACTAAGTCCCAACTAGTCAGTAGTATCCACCTAAATATTCAAGATGATTTACCTTGAACGAATGTAGCATTAATTATTAAAAAGTAACCTTGGGCGTTCAAAAACAAGCGTGCAATAAAATTTATTATAAATGCTGGCGCTTTTGCTTAATTATTAAAAAAAACCTATGCAACCAGATATTTAAGATATAAAAACTCCTTTGTAAGTGCAACTTATAGAACATTATCAAAGAGCTATGGATTGCGTTTGTTACGAGGCGCTATCCAACATTTATAAAAAACGCTCTATTTTGTAAAAATCATTGCTATTTGTACTAGATATTTACATACATCTTAAATAATTAATCATTCATTTGGCAAATCAGTAGTTATTTTTTAACTGACGTCACCTTAACAAACCAAGGTAAATTGCGGATCCTGGAATTGTTTCAAGAGAAACTATAAAAATCTTGCGCAAATTTTTGGGAATGATCTCATATGCGCAGGGCTTAACGAGCGTTGTGTTTTTCTGGTCATAGCGCATGTTATCGTGTAACGACGTTTCGTTTGTGAATTTTTATTTTTGTTATGATTACCATAATTTAAGTCAACGATGTTTAAAAAGATAACAGGTTTAACACTAATGAGACTAGTAGTAAATTTAAGTATATACACATTTTAATGATAATATCCAAATTACTGTAGTTGCGTAGTAAAGGTATGTAAAATGATGTTATTTCTTACATCCAACTAAACTCATTTATTTTATTTTAAGTTAATTTGTTAAATAAAAAATTACAATGTTAACAATCACTGGATCACAAAATGCCATTAACAATCCCAATGATAATAGTAATTCAGGAATACACTCAAATAAAGGCACTCCAGCACATCCTAAAAATGATGATAGAAAATCTCGAATTTTACTTAATATTGTCCCAAAATTACCATCAACAGATTCACTAAGTAATAGTCCTGGGCCGGGTAGTCCTGGTAAAATTAATTTACCTATAAAGCAAATCATTTTTACAATCATATGATTATTTTTTAGGAATTTCCAATGTTGATAGGTTAGAAACTCCAGGTCCTGTTGAAGGGGTAAAGAATTCAAAAAAACATAGTTTGTATTTTATTTTTGTTTTCCGTAGCTCCACACCCCTGAATCATCTAGTAAGCTTATGCGTAAGGAATCCTATAAAGCCCAAAGAAAAAATTATCGCAAAGAGAAAAAAAGAGTTACAAATGAGTTATTAAATTCACTTAAGGATCCTTCTGTTGTGGTTTTAGCAGACTGGTTGAAAATAAGAGGTACACTGAAATCCTGGACTAAATTGTGGTGTGTTTTGAAACCAGGATTATTGGTATTATATAAAAGTCCTAAAGCTAAGGTACTTTTTTATAATAAAAGTATTTTTACTGCTTTGATATATAATTGAATATAGTGAAATATTTGCCTCTTAAAAAAATGTAATATTTATGTGACGTTACATTGTAGAGCAGTCACTGGGTAGGTACTGTGCTTTTGAATTCCTGTAAAGTTATTGAAAGGCCTAGTAAAAAGGATGGTTTCTGTTTCAAATTGTATAATCCACTTGATCAAACAATTTGGGCACCTAGAGGACCTGAAAATGAGACAATCGGTAAACTGTCTAATGTAAGTTATTATGATATATACGTAACAAACTGTATATTTTAGGTGCAGTAGTTCAACCACTTCCAAGTTCATATTTGATATTCCGGGCGCCAAGTCAAGCATCAGGAATGTGTTGGTTAGATGCTCTAGAGATATCCATAAGAAATGATGGTGCTTTATTAAGGTCAGTGAGTAACAAATCATCAGGTAGCACAACACATGAAACACAGTGGTCAGAAACAGATTATGAAAAGCATTTTGTACATGGTAAAAGTCAAATATTATAATATATACTTGTGCAAAAATATATATGTTATTACAGATTTGGATAATATTAGTCAAGCTGATAATGGAGCCCAGTTAAGCACGGGAGAAGTGGAATTATCTGACTCTGAATCTGAGATATCCCAGAAAGAAGAGGATATGGAAATGGATCCTCCTGAAACATCATATGTTCCTAATGCCGAAGAAGAATTTGGAGAAGTTGGAGCACAAGTAAATCTGATAATGATTATATATAGTAGTCATATAAAAATAATATATTTTATTTTTATTTATCTTAAGGTAGAGGAATTAGCAGAAGAACATAAATCGCTTATTTGGTTTCTGGTTAAACAAGTACGTCCTGGCATGGATCTAAGCAAAGTTGTATTGCCAACTTTCATCTTAGAACCTAGGTCATTTCTGGATAAATTGTCTGATTCGTATTATCACGTGGATATTTTATCTCAGTGAGTTTTATACAGCTGACAAAAAATATTGATATCCATTAACTCAATTTTACAGAGCTGTTCTTGAAGATGACGCTTTTACTCGTATGAAACAAATAGTAAAGTGGTATCTCTCGGGGCTTTATAAAAAGCCGAAAGGATTGAAAAAGCCGTATAATCCAATTCTAGGTGAAACATTTAGATGTTACTGGCAACATCCAAATAATTCCAAAACATTTTATATTGCCGAACAGGTGTCTCATCATCCACCAGTAAGTTATACAAATTATTGGTGGGGATACGGGATAATAATGTTTATTTAGGTATCAGCATTTTACGTTACCAATCGTGAAGAAGGTTTTGCAATCACCGCTAGTATATTGGCTAGATCTAAATTTTATGGCAACTCGACATCAGCTATTTTGGATGGTACTGCGGTACTGACCCTTTTACCACGCGGAGAAGATTATAAGCTAACGGTACCATATGCGCATTGTAAAGGTATTTTAATGGGTACTTTGACCATGGAATTGGGTGGAAAAGTTTCAATTGACTGTGAGAAAACCGGGTACTACACAGAGCTTGAATTCAAATTAAAGGTAGATATATTTACTTTAGTTTATTTATAATACAACGTTTTCGTTTTATCTTCAGCCGTTTTTGGGTGGATCTGAACAAACGAACTGCATCACAGGTCGTTTGAAACTAGGAAAGGAAACATTGGCAACAATTGAAGGATATTGGGACGGTACAATTCATATTAAGGACAAACGAACTGGAGAAGTTCAGGTTTTGTTCTCGTCCACACCGGCGATAAGGAAACAAAGGCTTACACGCTACACAGTCCGTTTGGATAATCAAGGCGAAAACGAGTCGGAAAAACTTTGGCAACATGTTTCCGCCGCTATTAGAAGAGATGACATGAATGCTGCCACTGAAGAGAAGACTCTTTTAGAAGAAGCCCAGAGAGGTATACTATTTTTTGTAGGTTTTCATTTACAATAAGATTTCGCTTTAAAATTTCAGCTAGATCGAAAGAACGGAAAGCAAAATGTGAAGAGTGGTTACCCATACATTTTCAACAAGATATGAAATCAGGCCAGTGGGTTTACAAGCATTCAGATCTTCGACCGTGGGATCCTAGAAACGACTTATATCAATATGAATACGAATATAAGATTTTAACAAGAACAAAGCATCCTACGCCGATGATTAAGACTGCCAGCATTATTAGTGTGGATCCACAACAGGTGTGTAGATTTTATTTATGTAATTGTTACAAGGTGTGTGAATAAGTAATACACATTTTTTGTGTTTGAATATAAAATATATGTTTCTTCAATTATTTTAATTAATAAATAACTATATAAACACCAGCGAAGGAAAGAACTTTCTATTAGCGTCCTAGAATTTTTTAGAATCTCAGTTTATTTGTCAAAATATAGTCGGTCGGCTTCGTGGCGCAGTGATTAAGGCGACAGGACGGTCCTCCTGCTGTTGCGATAGTCGAGAGTTCGAGAGTCGAATCCTGTTGGGGCATGGATGTACTTTATGTTTGTGATTGTAATTGTAAATGTCTTTATAGGCAACAGTGAAAAATATGATAAAGAATAATCATCCAAGTCACCAGGCTGTGTAAGACCGGATGTCTTCTGGGATGGTCTCTAAGTTGGTCATTGGCCAATCGATGGGTTTAATGCCGGGGACCGTGGTTCGGAGCCCACGTTAAGTAGTAGATCCAGTCCAGATAAACCCTCGTTGGTAAAAAGGAGACATAAAATTATATTTTAAAAAAATAGTCATAAATATGGAAAAACCTGCATTTATCTATTTAGCTTCAGTCAACCGACGACTCTAGATGTAACTAATAACTAGATTAAGATATAATTTAAAGAAAGTGGATTAGTTATTCACGAGCTTAATCATTTTATATCGTATACATTACATATAAAATAATTTTAATGCAGATAACAGAATCACGTTCTTCTGTCAAAGTGTCGAAAAGAAAAATAGCAGCGAAACAAATCTCATCTGACGTTGATGTTAATGACAGTTCCAGTGAATTCCACTCTGATTCTTCGCACCGTGGGAAGAAAACTGTCACGTCGCCTAGTACCAAGTAAGCATTTCAGTCATCACTAGTAAAGGAAAGTCATTTTAAAATGTTATTTATTTCAGTATAAAATTGAAATTAGATAATTTAGATAAGCGCTTGCAAGATTTGGATGGAAAGGTAAATCAAGTACAAAATATTGTAGGCCAGATAGTCGAGGTTAACAAAAAACACAAAGAAGGTTCGATAAATATGAGAAATTTATTTGTAATAGTGTTTTTAATGGGATTATTTGAAGCTCTTCTTTTTTATTTCTTTAAGAAATAAGTTGTGCAATGAAATGTGATGATAGGTATGTAGATGCGGTTTCGAAGCTATACAGTGCTTGAATTTATACCAGTTCAAATTTTATTTTATATTTATCCATCATATTATATTTTTTGGACGATATTCCTGTGTTTAAAATTAAATTCATTCTAAAGGAATACTGATCATCGAAAAAAAAAATTGATCGTGGAATTTGTTTATATTATTCCCAGTATATAACTTGCCGCAAGAGATCCTCGCATAAAAATAAGAATTATGTTATTTTATATATACATATATTTTTTAAAAAATTAATTTTAAAATTTAAGTTTCTTCATATTTTATTTATACTTATACCATTATATATATGTTATATATATTTTAGTTTATTACTATTAAGGTTTTGCAGCCTAGCTAATGCAGGAATTGAAATATTCTCATTTATTGCAAATATTAATCAAAGAAAACGTGTCTTACGTTGCATGGTTTTTGAAATATTTTCGGCTTTATACAAATATATATAATATAGTCATGTTTTAGCTTTTTTTGAAATTGAGAGATTTAGAGTATATATACACGTAATATAACCAGTCTTATGCATTTGAGAATATTTTCTTATATATTTAGAATAACCAGTTAACTAAAATTATATACAAGCTGTTCTTATAGCATGCGGGTTCATGAGTATGTTTAACATAATAATAACTAAATATTTTCTAGTTATTTGTTACTCGCTTTCCAAAGTATCTTCTAATAAAATATAAACGTTTGACCCTTATATAAATATAATCCATATATATATCACTTGCAATCCTTTTAATCTCTTCCTTTTTTTTGGTTCGCATTATATATTGATAATAAAATTAATACTACTACTGGTAGGGACTTGAGTAGTTAAAATTGTTAACATTTTTATATAGAAGTTTTATGAAACACTTTAGTGTATAACATTGCACCATGACAAAATGTTATTACATAGAAGTTATTAATATTATATACAAACTTTATTTATTAACCTTTATTTAATTTTAATAAAACGGTTTTTGCTTTATACATGTTGTTTTAATCTTTGGCCCTCATGATCTATTTTATGTTAAACACTGTCTAATTTTATAAGTAATTTATAATACATGTGTAAGCAACTTTTTTCTAGATAAAAATAATTTATTAAATCATTGTAATCTCTATATACTTCATAGTAGGAGAGTCGGCCCTAAAAAATATCGATATTTAAAAAAAATTCGATATATTTTGACAGAGAAAAAAATATAGATATTTTTAATTTATAATAAGGTACTAAATTACCATTAATATTTAAAATTAAGTACCTCAATACACTAAACCTTTAAAATTAAGCACTAATTTAAAAGGTTTATTAACAATAATTAATTGTTTTCTTTTATGTTTAAGAAATATATTTAATTTTTTTTAAAAATATGGATATATGGATATTTTTTCGGCATCCCTACTTTATACTTATTAATAATTTGTATTGCACTTTTTTATAGTTTATGACAATTTCCCGTATTAACACAACTAAATTAGAATATCATTTTTAAATAACATTTAGGGAGTTTATAATTCTGTAGTTGGTTCTACTTTCTGCCTGGCTTTGGCTAATATTTTTTGCAGTTCGGTTGTTCTGATTGTTTGGAACTAAAAATAAAATATTGTGAGTATTTTTATGTTTTAGTTTTTTTCTTATGTATTACTTACGTTGCTTACTGATTTTTGCACAAGGATATATGAATGTAGTGTTTTTCCTGTTTTCTCCCCACAAACCTTTTCAAGCTCTTTTTTGGTCATTTCAAATAGCTGATAACCAGTTATTCCTTTAAATTTCGTACATATACCGTCACTAAATCCTTTAATCTTCAACCACTCTACCACTTCTTTCGGAGTTGACTTGTCACTAATAAATGTTTCTGGTGTTTGTTTAATATCTAACATAGGCCTTTGTTTTTCCTTTTCCCTTACGAGCGTAAGTACGCTAGTAAGTTCATTGTGTAAGTTATCACTCATTGAGAGATTTGACATAATAGAACGTCGTGATACAGTACGTTTCAAAGTAGTTGGTTGTGACATATCACCCATCGGTGGAGGTGGCGGCGGTGGTGCTGGAGCACTCTGTGAAGGCGGTGGTGGAGGAGGTGCAGGTGCTGGAATATTAGTTAGCGATGGTTGCCTACTTTCTGAAGTATTAAGAATGATCGCATATAACTTATGTTAGCCCATTTTTCGACAACATATACAATAAACGGTGAAAGCGTTTTTTGCACTTTAATAAAACAAATTTTAACTGTATAACATATAAACAATTAAATATACTTATTACTTAACAAAATTTAATTCGCTAAATTTATTAGCGTAACGATTGCTCTGATAGCATATTGGAGTTAAAAGCAAAACGACACGGGACTAGTAGATATATAAGCAGACAAAAACACCAACAACATGTTTATGTAAATATTTATTAATCTGAAATACATTTTAGTTAGTAAAAAAAAACAATAAAAATGTATCTTATGAGATAGGTATATACAAAATATACTTTTAATAAATATGAATTGTAAATATTTTGATACTTTGTCAGCTTTGCATATATATATATATATATATATTTATATATGTATGCATACATTTAACTTAAAATTACTATTAAATGAATGTAAGTCTTTAATAATAAATGCCTTACTGGACTATACACAACACTGAAGACACAGAAAAATAGAGAAGCCTTATACTCCTTAACGATACAACAGGGAATACAATACATACATTTAAAAATAGCGGAATTCACCTTTCTTACCAATTCTGTCGTTCATTATAAATTCGGTGGGCTTTGGTTGAATTCTGTGTTCATTACTTGAACTTTGACCTGAATAACGTACTGGAGGAGAATCCTAAAACAATTTCAAGAATGTCATCGAGAATGTCCTGATTTCACTTCACTTTCGTTTTACCTCTATATGTTGATTTCTATGAAGTGGACTCATATTGCTTGAATGATATTGGGTTACAATTGTATTCGGTACATGAGCGACTTGCCCTTTGCTATTTTTTGCCTTCCACCATTTACGGCTGCTATCCAAAATCTAATACAAATATATAATTTTTACAAGTTTAAATGAAATATTATAGTCAACTTACTTCGAGGAATTCACCTCTTACGACTGTTAACTCTTTATCATTGTTTGCTGTTCTCGGATAAGTTACTTGGACGATATGAGCACCACGGTTCTGCAAATCTTCTAAAAACCTTTCTTGTCCATACCCGAAACTTTTGTCCTCACCCTTGAGTTCAATTGAATCTATTGAAATATCACTTTTGGCCGTGCTTTCACCTGCCGGTGGCATAAAAAGATTATCTGAATCGTCATCTTTTACATCCAAACTGAATGACTTTTCAGTGACATCGGGATCATCAACAGGATATTCAGGAGACCACCCGTCCATAAAAACGGGATGATAAGATGGTACGTGTCCGTTGTACTGATCTCTGGATGTGCTCCAAGCACTACCCAGTGAGTGCCATAATTCTGTTTCTTTACTTGTAACGCAGTTCATGAGTAAATTCGTAGCTTCTCTAGTCAACAGAGGTGCTATAACATTTTGTGGAATATGTTGTTCAAAATAGTGATCGTGTGATGCTTCTACAATTAATGCCAGAGGTGTGAAAAGAAAATGAACAAGCTCGGGGGCATTCGGATCGTGAATGTGAGCTTTTAGCTTGGCTAGTAAGTTAAAAGATAACTTAAATTTCTGGAAAATATCGACGAATTCTTTTTCCGGTGGTGGTTTTGATCTCATTGTTAACATTCCATCGCCCATGTCACGTTTTTTATTTTTTCTCGCCTTTCTCTTTCTTTCCAGTTCTCTGTAAGCAGCAGCTGCATGTTGAAGTCGCGCTATGAACTTTTCGATATCGTCAAAGCAATGATTCAAAATTGTCACATCCCTTTCGTACTTTTCACTAGTAGTGGAACTTGAATCATCATTATTTTCGGTAAGCTCTGAGTCAGATCTTTGATGCAACAAGTAATCCCTATTATTATGGTCTCGAGAAGGACTTACATTAAGCTGTGGTGGTTTATGAACGGGTGGTGGTATACTACTCTTTCGGTTTCTGGTAAATGATTTTCCCATTCTCAGTTGTTTTAAATCTTCGACCAGGTCTTGGGCAGAAATACTTTGACACTGTGAATAGAACAGATTATTTAAAACTGCGTAAATGTTTCAGGTTGAAACAGTATCATATTTATTTTTGATTGCTGTAAGTGTAATTTTATCACGGATTAAAGGGATCACTTTTTATATTGATGAATACGATAACTAATCTAGGAATTAAAGCACAATGCAAGTTATTATATACTGTCATAAGGGTATAAATAACTATAAGTGTAAAAAATGATCATAAACTAATTTATAAAAGATTAGAAAATACTTTTATCTTTTAATTTGATTTTTTTACTTGTCAGTATGTACCATTATTTATTATTACATACACATAATGGTAGAAAACATACCACGTTTCTTTTAGATGAAGAGACAAAGTATTTACCTGAAATATGTGCATTTGCATTTCTGCGGGCGAAGACTGACTTGAATCAGCAATGATGAATACCAAGATGTTATTATACATGTCCATGGGATCTTGACTCATAAATGCTGTGGGATCTTCTATACTATCGACGGGAAATCTTTCAACAACGCTCTGGAATTAAATTTATTTATTTATTGATTTTATTTCTGCTTTTATTATATAAATTATATATAGTTAACATTATAGCTTACTATATCCTACACTTCTTCATTTAACAATTGTTTTATTAGATATATTTTTCTTGTTAATGCTAATGTTATCAATTTTGTGTACATTATTAGAAATTTTGTGATAAAATATTATGGATTTAATAGAAAAATGATTAAAGACATGTTTAACACATGTTAAAGACACTACAAAAAATTTACGTAAAAAATTTCATTGTAATTGGATATATCATATCATTATTATCATTAACGTGTAAAATACAGTTGATTTGAAATACTTTTATAGTACTTATCGTATTACATTGTTTATAACATCGTCCTCATGACTCACGTTTTATTACAGAAACATGTTTCATGGCATTTTCCCTAACCGAACATATTATTTCGAAATTATGATTATTGTTCCTTTTCTTTGAAGGATCTATTTTTGTTATTTCATTCACTGAAGAGTTTTATCGCAACAAAAATAATCAATTACGTCATTTTAATTGGAATTTGCGTTCTACCGTAAACATGTAAATTAAAACTAAAGTACTGAACATAATTAATTATTTTCGAAATCAAAGAATTACGATACTAATAAAACATTGTTGTACTTACGCCAGATTCGTCTAAAATAAGTACCCAGGGATGGTCCAGGCAAATTTGCATTTTCTGCGACCATATACCATTTGTTTGTTCCATCTGTCTTAATCTCCTCATACCATCTACGGGATAGGAGATACCTGTGTTACGAGACACACTAAAAGTTGCCAAATGTTCAATGATGTGAATTGGAGGTTTTCCATCATCCCTCGGGTCTCTGTCCCTGTCCCTATCCAAGTTACGATCATCTCGGGAATATCCATTTCTATAGGCCATGACTGATTGTTGACGGTTACTTTTTTTACTGAAATTAAATGAAAAAAAAAATGTAATAAATAGTTTTAACTTATAAGGGGAAATGACGGTAGAGCAATAAATATATCTGATAATAGAATGTTGTAATCGATATAATATGATCTTAAAACAATGGTAAAGATTAGATTATTTCATATAAACGTACTGAAGACTATTATCGATAGATTTTATCATTTATATTTTTAACGGGTCTTATTATGAACTATAGCTTCATAATGTTTTTATGTCACTCGAACAATTGAAATGTTTTCACCAATTACGTTTTTAAATATATAGAATGAATGTAATCAACGCTAATTGATATTTAATATGGTGGGGATATATTTCTCACGAAAAACGAAAGGAAAATCATAATACTAATTAAAACAAAAATAAAATAATACTATAATGTACCAAAAGCGCCACACCTTCCACCATATAAGAAAGGAATGTTAAGAATGAGGTAAGAATTTAGCGTCAAAGAGGTATCTCATACATTTAAGGTTTTGCTGCATATTTTATTACTGTAAGCATATAAGAATCTGAAGAAATACACCTGTAACACGTAGGCGTTTAAGGACGATATTGAAATAATCACAAACCAATATTTATTTCAACATCATTACCCGACTATAATGCTCGATATTTGTAAATAACAATAAAATTCCGAACAAAAATACACACACAACACTTAATTATTTAAATCAAAGCCACCGTGGCGAAATGAAACAGACTACAGTACGATGGAGAAGTAACAGTACCAACTTGATTTTAAAGCAAGTATTCTACCAAATTTGGCTTACCTGACGCAGTATTTAATATTCCATAGTATAACACTCGGTTGCCGTTTTTCTAAATTTTAAAGTTACAAATCAAACCACTTAACACTAACACAGTACCGAAAGATTTTACTGGTTATTCCGTCTGACAGGTACCTAGGTAACAGACAATCGCTAAGCACATGCGTACAAAAATGAGAACATTTACCTGTTGTATTGGTAGTACCGTATACCAGGACTTTTCGATCAAATAAATAGTATTCTAGCTACCGGGCTGCATCATTAATTTTAATTATCCAATGACATTAATACATTTGATATTATAAATATTTTCATTTTTAACAGGTTTATATCTACGAAAAATCAATAGAGTATTATTCCTGAACAGTTTATTATCACATTAGAGGTGAAAGTTTCTTTCGTCATATTCATTTAACTTTGTTATATTACATTTTGTTAATATTTACCTTTGCTGCGCTTAAATACTTGCTTAAATTATTTAGACTAGACTATTATATTACGGTTAGCGATTACAATATAAATTTCGTATGGTATTTGTATGTTATTACGTCTATTTAATATTTTGTAACTTCATTATTTACCTTTTTATTTTTAGAGAATACTGCTGTAATATTATTAAACAACACACAATGATTAAAGTATGACAATATTTTTCTTTCAGTAAAATGTATTATATAATTATTATTTGTTATTGTATTTATTTCTTAGTGTTTGGATTGTATGAATTATTTTTAAGGATTATATTTTAGAATTATGATGTGACCGATAGGATTAATGATTAATTTCCAATTTTTCAGAAATATAATGTTTAACTCCATAATCGATTGTTTTAATTGCAGGAATTTTAATAAACTCGACTAATAAATTATCACTGACTACTTCATATTACTCAAATTTCGATATGTTTCCTTTATATATAAAAATGTAGTAAAATATTTATGCATTCCATGAAAGATTACAAAAATAAATATAGATAGATGTAGTAACCGAATTTTAGATGCGAGTTATACTACTATTAGTGAAATATTTTCATGTGATATTTACTTCTTTATGTTAATTTGTAACAACAATATTCCAATTCTATTCCAATACCTAAAAATGTCTAATCAAATATTATACTGTTCAATGAAATTAGCAGTTTCAATGTATCAAATATATTAGCTTAGGAAAATATTGTAATTTCAGGTGGAGGGCATTTTTCTAGTGTATAATTTTTTCAGATACATTCTGCTTCACACATCTTTACTTTATGATATAATACTTTCCATATGATATCTTTGTCTTTTTAGAGGCCCGAATATGAATGTATCAGACAGAATACACAAAAAATGATAACCGTTTCGTACTAAATGCAAATAAGAAAACTAAACTGATAATTAATTAAATATTAAACAAAATATATTAAAAAAATTACACTGCCTTTTTGGTAATAATGTGTATAATTAGAGGTAATATCACCATTTAGTAAACTAAATATGTAGGAATGTTCGTCGGGTCGGTCGGTCGGTCGAAACGTGTGGCTGCCGCTGCGGTTATCTATCAGAACACTCACTACTATCTTTGGAAGGAATTTGCACGGGAACTAAAAACACTGGTTGAATCAAAGTTGTTTATTCTAACTTACGATTGATACATGTGGTCGATGGGAGAATGGACAGGATATTAGGTTAAGGTGAAGGAAGTACGGTAGCGCTGTGGAAGTGGTACTGTTACAGGGGGAAGGTGATAAGAAAAGAGAACGAGACGTCGTCGTGATGGCCTTTTATACTCCAGAACTGCATGGTACCAATCCACCGGCATTGCCAACCTTTGTATTTGTTGATGGTGAATTGGTGGTGGCCTAAAGGGTCGTGGCGGTCGCCACATAACTCCCCTCCTAGTGGAACAGCCGTGGAACGTACCTATATGTTGTGCAAGTTCCGGAATGCACCCGCAATCACGCAAACAAACGCCCGGGGACTGCTGATGAGATGGGGATCCCAACCTGAGCGAGGAGTTTTTTACGGGATCAGCTGCCATCGGAGCTGTAGCAGGACGTCGTTCGTCTTGGGGCGTTTAGCTTTGTTTGAGGGTACCTGTAAATGTGTTACGTGTCCCATTTCGTGATGCGAGGGTGCTCATGTGTTGCTGGTATACATGATGGGCTTCTGTGGTTTTCGTCCATCAGGCTAGTCTCGTGGGATGTCGTCGACCACGTGATGTTGATGAGTTCCGTTCCTCGTGCTATCCTTCCATGCACGTGTCAAGCACCTGTCGAGTGGCTTATGTTGAGTTGATTTACCTGTTAGGCACTTTGATCACGTCGGGGTCACCAATTGTAGGAATGTTCGTCGGGTCGGTCGGTCGGTCGAAACGTGTGGCTGCCGCTGCGGTTATCTATCAGAACACTCACTACTATCTTTGGAAGGAATTTGCACGGGAACTAAAAACACTGGTTGAATCAAAGTTGTTTATTCTAACTTACGATTGATACATGTGGTCGATGGGAGAATGGACAGGATATTAGGTTAAGGTGAAGGAAGTACGGTAGCGCTGTGGAAGTGGTACTGTTACAGGGGGAAGGTGATAAGAAAAGAGAACGAGACGTCGTCGTGATGGCCTTTTATACTCCAGAACTGCATGGTACCAATCCACCGGCATTGCCAACCTTTGTATTTGTTGATGGTGAATTGGTGGTGGCCTAAAGGGTCGTGGCGGTCGCCACAAATAGCGATCACTTCCCCCATCTAGCCTGTGTTAGGCAAACTTGTAAATAATTAAGAAGTGAAATAAAGGTAACTGTTAAACGGAGTAAAATCTGATCTTCATCAACGAAATATGATAATATATACATATACTTCATCATAAATATATACATGTAACTGTACTAACTTGAATATACTGAATTTTTTTCAAATAAATTCAGTCAGCATTTGACTTTGTTCAACGATGTACGCCTTATGACAATTTGATAATTTTGGATGAAATACACTCTATTAAAATTTAACAATCTAAGAAGTTTCATTTTAATAGAATGAACTTTGTTATCGAGTAAATATTAAAGTATGAACAGTATATAAATAGTAACAAAATGTATAATATATATAATTTACTCCACCATTTTGGTATTAAAGTCTAAATCATAAAATAAGTATCATTGTAAATAAATTTAAATTGAATCTGTAAATATTAATTTCAGCATTTAATAATCAATAGGGAGATCATCTTCGCCATCTAGCGAATGTGTAGTAAAAATGTTATTTTATGAACAAAAATTGGATGAAAGGAAACTGTTCAGTTGATTTTAAAAAACTGAATTCATTTTTTTCTTTTACAAACACCTAGAATTATTGACCGTCACCATTCACCTACATATTACCAAAATTATAACTTGGATTTTATATCCTGACTACCTAAAAAATGTTAACCTTTCGGAATCATAAACTAAACATATATATATATATATATATATATATATATATATATATATATATATATATATATATATATATAGCATGTGACCGGACTAAATGCTTCTAAAAATTACCATTAACATTCCAGATGGAATGAACTCTAGTTTGAAGTAAGATTTAAGATATACCCCGTCTCCGGACTGGATGTGAATTATAAAAATACTACAATTTTAGATTAAATTATATATATATTAAATTTCTAATTACAGAAAAATTAATGATGTTTCCGTTGGTTTATATATAGTGCATTATAACTAAAATGAAGTTTTTTTTCCATTCAGTCAAAGAATGGGGTATATCGATTTTTACCGTGTGATATGGTGTTTTTTTTTTTCATTTACTAGAATGACCAGCTAGAACCAAATGGTCTTCGGCTGATGTCGCTTCAAGTTCGGGATATGATTGTTTTGAGACCCTGGGTTACGACTGGGATTTTATCAAGATGTTATAGTGTTCTAAGGATCCTATGGAGAACCTCACACTGAGCATGTTTATGAAATTTTTCACAAACGGGATGCCTGATTCGAGGTGTGTTTTGACATTCCACATACACCATGGGGCTCTGAGTAACGCACGGACTTTTTGGATTGGAACACACTGGAGTAGTTCAAGTTGCCTCTCCGAGACATACTTGTGCCACACCTGTGCTCCATTGAGGCAGATTGGACGGACTAGCATTTTATATAAAGTCGCTTTCTGTGGGATTTCCTTTGCATTTGCATTTCCTTTGCAAATGGCGTGCTGAATTTGGGCAGATCATTGGAATCTGCGGTCGAACTGGAGACCGTGGTATGAAACTTTCTGGAACCTCTGGGGATAAGGACTTTATCGATTTGGAGGCGATAGGCGCGAAACTCCTTCTTGCGGTGGAACAGAATAGCCTGAGTTTTGCTCGGGTTAATCTGAAGCCGCCTGAATTTGTATCACGCTATCGCTTGGTTCAGTTGTACTTGGAGTCTATTGCGTATTCCCATCCATTATTATGAATCTACATTATTATTACTACCATCCAATTATGAATCTATCAGGGATATTAGGTCATTCGGTAGATCTAGTTGTTTTGCTTTAAATAATAGACCGTGGTGCCATACTTGGTCGAAAGCTTTGGAGATGTCTAAGAAAATGGCTTCTGTTTTTCGACCTTTTATCATTGCCTGGTGGATAGTTGCTGCGACGCGGGCAGCTTGATGGAGGCCTGAATGTTTAGCACAGAAACCGAATTGGTGGTGGATATGGTGCATTGAATATACAAACTAAACTTTTTCATATGTAATACGTCTTAGGGCGTTTTTACATCTGCTGGCAGGGCACGGCACGACACGGCACCGTATTTTGTTTTTATTATTTTCATTAGTATTGTTCCATATAGAACACTTTGATTCTACTAATTCAATTAGTGTTACATCATATTTAAAGCTAGGCATTTTTCTCTTTTAACCTTAAAAATATCCCTGTACACAATTAAAATCGGCGTCGACACGAGTGGACCGGTTGCTGCCCGCCGACATGTCGGTGTCGGCAACTACACGATACCGACATATCGTCGAGTGTGAAAGGGATCCATTTGTTTATATGAGATTACGGGTCCACTGACATCGGTGGTGCTGACAGATGTGAAAACGCCTACTGATTTCCTTCTGAATGCATTTAAAATAATTAAACGGCCATTTTATATGAAACTTTGTTATCGAGTAAATATTAAATCTTCTAAATATTAATAAAATCAGTACATAACTTATTCAAACTTATTTGGTTGCAAAGTATATAATACAGAAAATATTACTATTAAAAAAATTTAATTTAAAACTGGAAAATAGTCCTTCGCCATTTAGTCGTCAATACAATCATCACGTTCACCATCTAGCATACGTGTATCAAACATTTCAATTATCAAGTAGAAATAAATTAAAGGAAACTGTTTAACTAATTTTGAAAATATTAATAAAACTCCTGTTTTACCAATATGCTCAATTATAATTCCTTCGCCATTTACACATCAAAAATTAATAACGATCTAACCCGTACCATAATATCGCATTCTCAACGATTTATATATATTATTACTTAAGATACTTATTACTTAGGGGAATCAAATAAAATAAACCAAAATATATCTTTATTTCTTTATTTACTGATACATAAAATAGTAATTGGAATGTATTTAATCTTCGATCCCTAACAAAACTAGATGTTACAATTAAAACAGAAAAAATAATAAAATAAGTTTGACAAACACTAATCCTAAAATGTACCTTCTAAAAAGTTATTCCATTATTTTTTCACTTATCAATGATAAAATAGTTCAAGGCATCTGATTTTTTTCTTGATCACAGCCAAAACCGTACCTGAACTAACTTAAAAAATCTAAAACTATATTTACATTTTAAAAACTACACATCATTTAAAAAGAGATGATTTGTTGTTTGTAATTTAAAATACCTTAGAAATAAAGATATCTACCTAAACTATAATCTAAAATTGTTCCAAACGCTTAATAACCCGGAAGGGCACTTGGGCAGATAACATTAGTTTCTAATTAAAAGTAGACGTTAATTCTTATGAACTAAATTATTGTACAAAAAAATAATATCAATTTCCGTTAATACTTTCATTATCCCAATTGGTTTTTATTTAAGAATAACTTGCCAAGAAGTTAAAAAAATCTATAAATTCAATGTTGTGGTACAATATGCACCATTACATTTAAACAATGATTTAAGCACATATATCACCTAATCCTACCAACAATATTTTTTAGAAAAATATTTAAAAAGGTGTAAATATATTGTGCTCTCAAGCTTACTCTTTTTGTTAAATATATTTTTGTTACTAAATTATTTATATAGACATGGTATCTGGTATCTAGTGCAACTAATCTATTGCATTATCTCTACATAGAGTAAATTATTTCTTTGAAATAATGAGCTTTACATTATTGATGTTAATATGAGATTCAATATGAAATTTTAAAGCTTTCTACAATGGATTAGATAATGAATAACCCAAACTTTTCCATTTTCCTTGGAAAAGAGTTATACAAAACCAATGCCGAAAGCTATTAACTATAACACTTTTATAACATTCTGAAAACATTTAATAGCATCAGAGGCAGTCTACATTGTTCGAAATTAAAAAAAATTATAATAAAAACAGGTACAAAAATATATCTGATAATCTGAGAACAAAAACCAAAACAATTTTCATAGTTTTATATGTACGTTTTTTTGATTTTTTGCAAAGTTCCCTCATTGGCGATATTTAAGTTTTTTAGAGATCCTAAGTTATCCTTCTTTGGTTGAAGATTATCCGTGGACATGTTCAAGACGTCCAGATTAACATTCTTGGCTGGCCTGACTAAAAAACTATTCTGATTCCCATTTAATCTGAAACAATAAATAGACTGTGTTAAATATTTTAGCTAGAGTCACGACTAAATAAATTTGCTCTTTATTTAATAGAGTATGCATAAAAAAGTAAAGAGTTTCACAATAAGGGCGAATTAATTTTAAAATAGAGTCAAATAAGCAAAAACTGAGTAAGGTACAAAGGAAATTACTTTTTTATTTGAAATATTTAATATGCCTCGGTATTGGTATCAATCTGCATGATTTTGATCCATTTGAATCAATTGCTTGGAACACATCCCTTGCCCTTATTCAAAAACTCTATATACTGCACATTTCATTGCAAAATAAAATATAATGGATACATACCTGTCTAGATGATTATGTTGTTCGATGCAGGGAGGATTCGGATAGTTTAAATAGTATTTTCTTGAGACACAATATCCCGCAACAAATCCTACGAGAAGGCCAACAACGGCAGCTAATAGACTGCCCCACAATAGTGATGCGGAAGTAAATTCGCTCTTTTTAATTTGAGAACATCCAGTTCTGACGTCGGCATTGATATCGTTGCTGCAATCGTCAAAGTCGGAACGATTTTCGACTTGTACTGTTAATTCCTTAGCGTTCGAATTCGATTCCTCATCAATCGAATTACTGGTAATAGTGTCGTCGAATTCTTTTCGAGGAACTTTTTCATTTGTCGATATCTTACACCTCGATCCGTTACCACGTTTGATATCCTGGACAAGATATCTGAAGGAGGTCACTGCGTCGATACTGACGCAAAGATTCTTCAATTGATCCCAAGCACAGTGGGGATCTCTCAATTCGATGCAATCACTGAAAAAAAAACACTTTTAGTTAGTATATGATTACAGAAAACTATATACATTTTTGACATACTTGCAAGTTACAATTGATTTACAATGATTAAGAGTCACTAATTTCGTTTCTCCTTTGGTAATTGCAATTACTTTGCCATTTCCTGGAGCAATCGCTAATTGTCTTACAGGCGTACCTCTGGGGAAGACCTCATTTTCAGATATAACAAACGCTTTGGATGTCTGTTCTGTTACAATGTTTACAACTTTTAATATTTTACCGTCATCTGAAACAAAGAAAAAGCGATTTAAAGTAACCATACGTCTGTAATTTATGTTCATTATTTAATCGTGAACTAAAAAACCTTGAAGATTCTCCACGAAGCTTAAACAGAATATACCAGAAAGCAATTTCACTTCTAGATATTTGTCACATAATGACATTAAGAAATAATCGCGGTTTATTTTATAAATAGTTAAATGTCAATGATGTTAACACTTTCTTCAGATGTTTTGTTTCGCATTTCAAAAAACACGTAGGCTTTTAATTATGTTTTGTTTTATTATAGCATTGTTTTCGTCGACATTAATATGGGAATTATATAATTAAATACATATATTAAATCAACGTAATTTATTCATGATTTTTCATTTATAATTTCTTGAAATAAATTAGTTTTTTAAAATTTATTTTGTCGCCTATTTATTTTGTTTTAAGAATAATCACGTAACAATCAAGATAAAAGTTGTGGGAGCTTTTTCATTTGTTAAAAGTCGCTGCTGCTTTATTCTAATTTTACCACAATAGATGTATCTATCTGTATGTTTGGACTTATAAAAGTCAAACAATGCTGTTGCTAGTTCGTTTACGCTCTTTTATCGAAGCTATAATGAAAGATACATCGTTTTGATTACTCATTTTCACGTCATGCCTGTTATATTTCCATAATAGTATTAGATTCTAATATAAGACTTTTACGAGGTAATAAAATTCGAGTCAGAAGTTCCCTCGTCATGCTATAATCTAGAAAAAAAACACCGCTTCAATAAAAATAAAGTTATCAATAAATCACATTTGAAAAATCCCACTAATTATATTTGGTTGTAACTGTTGTAAATTGGAGCCTGTAGGGTAACAGCGGGTTTAGCAGCTTTCAAGGTTAAAATTGTGTCTTGTTACGGAATATAATACCTGGACGAACAACTTGGTTGGTTGGTTGGTTCTTAGAAATCGGCGACAAGCTACATAGCCGCTTCAATCAAAATCAATCATCAGTTACTTCTCGAGCTCATTATATTGTTAATTATGCGCCTGGTTTTTTTTTCCGCTCATTAGATTGGAGTTCAATTTGTTGTAGATCACCTGATAAGTATTAGACATCGTTCGTTCTCAATTGATTATTTGAAAATGAATCAGATATCGACGATTTAACTTCTTTGAATAGGCAATGTTACTAATAAGAGATGATTCATAGATTCAGTACGTCATAAAACTAGTTATGTAATTTTTTTGGTACTCATTTTAGCAAAAAAATGAAGCTTTGCAAAAATATATTTTTCACCAATAAAGCGTTTTTAAAATGAATACCCTGATCAGAATAAAAAATAAATCGTCAATGTTAACTATTTTATAATCTGGAAAAAAATACACAGTATTTTACAATAAAGTCAAGAAGAATATAGTTTTAGAAAACAGTTTTGCAACTAAGAAAATGCATCGTGTTACATATTATTAATTTTGTTAGCAATACTGCATAAATTACTTGCCAATCTACCATACTCCCCAGATCTAGACTGCAGCTAGTTCGCAAATCTTTGATTCAAGAGGAATTTGATTTGGAATCTTTGATTCAAAACAAAATCTTGTTTTGTTAACGTATGATTTGAAACTCTATATAATAGTTTAGAAATATTGGAAAATGGTTTCAAAACTAGAGAATTTTCAGCGGATGTCAATAAAAAATTTTATTGTGAAAATGTTCCCACCTAATTTAATTCATTAACGAATCCAATCAATCGGTAAATCATAGAAGCTAATTTATAGGTCACTAGTACCAATTAAAAACATGAATATTGATCGTAGTACCAATAAAGCAGTTTCATAACGGTAACCAAAAATTGGGTCCACGTCTTTATACATTTACGAATGAAGCAGTAAAATTGCCCAATTATATAAGTTGTTCGGAGATCAAAAAAACTTTTTTCGAAAGTGGTATACCCACTGTATTCCAATAATTGCCTTCTCGTCTTGGTTTTATGACTGTTCTACCAGATGTCTCGATAAGTATAAGAAAGGAAAGAAACAACAACAAATGTCCGGGTTGGCCGTGAATTCGTATCAATTAAAACGCTCGAAAATAAATTAAAACTGCAACTATTAATATAAAAAAAGGAAATTAAAAGGATGATGTATACATCTTAAAATCGAAGCAATAACAACCCGCAGTTCAAAAAAAAAATTGCAAAATCATTTATTTATTCTTCCTTGCAAAGATCCGAAACGCATAAATTATACCCAACACAAACAATTGTAAGATAAATAAACGAATATTTTCGGCAAAATTATGAAAATGCAGGGTTATTAATTACGCCTCATTTATTTTGGTTTGATCGTTTATAGACACACGCATGATGGTAAAGTTTATTGATGTATGAAGATAATTATATTTTTAGTACTGCCTTAAAAACTCGATTTTAAATTTAGTTATAACCTTCATGTTAAACGTACAACATTAATTTTCCCGAAATCAAGTAGGCCTCCATTCAATTAAAACAGAATCAACGAAAAAAGGGGAAAAATCTAAATTGGTTAGTTTTTTCCAGTAGATCTGAGATGGCTATAAATCAATCTCTTGAAGTTCCAACGTTGACCAAATCGACTATAAAAGACTCAGCCTAGGTAAAAAAAAATTAATGCAGGTACTGAAGAAAAATCCAATTAATTTTAACAAAGGTCGTGAAACAATCAGATAACAGATATTGTCTATAAATAGATTGGGTTACATCATTTTCTGCCTTTCTCTACTGATAATAGATCTATAAAAATAATGTTACTTTCCATTTTATTTCTTTTTGATCTTATAATATATATAATCATTAAAAATGTTACTGGGCAGTAGGACTGTACATTAATTTTAAAGGATTTACAATTATATTTATATGAAAGTTCTGTCATTAATTTTTTTGTTAATTGTTATTGTACTGTTTATAATTTATCGATTTATCGAAAAAACTCTTATTGGTCCTTTAAAGTCATTATTTAAAATAAAAGAAGACATCGAAAAGAAGACGACCAAAAAAGATCATTCGAAAAATCAAAGATCAATGTTAAAAATTTGGATCAACTATCCAATTTAAAATCACCCAATCCAAAATAAAATACCTAGCGATGACCAATGATTTGAACATAATGATGTACACAATGTTTATCAATATATTCAATTTATAGAAACTCGAAACATGTACAGTAGGCAAGACTAGTTCAAATAAGCAATTGATTAAATAAGTTTTAAGGAAATAACTAAACTGTGATGTTAAATTTACTCAAAATAGATAAAAATTACATTATTTTCTGTATTTTGTTTTAAAATAAAGCAGATCAAATAAATCAGTTAGGTTTTATTAGAAAAAAATACATTCATAAAATGCACTAAATGTTACTTTAAAATATTTAGATTTATTAATCTGGTAACATGAAAACTTAAGGTTAAATTTAACTAAAATTGATAGAAATTAAATGAGTTTTTATTATTCTGTTTTAAAATAGTAGTTACAAATAAACTATTGATGCTTTAGCAGGAAAAAATATTTATGAAGTTGTATATAAAAATTATCTGAACTTGAGTAGTTCAAATAAACTAATATATAGTTTCATTATTAGCTGGCAAGAGTTAGCTTTTAGATTATAATAATGTAGAGTTTACTTTAGTTTAACACAGATAGATATGAAATTAGTTTCTAGTATCCAGTTTTAAAATCAAGTATTTGTTTGCAGAAAAAATACAATATATTATTGAAGTTGTATATAAAATATATCTAAACTTGAGTTATTAAAATAAATAGTAAATAATTTTGTAATAGGAAGCAAATAAAAATAAATACATTGAATGTTATTTAGTAATATTTATATTTTATGACTAACTACCAAGAGCTTTGGCTTTTATATTATGAACATTTTGAGTTGACTTTAGTTGACATAGATAAAAATGAAATTATTTTCTAGTATTCTGTTTTAAGATTTAGTAATTCAGTTATAATTTTAAAGAAAAACTGTAATATATTATTGGGGTTGTATTTAAAATTGAGTAGTTCAAATAAACAATAAAAAATGCAATAAAAATAAATACATTGAATGCTAATTGGAAATATTTCGAATTGATGAATTGTACAGCAGAGGAGAGCAGAAACAAAATGAATAGAATCGTGAATAAATTGAATCGTGTTTTAAGTGCAGGTTGGACGACCATGTAAAGCCATCTATAACGATAACAAATACAATGAGAGTATGCACTCACCTGTTCCAATATAAATGACGTCGTAAGTCTTGTCGTTGACTGTTCTAACTTGTGGATCGACCGCAATAGCCGTAAACCGGTAGTTCAAGCTGACTCTAATCAAAATAGGCCTGCCTTGGTAAGAAGGTACTGCTCGCTCCATAAGCGGGTGCGTTTTAATAAAGTTTACGTTGGCGTCAGGCAGTATCCGACTGTCCTGCACGCATTCACCAGGTCTCTGTTCGGGGACTTTGTTGTCCGGTACCGGTAGCCAATTAGCGTTGATGCTCTCTTGGTGCTTGAAAGGTCCTCGAAAAGCATCTTCTATATCGGACATCTGGAACACGCATATGGCCGATCCACCGATTGCATTGTCTGGCGTTGTTAATGCTCCATATATGACTTTCGTCGTACTTTCACCATACTTCCCTTCGATGATAGCACTTGTTGACTCTGCAATTAGAGAAACCTCTCGTTAACTACTGTTAAATCAATTAGCAATTACATTAAAAACACTCTACGCACTATAAATAATTTATAGCTTTTATATTTTAAGACTGAAGTCAATGATTAATGACTAGTTTTCGCGTATTCAAGTGTTTTAAAGTTTTCTTGGAAAGCATAAAACAGATCACCATCAATTCGTCGTAACAGCGTTCAAAATGTTTGCCTTTAATCAAGAAATGTCGAGAATTTTAATTTAAAACATCAGTTAGAAACGAAAAATTAAACACTTATAAACAATTATGCAAAAACGTTTCGATGAATAAATTTCTTGTAAATAAAAATGAATTATAAAGTATTTATTTATAATAGATGGTTTAACATATTTCACTGTAATTTTATGTGCTAAAGTACAAAAAATGCATTTTTGGTTCTGTAAAACGGTGCCATATAATTTACAATCTGTGAAGTAAGTCATTTATAGTATGTACCGTGTACGCTTTCAGTTCGATGATTAAAATTGGTCTCCTACATCTTTTTATTTAATACTACTTAATCAAATTTCAAATCAAAGATTTGTGGTCAAAAAAGCGCATTTATGCAAAATGGTCAAGGAAAATTATGACTGAAGAGTACGCATGTGTTATTCTATATATAAAAATAAATACTTTTTGATTTAATAAAAAAACTTTATTTTATATCTAATTTAACTTGCGTAAGTTTTAGGACACTCTATATAAGCAGAAACGTGACAAAGTGATTTTGTCGCCACGTGTTACCAAACCTACGAAACATGAAATGATGGGAAAAATAATTAACTAACGATGAACAACACCTTGAAAATAATAATGCATAAAATATGTCTAATTGAACTAAATTTAAAAAATCCCTGAAAATTAATTCACAGTCTTCACAAAAACTCAAACAAATCTATTCGAACCGTATTGCATTAATTAATAACATTAATTAAAAAAGAAGAAACTAAATAAAAACATTAATAGATTCGTAACAAGTAGGACAAGTTAATTATTCACGCAATTGAGAAGAACTAACTATACTTTCTCAAAAAAAAAAGATAAAACTTGATTCTCCTTTTAATACAACCGTAAGATAAATCTCAAGAGGAAGTTGAGACTATTTAAAGCAAAATGTATTTATCATTTTAATTGTATGTACTTAGGATAATTACTAGAAAGCCTGAACTAATGTGAAATGTGTTTAAAATGATGTATGTTTATATATTTTTTATATAAAATTTTATATTTATATAAAATGGTATAAGTTTTAGATGATGAAATCATTTTTATTTTAGTATACTGAAAAAAATTAATTGCGAATTAGTTATCAATTTTAGTTTCAAAAAAAATATTGGGTGACACAAATTTATTATGCAACTCAGACTTTGAGTCAATATTAGTAGAAAATAACAGTGCTTTGACATTTAAAATGTTACAACAAGGCTATTTATTATTTCGAAGAAGACCCTGTGTATCTTTTTTGCGAAATAGATATCGAACCTTTAATTCTCAGTTTTGAGTGATACATTTTGTTGGCATTTAACTTGGATCAGCGCTCGTGCAATTTAATTATTTAAATTTACTTTCAAAATCAAAACAAAATAATCAATTATATGGTTTTTAGTGATAGTTGAACCGGTTGCATATCTATTAGACCCGCATAGTAAACGTTGAAATATGATGATATTATAAAATTAATGGTTTTACATTTATAAAAGCCGATTTAAATCAAATATCAAACAGCTTTAATTGTGAATCAAATCAGTAATAAAGATAATGATGTATAAAACAAAAACATGCCGGATATTACGATCGATTTAAACTGGAAAAATCCCTAAGCTATCCTTATTACTAGTTGATAAAGGCAATTAAATCCATATAGATTAATAAGGTATATCTTTCATCGTATTGAAATGTACGAGGGTACCGTTAGAAGTACTTAGTCTACACCAGACCAGAATAGGAATAATAAATATGATATTTTACAAGCAATAGCTAATAGTTATAATAAATCTTTTGCACATTTTTTTCTCGTTCAGGTAACTCTATTACAATCCTATCCTATCTAATCCAATCCTAAAGGAAGCCGGAAAATAATTCGACATTTTTCTCAAATTTAAGGTTCTTTTGTTGTCATTGTTGTATGTAATTAGTTGAACTACATCGAATGAAATTTAAAAAAAAAGAAACAATCGTGCTTTCGTAGCCTTCAAAGGAGACTGAGTCATTTTTGTTCGTTGGACAACTTTTGTTCGCGTTTCTTCTTTGTTCTATGTGGGTTTTAAATAGGTGGCTTTGATTTGTTTTGTATCAACTGTTTTGGGTGACACCTGTCATAATTGTGAGTGATATATCAACAGAAATAATACAATTTATTATATACCACACCTATTTTAATAATAATTAAACCAATTTAATCAAAAAATATTAATTTAAAAGATGAAAAAGTGTTTATGAACAATATCAACAGCTGAAAAATTATCCCTAGACTCTAAGAACCGCTAGAGTAATATAATAAGAAGGAAAATGGAGACTATATGATCAAATATAAAAAAGTGCATTTTTAGGTTATATTCTATATGTCCATATTGATGGAACATCAATATATAGTCTAACAAACTAAATATGTTTGATAACATTTTTGTATATATAAATTATTTTATTTAGATTAGAATTCTGTTGTATGTCAAAGCCAAACTGAAGTTGATGCGGCAACATTGCAACGTTTTGACGTCACAAATTCGATGACACACATACAAATAAACTTTGAATAGACTTATAAGAAATTAACTCACAATAAAATAATAATTTAAAACTTTAATATAATGTATTGTTTTTGTCTTAGATGAATTTTATAGTTTTTATTAGTTTTATTGTGATATCTTTAAAAGATGTTTACAGGAGGAGGAAGCTGACCTGTCAGTGACATTAATTTTTTCACTGTTTCATGGCGTTCCACCATTATAATAATTCATCAGTAACTATAATAATTATATTTCCTAAAAAAACAAAACTACTGGTGTTTCTTTATTCGTTATTTTTCTTCTGAACTATTAAGTAATTTAAGCGAAACGCAAGGGCTGAGACATTTAAAATAACTTTAATGACTGTATGTGTGTTTCTTTTTAAGTATGGGTCATCGTTTGTGTATAATAAGTGTTCATTATATATATTTACACAGTACATACGAATTTTTGTGTGTGTATATATCTTAATGGCAAGTTGCAATGAAAATTTAACGCGTATTAAACTAATAGCCGCGTTTTCATTTTTATTTGAACCTTATACTTTGATGTAAACACTCGCAAAACATTTATTGATATTTAAACTAGAACAAGGATCATAAATATAAAGTATTTACGTAATTGTATATTAAAAAGCACGTTTCGTATAAACATATTTTTCTTATAGCTTTTAAGTGATGAAAATATATTTTTAGTCTTTTTTACTTCTGAAAAAGGAACACACAAGGTTTTTCAAAAACCATTAATTCGAATTTCCACTGTCAAGAACTAACGCGATTGAAAAAAGGACCAGAAATTGCTGGACATTCACCGTATAGCCCAGATCTTGTCCCACCTGACTACCATTTACTCATGTTTCTGACAAATTCTCTTAATGGCGTAAATACGACTTCAAAACAGGATTGAAACATACGAAGTTTTACATTAATGGAATTATGGTTTTAGAAAAACAGTGGCAAAAGGTCATCGATTATTTATTAGTGTTTGAAACTTATATGCATAAATTCATGTTGAAAAACTTGAAAAAAGTCGAAATTAATTTCCTACTAACCCATTATTTAAGCATTGAAGATATGGATTACTTTTTTGCACGCCTAAAACTGATGAACATTTGTTGATATATTTAAATTGGAACAAGGACCATAAAAATAAAGCATTTGCGCAATTACGTATCAAAGAGTTCACGCTTCGTACAAAAATATATTTCTTAAAATTAAATGGCAAGAGAATGGTCAAAATATTGCGAAATAAAATCCAAATAGTGTCAAAGGTTATCAATTAAATGAATCAGTAAACGATAATAAGCAAATTGCAGTAATTTATTATGGATACTTACGAATTTCGTCAAAATAAAACGGGTATTCTCCTGGTACCGAGCAGTTGAGCCTGGCCTTGCTGAACGTTGTCCACTTATTCCTTGATTGATGTGGACCGCCCTTGTCGTGTTTGCAAACTCTAGCCACACGGGAATAGATTATCTATTAGGGAGAAAATTGAACGGATTAGACTTCTTTCGTTATCCCGTGCCATATTATTATCCATACCTTGCCACAGTTCATAAATTCCACGGCTGTTTCGCGGAAAAAGAAGTAGATGTATTCGCCATGTGTTACCGAACTTACAAAATTAGGCGCTGAAAATAAAAAAATAATGTTAATTAAATTATTCTGTTACATAATGAAAGATTTTTCAGAAAATAGTGAGATGTATTCGACGAACATACTAACATTCAATTAAATAGTGTGAATTGACATATAAAATGGTGAAAGTTAGTATAACAATACGTCAAGAGAAAATAAATATTATATAAAAAGTATCCAGCAATTATATTATTGATGTGAATTTATTTTGAGGATATTACACTCGAACTCTATCACTTACTTATGTTTTACTACTTATCAAATATATAAAATTATGAGTTAATAAAACACGATTAAATTAAATTATTAAAAAATATTGCTCAAAGATGCTATCAGCAATTACTGACATAGTGTTTTTTTAACATGACCTTAGGTTTTCTATTCCAAGGTCCATGAAAAATACTAATATACATGAATTTACAAAAAAACTCAAAATTACAATGTGCAGTCTACACATTTTTCTACTTGAATATTAAATATAGTTACATTTAAAATACAAGAGATTACATAAAAAACCATTGACAATATTAGAAAGGGAATATTACAAACAAGATGTTATTTTATTTGATTGACTGATGAAATGATTGTTTTTTTTTAAAGGTTTCCTCGTTCAAACATGAGCTGTTAAAGGCACTGTATACATATAAATTGTATATATTTGACTTGTTTGAAATGTTACATATTTCGTAAATCATTATATCTAACTTATACCAAGCGTCAGACATAAATATTTGGAAAACAACCATATTGTTGATAATACAGTTTCCTTTAATAGTTACCTAATGTCCGCAATTATTTTTTCGTAATTTTATATTAGTTAATAAATATTATTTTAAAAATTATTAAAATATATATGATAATAACAGGATATTTTGTTGATTAAATAATAGAACGATACTTAAAATATTGTGTTGATAAGAAAGTAAATTGATTCAAAAAATATTACAAAATATCACCCAAATAGTAAAGAAAAAATATTATGGGACTCACTGCAAATGAAGATCAACTAAGCAATTTAGGCAGTAAACATCATTACAATTAGTTCTATTTGAAAAAAAAAACTTGATACATTACTCAGCTTGATGTCAAAATTAGATATGGAGTTTGTATGATTTTAATGAAAAATATTTTCTTTAATTTTATTCATCTCTTGTAGGAATGTTTATGACTAAAGGTGAATAATAAGGTTCGTAGTGGCACCTCATTGTTATAGGTAATCGATTAATACGAGGTTTATAAACAATACATATGCTACGAAATATTTTCTTCGTGTTAATTAAACAGTGCTATGAAAAAATATAGACTGGAATGAAAAAATTAATTTATAAATATTGATCTAATAATGGTTTCTATATATGCTCTATTAAAAATAAGTATAAATAAAGGAAATATTGAGAAAAAACACTTGATCGTCTTTACTACAAATATAACTGAGTTTATGCGGCAGTTTTGACGACAGTATTAAAATCACACAGAAAGAAAACACAAAATTAATCTGGATATGTTTTGTATTAAACGATTCTTATATTACAATATTTTTAAAAAATTTGATTGAGCCTATAGTTTTAAACGTCGCGCCGTAAGCAGAGGAATGAATGAAGATTGAAATGCTCATGAATCAGTGATTAATTATTATTGTTGGATAAAAAATGTCCACTCGGTATACACAGGTTATAATTATGAACTAATGTATGAAAATGAAATACGACTTTGTATTCTCAGTTGAGGGTATCATAACCTTCAAAACGAACATCTGTTTATTCGATAATAGGATGTTACCTTGATTTATAATATCCATTGCGAAAACGTCATGAAATCTAATCGTCTTGCCTTCAGGACTGATTCGTAACACTATTAGCAACAGGTGCGCTCATAATTATAAATAATTATAATACGAAACCGTGTGGCCATATGAGACAGAATTTGTGATTGATATGACCGATTCTGGTTCTCAGTAATGTGATACAATCGAATGCAAATCACTTCCTGGCTATTTTTTTCTTCCATCACCATCGAGACAAAAAATAATGGTCCCATAGTAACTAACGTAGGAGTCTCCTGATAGCATAATGAGAAAATGAGTTCTATCCAGGAATTATTTCAAGCTAACGTTGATGTAGGTTGACGGCTTTTAAATTATAATGTACTTTGAATTTGTAAATTTTAGATAAGTAGATTAACTTTTATGAATACCGTTGGTTTTCTATTTATAGTACATAATAGTAGTAATTAAAAAAATAACATCCTTAATTAGATAAGCTCGGCACGATCCTAATTATAAATTAACTTGTTACCATTTTTTGTGATATTTTAGAGTCTTTTTTTTACCAACGAGGGTTTATCTGCAGCGGACATACTGTTTTACGTGGACCCGAACCACGGTCCTCGGCATTAAGTTTACCGACGACATCTAGTCTTACCCAGCCCCAGACTTTTAAGAGGATAACTATGAGCATGAAATGTTCACTTCTTTTCACCAACAAAACTTATCAATTTTCCCTGTTGAACAAAGTTCTACGATAATTTCCTAACCACTTCTGACGTTGGTGAGAGCCTTCTGAAATTTACTTTGACTCCAACAGAAAACTTTATTTGAAGACACTTAAATGATGTAAGACAAGAAAAAAGTTTTCTTCTATGATGGCGTATTTTTCATGACTACTGAATCTGACTTTTTAGCGATATCCACATTCAAACATCATCTTCTTTTTAAATATCAGTATTCACACTGAAACTTAATTTTTACAGTTTTACAATAGATGGCACGACTTTATTATATCGCATGGTACAGTTATCTAACTATATTTATTGCAGAGATCTGTTGTTCTTTTTATCTGCTGGCTTTTCTTTTCATTTATACTTATTTTAATGAAAATGTCTGTTAAGAATCATTGAATGCGGCTGAGAAGTTTGCGATAAACATACTTTATCGATTAAAATGACAGCGTTGTAAATAGGGAAGTTCCATTTCTATAGAGATTTCGAAAAAATATGTAGATTCCTGGGTAACATCAAAAGGCTTTGCATTTCAAATACTGTCAGAAATATGGAAAAGTCGTCAAAAATCATCAAACCACAATGTAGGGGAGTAAATTAGTTTTTCCACATTAATGTGATTCCATTCTATTTGGTAAAGTTTGTTATTCCATCCTATTTAAATTAGAAATGAATCATGGGAAATCCTTTGGTTCCAATAACCAACCAACTGTTTTGAGATATCAAGAGGAAATTATTATTTAGAATTACAAGGAATAGGTTTCCTAATAGATATGTATATAGTAAGCAGTTAGATTTGCAATTGAAACTACTTGAGGCTGATCGTGCGGCTGCAAAACGACCAGAGGGTTCAAAATTAAGTTAAATCGTTACTTCCGGTGAAAGAAACGGCACTGCAGTTAACTTAACCGGGAAAGAAATCGAAAGAAAAATATCAGCCGCGCAGCATCCGATATATTTAAGCTAGCAAGAGATAAAATAAGCTCGCGAGCTTTAACGCAACGTGGGCTAGGAAGAATAGCTCATTATGTGCCTTTATACCAGTCCTTCTTTTGCGGCGTTTCTCGTTTAAAAAGACGTTTTTTTATATGACGGCACTCGGGACGGTAGTCAATTCGTCATAGAGCTGTGAACCAAATACATTTTTTTTAATATTTACCTCGAAACATTACAGTCCATGAATAATATAATATATATTTTGGGTGGTATTTTCCTTCATAATAATGTAAAGGGATCTCTATGGAAGTACGTAGAAAATAAGAAAAGAAAAAGTAGCACTGGTTCATGGAAGAAAACAACCCAGGCCAGTTTTTATGCCGAAGATTTCGATTCAACAAAAGAATCCCCTGTTGTTAAGGATATAAGTCAACTAGACACAATATTAAAATAGCCTCTTTCGGCTGATAAAGAAAATTTACTACATCTTAGTTATGTCTAGTTTCTAACAGTATGTTAATATATTTTCGAAACTATTGGTGCTAGTTCATTAACTAAAACAACGTTTAAGTATCATTACGACAGTGCTAAATAAAAAAAAAAAGATTTCGATTCAACAATATAATTCCCTTTTATTAAGTATATAAGTCAACTATACACGACATTAAAGCAGTTATTTTCCATAGATGTTATTAAAAACTACTAAATATAATTTTTCCATTGTATATTTATATTGTATCAGCTATGATAGCAACCTGAATCTGGTGTCCATGATAGAAAATGAGATCAGGAGGTACCCAAGATAATAGGATAAAGATAATATTCAACAGAACAATTATTAACAACAACTTAATGCTCAATATTGAATGAATTTAAAATGGTTAATAGTCGGTAGAAATTGTGAACCTAAATCGCAAGTTAAAAGTACAACACTTAACGACCTTAAGACAGTATACACATATCTTTGTGATATTTTAGTTACTATTAAAGAAGAACCAATACCACTTCATGGAAATATTAACATAAACCTAGGGTCAGTTTTTATAGAAAATATTTCCATATAACAAAAGGATCCCTAGGTGTCGAGGGACAGAGGATAGTAGTCAACTAGACACAGTATTAATTAATACTTTTTAAATATAGTAATATATCATTCCAAAAGTTAATTAATATAAAATAAATTATTGAAGATACTAAAATATAATTAAAATTATATGTGATGAACTACTTTCTACCAAAAGTCGTAAAATTAATCGAAACCACTATTGTTTAACCAACCTATATCGAGTACAATTATTGACGTTAGCTAAATGTCACGGTTTTTATTTCGTATAATTAAAAATTATTTAATATCAACGGGAAAAAAATTGAATAAAGCGATGCGAAACTACCTAATTGCCAAATCTAAAACTGATGAAAAACCGATGAGTCCAATTGACTGTTTCCCAACGGTAAAATGGCAAAAATTACAGGCAAGAATTCAAGGCGAAACCAATAACTTACCGTTCAAATGCTTGAGATCCGATAATTCGGTTCTGAGAGGCTCTCGGTAAATAAGTGGATCACCTCCGGAAAAGTCGGCAACAGTTGCCGAAAACAAGTAATCGTTACTATAGATGGCGGTACTGTTGTGGTTAGGATCGTACGGGCATACACCGATACCTTCGGATTCTTTTTCAAAAAAATAATTGCCGTTCTGTAACAAAAAGAAAAAAAAACGAATTAATATAACGTTATATTATTATTGGGCAGTCTAGTTGACTATGGCCCATAAAAATGTAATTTTTTGATCACTTAATATAAAACTAATTTTGGAACAAAAACATCTGTTTGGGTGTTTCTAATTTAGTTTAGTATTATAATAAAATCGATAAGATGATTTAATACTGATTACTTTTTTTAAATTTATCACACTTTTCCTGGGTATTTTGATATTGACAAATTAGGTTTTCAACTGAATCTTGGCCAGATAATCCAGTACTTTTAGAAAACATGTTATTTAAAGTTAAAATTGAAAGAAAATAATGCAAGCTCCTTTCTAATCACAGACTTTCCAAACAAAATGATTACCTCACTAATATCAAACATATTTTTAAAGACAATGGAAAATATTTAAAATGAATTTCCACAGGCTCAGATTAATTCGAGAAAAAACGCAAGCTCTGTCATTTCACCCATTTAAATTAAAAAGTCCAAGCTTCAAAACGTACGACGTGTGTTGAAAAAGTAACATGAATCTTGCCACGGTCTTTTTGTTGTTTTAAAAAACATCTAAAAAAAATCTGCTATAATGGTTGTTTACTTTTTTGTCCGCCGTTAAAATAATAATACAACTTTAATAATACAATAATAACAATACTTCTTTGCAGAATTGACACGAGCCTTTTCTTGAGTCATTGTCAAATTGTGTCTGATCCAACGCGAACATAACTTTCGCACAGCTAAGCATATATGCTGGTGGAACTAATGCTTAAGGTTGCCTCAATCTCACAATAGGTGACATGACGATCTTGCTTAATCATTTTGCACACAGCATCGATGTTTTCTGGCACAACAGCTGATTTTAGATGATCTTCACGAAACTCATCGGACAGCGAACTACGACCACGATTGAATTCACTAAACCAGCGATACACGGTGGTTTTTGATGCAGCTCCATCGTCAAAAGTCAAATTAAGTTGATTGATGCACTCTTGTTGTGATAATCCACGTTGAAAATCGTAAAAAATCATCGCACGAAAATGTTCACGATTCAGTTCCATTTTTTGCCGAGACGAAACGAAAGAAAAACTAAATATAAAATAAACAAATAGCGTCCGTGCGACAAAATGTTCTGAGTACGTATATCGTCAAAAATGTCAAACTTTACGATGGAACCGTCAGATGGACTCACATCACAACAGTGTTGCCAATTTCCGAAATATAAATAGTGACCCTCGTATTCTAGATCGCTATGATCGAAAAGGCAAACAGAAAACAACGCTGCAATCATGTGCCAATCTCTATAATAGCCAAACTATCCATCCCAACTTGCAAGCTTGAATGATTCAAGGATTCAATACTATCTCAAATAAAGAGTTTTTTATGTATTTAGGGGTTTAGAAGAAACACTAGCATAAATGTATATAATATATATCTAATGGGAATCACTTTGAATACAAAACTTGCTGAAAAAGCGATATTAAACGTATTAAACGATTTCACAGACGCACATCACACAATTCCGAACGAACAATTCGGTTTCCGTGCTAAACATTTATGCTTCCATCAAGCTGCCGGCGTCGCAGCAACTATCCACCAGGCAATGATAAAAGGTCGAAAAACTGGAGCCATCTTCTTAGATGTCTCCAAAGCTTTCGACCAAGTATGGCACCACGGTCTACTTAAAGTAAAACAACTAGGTCTACCGAATGACCTAATATCCCAGATAGATTTATACTTGGATGGTAGATCCTTTCAGGTGAGTATCGGTGGCGCAGTCTCCTCTCGTAAACAAATCTCCACAGGAGTCCCGCAAGGCGCTCCATTAGCCCCAGCCCTATTCAACCTTTATATGACTGATTTCCCGCTCTACAAACTTTCCTACACAGCATTTTATGCAGATGATACCGCTTTCTTCACAACCGGTTACTGTCCCGACGGAATACGCAATAGACTCCAAGTACAACTGAACCAAGAGATAGCGTGGTACAAATTCTGGCGGCTTCAGATTAACCCGAGCAAAACTCTATTATTAGGCTATTCTGTTCCACCGCAAGAAGGAGCTTCGCGCTTATCACCTTCAAATCGATAAAGTCCCTATCCCATGGCTCCAGAAAGTTTCATACCTCGGTCTCCAGTTCTGCTCCAGTTTCCAATGGTCTGCCCAAATTCAGCACGCCAATTGCAAAGAAAATGGCGTGTACAGCCTATTATTTCCCCTACTCTGCAGAAAAAGTAACGTTCCAATCCTACAGAAAGCGACTCTGTATAAAATGCTAGTCCGTCCAATCTGCCTCAATGGAGCACATGTGTGGTACAGGTATGTCTCGGAGAGACAACTTGAACTACTCCAAGTGTTCCAATGCAAAAAAGTCCGTGAGCCTCATGATTTATGAGGAACGTCAATACACACACCTCGAATCAGGCGTCCCGCTTGTGAAAAATTTCATAAACATACTCTGTGTGAGGTTCTCCATAGGAACCTTAGAACACGATAACATCTTAATAAAATCCCTATCCGTCCACAAATCCTGGTAGTAAACAAACTACGACAGTCCCAGTCGTAATTCAGGTTCTCTGTCGCCCGCAAAACAATCATATCCCGAACCTGAAGCGACATCAACCGAAGACCATTTGGTTCTAGCTGGTCATACTAGTAAAGGAAAAAAAAACTTTGAATACATTATTTTAAACCATATTAATTTTAAACCATCTCGTGTCTACACTTCAACGGTAAATTTTAATGTTTCAATTTGGTAATCTCATAAGAATTTTTAACACTTTCTCCCTTTTGAAGAAAATTACGTGTTGTAGTACCTTTAAAATAAATCAATAAACAAATAAATGGAGTTTAACCAACGATAATTATTAAATTCAAAATTAACAATCGACTAGTATGTTTTTCGTTGGTATTTTACGAGTGTTTAAACCATCAATTGTACAATCTCGATATTCTATTGTTTTGAGCGTACAAATTATAAGTTTTATGGCTTTGCTTATACATATGTATGCACAGAAACAAGACGTTTAATAGGTATTTAATGTTTCAACGCCGCTTGTTATATACAACTTTTTCTAAGCCATCTTAATTTGTATTTAATAATGATACACTTTGTTTCTATAGGAGAAAAAAAAATTGCGTGTCTATAAAACTTCGGACCATTTTGTATCGAGTTCAATGCCAAATAAAAAAATATACATTATGTGTTTTCAATTATAATTTTCATGGTTTCGAATAATATCTATACGTTTTGGGATCGGGCAGTTTTTTTTAATTCCTAATACAAGTCAATGAAACAATGAACTACCATGCTTTTAATATCACTAATAAAAAAATGGACTAAATATAACACGTTTTCAAATAGGGCGTGGCTATTGGAGGTCATTATTTTTACATATGAAACGAATAGACGTGTACGATGCCATCAAGAGTCGAATGATTAAAATGGAAATGGACAGGTCGCAAAGTAAGAAAGATAAATCATGTTGTCCTTCGATACCAAAACGTCCGCATTATCTGATGATGATATTTTCATTCAACATAACACTCAAGTGATAATATTTAGCAGGTTTTTTTTGTCTAACACAGGTCTCTTGATTTTGGACTGGTTGTACGAATTACGAATATCGTAAGGATGATTAATTGTTACAAGCAAAACTGCGAAAATGTTGATTTTTCAAGGTCTGCTACATAATTATCGAAGTTTTGAAAATTATCTTTCTGAACAGAAAGTTGAATATGAGTAGACTAACGGGCGATGAGTATTTTAATCTTTATCTAGACAAAGAGGCAAAGTATTTTAATGCGTTTTGCCTTGAGATATTCGGTTTTCACAGAATGTTTGAACACCTGTCCATAACTTATCGATTAACATACAGAGATTTAAAAGTTCACATTCAAAACAACATATTTTTTTATTAATTTTAAAAATGGCATTAAATTTTAGTATATTAAAAAAAAAACTATTTATTTACTCAATTTTGGTTGAGTTCAATTTATTGTTATTTAGCAACTAATTATTTCTTATTGTTGAATTTTTCAGTGTTGTGTTCCATGATAGTATGATATAACACTGTTTTCCAAGGAAACTAGTTATAATGAAGAGATTTAGAGGATTTTAATTAGGTTTTATATAGACCCAGGAGTTTTTGGTTTAAGCTCAAACACTCAAATCACACAAAAGACAAACAAAAGTAACGGTAAATATAATACTAAACTTTTATATTTATAGCAAGCAAATGGGATTTCCAACTCGAATTCAAGTATATAACATATATTTATCTATAGACGCTTTAGAAACATTTTGATTCTGTTACTTATAATACGGTTTAGTTTTTAAAGTTATGATCAGTTAGAAAACAACTTTTCCTTTAGAATACTTAACTATATAAGATATTCACTTCTAAGTGTTATAAAAAAGTGTATTTTCATAAAATGTAGTTGAAAAGAAGACATTTATGGCGATTTTTATTCAGTAAATCAACTAACAAAGTTGAAAGATGTAGAGCTGAGAGTTTAAATAGAATACCAAAAAAGAATAACTAACCTAATAACTTCAAAAGATTTAAAAGTAGTGGATAACGATAGACAGTAAAAAATAATAAGGTACAATAACATTTTCATAAAATTCAATATTCTTCAATTAAGAGAATTTATTATTGGATAATTAATTTGATTAACTGTCCTTACTAATCACTTCCTGTCGAGATATTTTTTAAAATACGGACACTACTCGAACTAGTTGTAATATATATAGACAAAAATAGGTCACGAAACAGTCATTCAATTTAATTTTGTGCCAGTTACAGTATCATAATACCAAAAAGAAATAAAAATGTTTAAGTATTAGCAACACTGTTTACTTGAGTCCATTTACAACCACAATGAAACGTACGTTTTCTAAACTGGTACAATTTTTCCGGCTCTTGATATATTTCAACATGTTCCTGCTTTTAAAGCACAATGACCATTTCAACAGTGAAAGGTTCCAACGTAACTGAGTTACCAATTTTTTTCAGAGTCCATTAAAACGCTTAAGAGTATGTGGTAAACTAACTAACAAAACGCTTCGAAATCTTATTTTTTTTATTTGGTTTTGCAGCAGATAAACATAGCTATTAATGACTGGAGCTTGGGAGTGGAAGCAGTTGCTCTTAATAGCTATAAAATCACAGTTATAGGCCTCTGGAAATTCTTGATAAGCAAATGATTCTATTAAATTACAATAAAATTGTATAACTTAATTTTTTTTCTTAAACTAATGCGTCCTCAACTAAACACTCTGTAACAATTAGATTCACAACCGGACCCGGTAGGTGGCTCTGCGATAGGGTTCCAGGATTTATCATTTAAACATTTTTCGATTACAAAATGTGAGTAAATTTTTTTAGTATTACATATTTTATTAATTTTCTTCGTTATCTGAAAAAACAAAGACTATTTCTTGAAAAATATTAATTATTATTTATCTAACTTACATTATGTCAAAGATTCTCGATTTACAAGCGTCCTGAACATTATAATATATTTATTATATTGCTATTATGGCTTTATTGTATTGTAATATGTTATATACTACGACTTCAAGGACAATAGTTATTGTTCAAAGTTGACCTTTATGTGGTTATGTGATATATGTTCCGTACCATGTATAAATTAAAAATTCCGCAACACTTAACAAAAAATATAATAAAAGGTTGGCCTACGCTCTATTATAACAATCCCTTTTCTATTTTTAATCATTCTGTCACATGAGCGAGTATTATTTAACACTATATTCTCCGTTGATTGTAATACTATTTAGTCTAATTGTATATAAATGTAGAAAATACGTGAGAATATGTTGTTAAGTGGACAAAAATAGTAACAAAAGGACAGGTATCGTGTATTAGATGATAACACCAGTAGGCGACACGTTTTAAAAATCCATTAGTGTACTAGGTTGTTCAATAAGTTCGTGGAACGCGCAAGAAGAGGTAGAAATCAAGGGGACCTAAGTCCGCCAAGTTTTGTAAACTGGGACTTGTTTTTACCAGTTTGGAGGCAATTTCCCTAACTAAATTACTTTTTCCACACCAAAAAAATTATCTTTCGACTCACCTCTAGTCTATTTGTGGATCTTGCTGACTGCCGTTTGTACATTTTTTATAGCTTTAGACAGAGAATGGCGTCAAATTTACTTTAAGTGTTAACAAATAGTGAAATTATAGAACAGAATATATTAAAAATTTAAATTGTACCTAAGTTGACTCAGAGCCAAGTCCAATTACGGCCGAAAAGAAAATAGAATCATAATAGAAAGAAGAAATCTCGACACGTGCAAAAAAATAAGACGATAATTAGAATGTGACCTAGTTAAGCATGAACAATCCGAAATGTTAATTGAATTTCCAGTTTGCAAACGATGGAAAAAAGGATACTACAATGAAAAAAAGCCACCTACACGATGTAAAAAAGACAATAAATTAACGAAGGAATTGATTACAATTAAAGTAATTTACGAGCGGCATTATTTAAGTCAAATGTCTGATGATGCAATTTTCAGTCCTGTATTTTCTAAAACATTAAATCGAAAAAATTATAAAATAGATAATGGGACAAAAAATGGTGAATGGGATATTTATTATAGCATATCTCTTTATCTGTTTTGGTTTCTTAAAATATCTCAAATCCTAATAATTAATATACGTTTTATAAAAACAGTTAAGTTAGGTTGTTTTACAGTTACTTATATTGCATTTCGCAAAATAATAATAAAAAAATGTGTTTTTTGATATATTTAATTGCGTATATAAAAATTGGCGTCTGTTTTTTTAATATATATTTTAAAGTCTCCTGTTACCAACTATGAGTTTATTTGGACTAGACCTACAGTTTAACGTGGGCTCTGAATCACGGTCCTTACCCTTAAGCCTAGCGACTGGCGAGGGACCAATTTTAGAAATCATCCCAGAAGACATCCGGTCTTACCCAGCCTGGTTACTAGCGTGACTGGGATCATTTTCCTTGTCGGATTTTACACTCTTGCCTACGACAATCACAAATATTAAACAATCACAAACATAAATTTAGGACCATGCCACAGCAGGATTCGAAACCGCGGCTATCGCAACAGTAGGAGGATTTTATTATTTTATTATTTTTCTTATTTTACCCCTGCGCCACCAAGCCGGCTGCGTCGGTTTTTTAGATTCCATTCCATACGATTTAAATCCATATTAATATTTTTATTTATTTTCGGACCCTTAAATATCAGATGTTTTGTTTTCTTTATAACAGCACAAATTAGGTTAATAGGAAAATTATTTAATGGCAAGTACGCGCAATTTCCTGTCTAGTTTTGTGTATTTACAATGCCTCAGTAGGTGAGACAATTTGTTAGCTATGCAACAATTTTAACATTATTAGCCACCCATACAATAACAAGTTTATTTATAAATACGGTGGTATCAGGTGACGATAGCATCGCATAGATTAATGTAATCATGCAGTCAGATTTGAGCCAAAAATAGGAAGTCGTGTTTTTATAATTGTTTCCTTTTTTAAAATGCCGGTTAAAAATAATAATCACGACGGGTGGTACCTACACCATTCTAAAGGAGTTCATAAATAGCTGGAACTATTGTAAGGGTTGAGGAACGATATTCTAATATTCTACGGCTTTATATTTATACTGATATTTTTTTATTATTTAATAATATCCCAGTAATTTTACTAAAAATGATAATGTGAACAATATATTATAGCAACCTAGTAAATCAATACTAATAAGCTGTTTGTTTTTAAAAAGTACTTATTTTACGATAGACTCCTTGGGCTTAACATCTACGTCACTGTTTTTTAATGTGCAATGAGGTTTACTTATGATTTCACTGAACTAGATCAAACAGTTTTACTGTCTTTAATATTCAGACTAAGCCATCAATATTAAGAGCTAGAGAACCTCAACATTGATGTACTGATGGAGCCTCTGTTTATGTCTTTGGGTATAATTCCTGATAACGTTATCGACAATTTGTATTGCTTTGGTTGGTACAACCCCAGAATTGACCACCATAAGTCCACACTGGTTTCAAGACTTATCGGTAAAGCAAAAGCTTATTATATACTGACAGCTAGCATATCTACCCAATATCCAGCACATTTCTTGTACTTGAGCTCGAGTTTTTCACATTTTTCCTTAACATGTGGTTTCCAGCTGATTTTAGCATCAAGGGTAATGCCAAGATCTATGGCTATATTTCCATACGAGACAACTTACTGATTTATTTATATTAACTTGTGTTTGATTGTTTTATTGGCGAAATCAATATGCACCGACTTATTTTCATTAATGTTGATGCGTCAGCATTAACTTGCGGAAATTGTTGTTTGGAACATTTCGGTTGTTTCAACGTTGTTATCTCCAATGCCCAATGCAACAGTGTCATCTGAGAATGTAGCAATAACATTTAAATTGAATATAGGCAAGTTCCGCATGTATAGCAGATAAAGGACTGATCCTAATGCACTTCCCTTATATATGATTCTAAAATTGTTGAATATTGGTCAGGCAGCAGCATCTAAAAATATTGCATTGATGATTCTATGAACGTGATCATTCGTGGAATCTGGTCTTCTGAAACCAAATTAATGATCAGTTATAAGATGCTTTTCCTCAATGATTGGTTATATTTTTTTCAATAAATGTTTTTCAAATAACTTGGACATCGTCGGCGATAGTGATATTGGCCGGTATGACACTGTTTCATGAGTTGGCTTTCCTCATTTAGGAATTACAATTATTTCAGCCGCTTTGTAAAATTGTGGCACATATAATAGTTGAAGCATTTATTAGGTTGACGATATTAATTAGTAATTTTATTGGATGTTATTTAATGTCATCCACTGTATGGGGTTGAAACAAAAGCAAGTCCACACATAAATTCACTTATGGTGTCATATTATAATTGTTTCATTTCATGTCTCAATTCGAATGTAAGATTATTCAACTTACTCTTATCTTACTGAGCACTGGAATAATGTATTAGCATATGACACTTGGATGTTATTTATTTTAATAGAAATGTGTTGATTTCTCTTATATGTAAAATTGACAGAAGGATAGATTTGGTGTTATTCATATAGATTCTTCATTGCTTGGCCGAATTGTTAATGTGTCTCCTCAAATGACTCATTAACAAAGTTATTGCAGCAGTTTTTATATTCAAATGACACATTATTTTTAAATCACAGTAGTACCTCAAGAATTAATGATATTAACTTATAATAGACCAAAAAAATGACCTTAACAAGACGAATTTCAGATTTTCTCCTTTGTTTCGTGTGACCAGTATATACAGTTTCATTCGGTCTCGATTTCTCTCAATTTCCTTACACCACTTCATGATTACAGTTAGACAATGTAGTACTCAGGTTCAATGCGCTATATTGGAGAAATTTCGTAATATTTATTATTATTATTGTAATTTTATGCATCTAACTATCATGGAAGATTATAAATCGTTGTTACCGTTATATTGTTGATGCATTATTAAAAAGAAATATCCTTTTGAAGCAACGACACAGAATATTTTAGACAAGTACCGACGTTACATAATAAAACTTTTAACTATATGCTAGAGGCTTCTTTTTATTCCTTGGTATCGATACATTACTATGTAAAATACTGTGATAATAAAATAAAATGGAATAGTTGATATTTTATTATTTTTAATAGTCTTGTTCACAGATATGATGTTAAACTGTTAAACCACTAATTTTAATAAGTAAAAATACAAAGGAGTCGTTCAGGAACTAAATATAAAAATATAACACTTTTAATTAAAAAACTGAATGACAAAAACTGAAACATGACTGAATGACTTGAAAATAAGGAATGTTTCAGACCCCTGGGTTCGCTACCTAGTCTAGGTGGTTTAGACAAATGACTAACCAAACTAGATCAATAAAAAGTTATTATCCCCGTCGAGAATCGAACCTGCAACACCCGCGCGTGAGCTGAACGCTCTAACCATTACACCATAGAAGGACTTCGCATATAATATGGTTAGTGCTTAAAAAGCAAACTGAGTATCTTTTACACTTAACTACTTCACCATCAGATTCCACCATCAGATCCTGATTTGGTTCCAATAGGACCACCTCTTCGAAAATGCACATCTTTCGAATAATTGACGAAAAATGGGTGAACATACATTAAAAAATATATATATATATATATATATATATATATATATATATATCCTCCTCCTCCTTTATTGAAGTCGGTTAAAAATAGATAAGTGTCAACACGAAACAATGTCGTATAAGACATATATTCAAATGTATTAATGTATGATTTTTTCTTGGTCAATATCGAGTTGCCTACGCTCTTTGGGTAATGCTGCATAATATGTATATTATAACATGTACTGTGAGTCAGCGCAAACACTTTTTGTTGTTTAGCCAGTTCATTAGTCCATTTAGAGTAAACCAATGTGTACTTTCCTTGTATCATGAACTGTACAACCTACATTTTCTCATTGTTATACCGGAAATATTAGACGGTTTTTCGTATTTCGTTTCACTAAAATAATATATACGGTTTTGGTCTTCAATATTCTTAAACCGGTTGTTATTTCATCTATTGGATATAAATCTACATATATTATTCATTTTTGGTTTATGTTTCTTAATGGTTCCCATCAATACAACTTCTAAATACCGATTCGTAAAACCCAACATTAAAAAAAACCGAATAGAAAGGTTCTAAGACACCTACATATATTTTTGACTAGTCTTGTGCAAATTTTAATTATACGAATCACCATTATGACTAATAGTTGTCGTTCAAATTTGTACATACGTTATATTTTGTCTATTTACAGAGAAACGTATATATTACAAATGTTTAGTATCCAAAAAAATCGATTCCTTTTAAAGATTTTTATTACTACAAAAGTTGTACAACAATAAAAACCAGTTTTTCAATGTTGTCGAAACAAAAACGATGTCAACGTATGATTTTACTTGGTTACAGTATAAGAAAAAATACAAAAATGGTCGGATTTTTATTTACCACATCGGTTACAAAATGTGCAGTTAAGCTGATTATTTTTTTATTGTTCGCTCTTTCATGGTCAAATAAAGTTAGTGAAAAAAAAGCAGGAAATAGCAGGAATATCAAAACAATAGGGTAAACTGCCAAACAAAACAGAGACTGTATGGTAATAATAATTAAATAAGTTATAACAATATATTTGCGTGCAAAATAATTACCAGGCATTGTTGTTGTTTTTTCATTTCGTCACACTAACATTCCTTTTTTCTCTCTCAATGAATGAACGGTAGATGAAATTAATGATAAGCTCATTAGGGGCAATGTCAGAACTCACACAGGGATTTATTTTTAATCATTGGTAATAATTAGTGTTTTTAATAACGGTTATAATCGAAATAATTGAATGATCATTCGATTCATATTATACTGCTGATAAAATCTTCAAAAAATGTGTCAAAATTTCACGTCATTCTAACCATTGCTTTACAAGTAATTTTTTTTAGTTAAACAAATATTTGTACAATGGTGTATTTATGTGTTTAAACATTGAACACAAATATAATATTGTTGATATTAAAGATATCGAGTTGTTCAAACAAAATATAAATGAGCTCCTATGTTTCTTTGATATTTTTTGGTAAATTACGTATCAAAATCTAATACAACAAATTGTTGGGTAAATAGTCTATAATGAATGTCATGAAAACTGATACATATGATAAAACATCAATAGGTAGATAGAGATAACATAAAAAAATAATATAAACATGAAATTACCTTATTATTGAATGATGATTTATGAGAAAATCTTTTTAGTTTAATATATAAATCAACAAAGACAACATTCGCAAATAAAGCTCTGCTTAAAATAACTCTTGTTTCACACCTTAATTATATTCATAATCATTTAATATTCGATCAAAATCGAAATAACTCGGTTGTTATAATCATATGAAGAATTTATTTAGCTAAAATCATTATCATAAACAGAAAAAAGGAAAGGGATGTTTTATTATAGCCTTTGCTTATCATCATATTTACCATAAATTATAATACATCTAAGAATAAGCTCAATAAAATGCTTGTTAATATAAAATTAATTTTAAAAGAAGTAAAAATGATCCGATATGCTTACAAGGTAATTTAAAGATATACATTTTGGTTAAGAAGTTAATTTTGGCGGTGTGATTTTTTCTGGTAACACACCTTAATGAAAATAACGTTTTTTCTTGTTACCCTGAATATTTGATTCAGAAAGTGGAGCTTGGAGAGGTGTTGAGATGGTAGAAAACTCTCTAGGTAACATACATATATATTTCCTGAGAGTCGGGGAAATTTTAGTGATAAGCAGAGAGGTAGTAAAAAAGGTATCAGTACATATGCTGGTAGATTACTATTGGTCTTTAACAAGAGATTGTTATAAAAAAAACATAATTTTTACACATGTTTTTTCTTTAAAACTTCTATGCACATTAATTAAACAATAAAACAACGATTAGTAATAATTTTCAATAAATATTTAATAATTAAGAATATATTTCTTTCTCATAATTATTGTTTTTTTAAGTCTAATATGAAAATTTAGTTACGTGAATTGATGCCATAAAATTATTCGAAATCGATCTTACATAAAGGACAACAAAACTATAATTGACCAGCATTTGCAAAAGGTTTTGCTATTTCTGTTTAATCAAATAAAAATTCTACTACAATATGTTTTCTCTTTGAGTTTAAAAATTATGTATTAACATAGGATTTGTATAATTTAATACACTCATTTGCCTATATTCACAATATAAAACCGTTTTTTCCTCAGTAAATCGCCGATATTTACTAATTGATTGAATCTTCTTCGATTTCTGTTGGGAACACGAGAAAAATATGGTAATTTTCTAATAAAATGATGGGATCTAACGGTTGTTCGTCCTTTTTTTTCTCTCGCTGTCTCGAAGATAAGTTGTCGAGCAGAATCGAGAGAAGATAAAACGAGTTTATATAATACGGTTTAAATATACACAGCTCAGCATACTGCGGAAGTACAGTCCTTCTGTCGTCAAGTGAGATTAAGATATCAGGTTGTTCTTATGGTTTGTTATATACTGAACAAGTTACTATTATTTGTTTATTCCCACATTTTTAATCTGTGCCTGTACTTTCATAGGTGAATCACCTTAAATTCATGTGCAAGATAAAAAAAAATATGTTGAGTCTGCTGTGATTACCTTATCAAGTTGTAGACAGGATTTATTTATTTTTGATTTCCTGTAATAAATTCGTAATAAGAATGGTTATAATTAATTAATAACTAGTAATCAATCTATAAATTATCTGGTTCGAGATCATCCTGTCAATAATGAGGATCCATGGTGCTTCATTATCGCATTGATTTAGTACGAGGGTTGCCTTTTATATTTTGGGATTTGAAAACAAAACATAATTTATCAAAGTAGCTTGTGATTTTTTAATATGTTTTCCAACAAGATACATGTTTTCATGTTTTGGAACCAATTTCTAAATCAATTTCTTAACTTTTGGCGTTGAAGTATATATAAAACAGCCATCTTTAACAAAACTGCTTCTTCTGCAGCTGTAGCAAGACTGCAGCTGTTAGGATTAATTCATGGATGAGTTAATAAATTAACGTTCCAAAAATTGATTTACTATGGTTGAGAATACAATGATAACGAAATATAACCAGAATGTGTACTGCTCCCACACTGTATCAATTTTGCTGTTAAAAAGTAATACTTAGAGGTATTAGTATTTAGTTAATGCACCTTAAAAGTTAACAATGCTTATTAAAAACGTCATACTTTAAGGTAATAACAGAAGTTACCAGAAAACAAGACTAGTTCAGTATAATGCCGAAATATAAAAGGCAACCATCTTACTAAATATGTCTCGATATTCTCACATAACAGGTCAATTGAAAAGTCCCCGACCTGACATATAGATGGCGCTACTAGAATTAAATGTCCATCCATATAAATCCATATGTTTTTAGTTAGCCCTAACCCACAAAAGATGGGTGTATAAATTTGACAGCTGTCCGGTTATTAGTTTGTGAATTATAGCATTTTGAAGTGAAGCAACTTTTGTTATTGTGAAAAAAATGGATAAAAAGGAATTTTGTGAAGTTGAAGCAAAAACTTGGCTTGATGACGAGTTTCCGCACACTGCCCCAGGAAAATCAACGATCAAGGATTGGTATGCTAAATCTAGACGTGGTGAAATGAGCACCGAAGACGGTGAACGCAGTGGACGCCCAAAAGAGGTTGTTACCGACGAAAACATTAAAAAAATCCACAAAATGATTTTAAATGACCGTAAATTGAAATTGAATGAAATAGTAGACACTCTAAAGATATCAACTGAACGTGTACATCATATCGTTCACGAATATTTGGGTATGAGAAAGCTCTGTGCAAAGTGGGTGCTGCGCGAGCTCACTTTTGACGAAAAACAACGACGAGTGGATGATTCGGAGCAGTGTTTGAAGATGATCAAGGGTAAATAAAAGCGAGTTTTTGCGTCGATATGAGACAATGGATGAAACATGGCTCCATCATTTCACTCCGAAGTCCAATCGGTAGTCATCCGAGTGGACTGCACACGATGAACCCGCCTCAAAGCGTGGGAAACGCAACAGTCGGCTGGGAAGGTTATGGCGTCTGTATTTTGGTATGCGCATGGAATAATTTTCATTGACTATCTTGAAAAAGCAAGGACCATCAATAGCGCTATTACACAGCGTTATTGGACTGTTTGGAAGGACGAAATCGCTGAAAAACGGCCGCATTTGAAGAAAAAGAAAGTGCTGCTTCACCGAGACAATAAACCGTATCAGAAGTAAGTGAAAACGATGGCAAACATTCATGAATTGGACTTCGAATTGCTTCCTCATCCACCGTATTCTCCAGATCTGCCCCCCAGCGACTATTTCGCCGAGAGATGATCGCCGAAACTGAGGCATATTTTGAAGCAAAGGACAAATCGTACTACAAAAATGGTATCGAAAAGTTAGAGGGTCGCTATAATCAGTGTATCTCCCTTGAAGGGAATTATGTTGAATAAAGAAAACTAATTTTGCCAAAAAAATGTCTTTTACTATGGTAAGCCGGGGACTTTTCAACTGACCTGTTAATATGAAGAAACAGTAACTTCTCATAATGAAAAGATTCATTAAATATTTCGAATGCAATATTGATGGTTATAAATTTATCCTTTTTAAATATCAAGTATAGAAACTATTATTGAATACTACGAAACTATAAATTATATCTGTAAATGCGTTTCCGCTGAACATTACGAAATAAAAAGCAATTTACAACTTCGTAAAGGAAACGCTAAGGAAATTAAAAATAAATTATTGTGACTTGTTCACTGCCACCAACAGAAGAAACAAGTTTATTGGAATAGACTTTAATAACTAGACAGAGCGTTCAGGAAACCTTACATTCGCAGATAACACGCCATATATTCTCAAGTGGCATAAATCTCTTGCAACATTATGTGCTTTAAGAAAGTCTACGATGAAAAAATTACGTAAGCCAGAAGCGAGTGAATCAGCTTCCATTATGACCAGAACAAAAGCGAACCAAAAAAACATATCGAACATTGGCTATCTGAAAATAAGATATCGACTATCAACTATATGATTAAATCATTTACTAACATCAATAATAACGTATAGAATCTAAAAATACACCTTTTATTTGCATGCCTGCAATGGTAAAACTGTGAGATTATTTTTATATTGTTTTATTTTTCACAGAAAATATTATATACATTAACAACAGCACTATATGTGTACTATATCAATACTTTATAGGTCACTGAAATATTTAGAATAGTAGTGTTATGTTACTAAATATTCTATTAATTTAAGGGGTTATACCATTAGTTTACATCTTGCATAATTTCTTCAAAAAATGATTCAAATTCAATTTAAGAGAAAAACAACTTTTATATATAATTTTTGAGAGAGTTTGGTCCGAATGGGATGGGATGGGCATCTTCCAAATTAACCATGACATTTCATCAGATTGACTGGGTATATTTACAATACCGCCCCAGAAAAGATTACTTGTGGAAGTATTTAGGATTTTAGCATTTATAACTAATCACGCGTTGTAAAAAACAATTAAATGTCAAACTTCGGCCAAATAATTGAAAATAAGCATTGACCTAAGCCTTAAAGGCTTAAAATGTTTCGTTAAATCGATTTATTCGTTTTTCAAACCCCAAAAATAATAGATATAGCCCCTTTACTAAACATTTCTAAGCTATAAGGATTGTGAATTAATTTTAAGTAAAAATGCTTCTTTAAAATGTCTCTGCTAAATGTTATGCGAAAAGTGATATCTTTTAAATAATAATCTTCATATATCGAAATATATTTGATGAAGAATAAGCTATCAGCTACAATTATGCCTCAAAATACCTCTGTACATGTAGTCTTCCGTGAAATATAATGAAGAGCTTAAATGACGTCTCTTATGTGCATTTTGATATAAGGACATTTAAAAATATTGTATACTGATTTCGGTTGATAATTCCAAAATAGACTCTTACAGAAAAGCAAAAATAAAGATTATGTTCGTAAAGGAAATGGAAAATCTCAGTTGAAATTTGGAAAATCTCTGAAGAAATAAGTATTGTTTGAAACAGTAAGATTATTTTCATCCATTCTAATTTAATAGCAAATTTTGTAGTCGTCAATGAAGTGTATTAATTGATGTATTGGTTTAATTGTTCAATGACTAAAAATAATTCAAATATAAAAATTTTGTTTAAATCTAACTGTGAATGAATTTTATGAGATTATTCAAAAATGAAATTCATAGAAGATCAGTCAAATTATAATAAGTTAATTAATTTTAACAACTTTAACTAGCATTTCTGTTGCTATTTTAACTTAATTATATTTGCATTTCTACGAAGCTGACTATACTACCATCCATAATAATACATCAATTTTACCGGACAAATCACTTACGGCAAAACCTAGCGGTAAGCCGTGGTTTCCTACTAGTATTCATCTCGATGCCTTTGCGGTTTGTCCATTACAAAACGTAACTAGCCAACGGGAAGTCAATTTAAAGAAATGATTTCTTATTAATAATTTCCAATGTATAATATTTTTTTCTTTTGCTGAACGAAGCGTAGTCACGTAGATCCCTTCATGAAGTGTTACTTTTGATAAACTACACTCATACAAATATTCATTATCCTTTGAAGGCACTCGAATTACGAAAAAAAGGTGAACCATCACTCGCATCATTAATGTGGAAAATTGCTTTGCAACGAACAATTTCATACGAGGACAGTTAAAAACTTAACTAACATACGAATCCAAGTCCGAGGGGATTTTCTGATGATTATTTCGAAGCAAGGATGAGGTAATGACCACCGTCGGATGAAAAACGAACACTCATCCTGTCAAGGGAGAAAAATAAATATATTAATGATGTAGGAACACGCGATAACTCAAAATTAGACAAACAATTTAAGTGGTGCCTTTTTGAAAAGTCACTGTTCGTCTTTTAAGCATAGGACCACACAAAAATCGATGTAAAACTGAGATTTCCTGACAAAATAAAGACGTTAACGAATTCTTAAGACTGCACTTAAATGTCATACTAAAAATCCGAGATATTTGATATCATTACCATATCCTGTTGAGGTTTGTTCGTAAGGTTTCAGACTGATAATTGCCAATACTAATTATATTCCCAACACCTTGTATACTATCGAGTCTACCTACAAGCCTTGCCTTAATACGTCTGTAAAAATGAAACTTAATCACAGGAAGGCCAGGTGACCAGAATACAAAACCAGAATATGATCATATTTAAAGTAATAACTGCATCCATTTACGTTGTCTTATGCTGGTTCGTGTAAATAATTTTAATGTTACCATAATATTAATAGAGTCGTTGTTGCTGTTTTCATTAAAATTTACTTGGCCAATTCGTGAATGCGTCATAAAAATCATCTTCATTCATTTTTCTTGGATTTGATCTGGTAAATTGGGCGATTTAAAATAGTTAAATTAATCCCGACATTTTTTAATCTTAGCGGTTTTCTTGGTCGATTAGAAAGGTTTTGCATTCATGCAAACAGCTGTTCAAGTTGCAGACATTTACATTATTATTTAACTTGTATAATTACTTTAATTGCTACTAAGTTATTTTATGTATTTATTGCACACTGGTAACTGTTAATTTTAAGAAAAAAGTAGAATAAGATTACATAAACCTAAGCCTTGACTAGTTTTTAAACAATTGACCTTGTTAATTATATATATATATATATATATATATATATATATATATATATATATTTATATAAAATATAATAAATAATATACAAAAATCCAGAGCTACTAAATTAACTGTGCTAAGAAAAGTTAAAAATATCAAAATCCACATTACCATCTTCAGAAGAATTCAGTTAAATACAAATAGTTAACTAGTTTTTTTCGTCATCATATTTTAAATCATTTCATTAAAGCCATTTTGGTTAAAAATCTGTCATCTGTTATTAAAAATAGAATATTCCAATAGTTTTCAACGCCTACCAAAACTATAAATATCATAGATGATGTGTATTTTTATAGAAAAAAAATATCTTAAATAAGGAGATAATGGAACACCGTTTCTAAGGTGGATTTCTTCTTAGAAAAATCAAAATCAAGTAAGATCTAGTGATTTTTCAACAGAATATATCTTATCTTAGTGAAAGATATCGGAAAAAAACATGCATTATATGCAATGAATTGAATTTGAATGATACTAATATAATAATAACAGAAAGATGATTACGTTATAAATCAATTTTCCAAAAATAGAATAGAGTCTAACGCAAAAAAGCATCAAATGTATTTTAATATGTCCCGAATACGACTAAAATTTAAATTAATTTGTAGAAAATTATAGATGTTTTTATCTAGGAATATTCGATAAACCATAATTTAATATTAATTACGGAGAGTCTAAAAAAAAATATCGTTTTATTTGTGTTATTAAATGGGACCCGGTTACAATTTCAATCATTGCAAATAAATCAATTTATTTTGTCTTCTGGCATCACCTTTCACTTGACATTATACCTCTAATAAAAGTCTAAAACAATTGAATAGAACAACGTTTTCGATGCAGATAGTAAATCGGCAACAATACGAATTATCTTCACCTGAATTAATTCAAATTGTTAAATTAACGAATTATATAAGCGCCATATTTTTTATAAGAAATTCTCGTAAGTAATGAAATTAATCTAAAACGTTTAGTTCAATATTTTTTTGGGGACAATACTTGTAACATTAGTTAAAAAACAAAGAGCTTAAAACAATTATAACTAAAAATACATTCTCGAATTTGGAGGTCTTAATTAACGAGTTAAAAAAAGGTAAATAATGTTTAAAAAACACACACAGAGACCAAACATATCGATACAGATTACAATTTAAACTTTTAGTAACTACAAAGGCTTGTTTCATGCGAAACGAAGGAGAAGGAGTGTTTGTTACGTACGTCTGATACAAAACAAGTTGAGGCTGCCGTAATGTAAAATGAATATTTCATTTAATTGAACTAGATTGGGTGGGACTAAAACATGAACGCTCCTTATTTTATTCCGAGGGCAGTACTTCAACGCAAGTAAAACGAGAAAAAAAATGAAATCAGGTTGGTTTAATTGTTACTGGACAATAAGAAAATGTCAACGGGAAAATTATATAGAATACTTTACATTTTTAATAAAATTTAAACCAATACATTCTCTTTTGTCCTCTGTTAACTGAAAACGTGTGCCTTGAAGTCACAATTTGAGTTTTGGATAGAAAAATAGGTTAAGAGGAGCGATATATGGTGAAGAGGGAGGCCCTTTGGTGGTATTTGGTGATTCTTTGTATTATAATATTCGTAAGTTCGTAAGTTTAGTTGAAATAATGTACTAAAAATGTTCAAATAGAAAGAAATCGTCGTTAACATAACCTTGTATGGTTCTGTTAAATATACACTAGAATACAAGCTTTAAATAAAAAAGAAAATGTTTTTTAAATATTGCTTTAATAAATTGTTTTAAAAATCAAGCTAAATATTCGTCTTAAAAAGTTCGAATGTGCAACTGGATCTATAAATATTGACAGTTCAATTCAATGCATTTGAAGGGAAACCAACCTTCAAGCATCAAAGTCAGAACATATGTCTTTTTTTTCACGGTACAATATGTTAAAATAAATATGATTTTTAAGAATTAGCAAGTAATCTGGTAAAATCAACTTCCTCATTCGAAACATTCAAGGTGAATACCAAAAGTAAAATGTTAACATTCACCTGAGGCGCTTTTTTCTTCGTTTAAAAAATCTAGGAAAACGCACAAATATAGTCTATTCAAAGTTTTTTTTAGTAATGCATCATGGATATTTGTGACGTCGAAATATTGCAATGTTGCCGAATTAACTCTGAGTTTTATATATATATATATAATAAATCAATAAAAATTACATATACAGTTAACTAGAACTGAAAATTGAATTCCAGAAAATAATTGATATTCTGTTCGGGTGGCGACACAACTACATTGTCTCCATGATGTCGGTGCAATATGGTGCATAATGATTATGTCTTCGATTCTATTATACACAATGCACTTACATATTGATTTATTCGAATGATAACACCTCACAAATATCTTACTGTCAACCGAATTCGTCTTGGATTTAACAGCAGGTTGGGTTGATAATAAGCGTCACCTGACCCCGGTACTCGTTTTAACACATATATGTCAAGTTAAATATTGATAGCGGGACAAAAATGACGGCGCTGTAACCAAATCATAAAGCAATATTTGATTCACACTTCCCGATTGTGTAACTACCAAAGAAGGAAAAAATATTCGTCGATTTTGAACGGGATTATCGGAGGAACAATTAACACCATCTTTGTTGAAAATTCTACGTCATAAAAATAGAAATTCGATGAAATACGAATAAGAGAACACCAACAAGGGCAGTAATAATTATTACATATTATAAAAAAGTCTTTACCAATTGTAAATTATTAATGAGAATAATAATTTATACATAGCAGAAGTTTGTTACATTTTACTGCATCGAAACAGATGGTTTGGTCTTTATAAGATTAAAAGAATTATAATACGTCCAATTAGTGAATTTGTCGTGGCATATTCTTATTCGAAAAAAGTTTAAAATATAAAAAATCTGGAAATTTTATCGCAGCGCCACCCATCGAGTGTATAATTACCATAACCTAATAATGTTTAACCTAAAAACATAACAGAATATGAATTATGAGCTTTTTTGATATACAATTTGGTAATTTTAACTTGGAGAACAGTTGGTTTGATTAGGATTGCATTAAAAATTACTAATAATGCATATATTGTAACTCCTATAATGAACAATAACTCTTTGTTAAGAGTGATATACAGAATAAATTTAATACCCAATTCTGTTTAAAACATAACAATGGAGAGTTGTTAAAAAATATAAAATATAATGCTGATATTATTAATATTAATACGACTTTATTTTGTTTATTTAAATCCGAATATGCAATATAGGCAAAAGTTTTAAAAAAAATTGCATACATAATATCCTTATATATTTAGCAACTATAGCATAACGACATGAAAAACATAATCAGCATTTCATAAAATCATTCGACAAAAAAGTATTGTACAAGGGATTAAAAAACACCTTTTTATTACTGTGTAATTTTCTATTATTAGAATTTAAAAGTATTGTTCCTTATATTTAATTATTGACAAGCTTAAAGTTTTATACTCCCTGATTAGCAGTAAGATTTAAATCCTATTTAAGAACTGTTGCGTTTTATTTAATAAATATTGAAGAATCAAGAAGGGGAAAAAATAAACGAGTGTGCTAGACCGTAATGAAAGATTATAGAGATTATTTTATTTCGATGTTTCCGAGACGAAAAGTCTGAATAAACAACGGTCCCTTGTATTAAAAACCCACCCAGCTTAGGCGACGAATTAAATTGAGGAACTTCCCATCTTTTATAATTCCCTTAGCTTTATAGAAATCTTAAAGAGATTCACGATTTTCCTTTGAACAATTACGAGTTTCTATTTATAATTTAACTGTTTCTTTTTGAATTAGAATTATCGATAATGAAAAAAATAAACCCAGTAAGGTGAGATTTATAATTGTTTCCACTACGATGACCACAGGAGGTAATTAATTTTGTTTATCCACATAACCAGAAATAAATGAAAATAATCTGAAATATTTTAACGGTTCGTGCTCAACTATTCCCTTTTTCAACCGAACAAATCTGAATCGCGATGTAATTTGTTCAAATTAAACGAATCGAGAAAAAAATCTTAAAACGGTTCGAATCTTATTTGAATTTAACTGTGCATGTGAAATCGGCATTTAATTGGTTTTAAATTGTAGGAATTAATGAAAATAAAAATGAATAAAATCATTAATCATTTTCTTTTAATTTTTATTAAATCAACATTATCTTTCTGGGACTTTTAGATATTCCACAATATCAATAATATAATATCTGTAATTTGACTTAATTGTTATTTGTAATTAGTAAAAACAACAACAAAGTATGTACGTATTTTGTAAATATGTCAACATGTATTATGAAATATTTTAATTATTTTACAACAAAAAATGTATAGCTAGGAAAATAAATATTTATCTAATTAAAAATGACGTAATAGGTCGTGGTAAATGTGATTCTTAATACATTAATGTAAAATAACTAATGATATAACATAAAATGTAGTTAATATATTGTGCATAGCGGGTTTTATATCGATTATGTCCAGTACTAAAAATTATTGTATGAACAAATGCTGATAGAGGGTGATAAAGTTTTATTTAATATAGTTATAACACTAGAAACATTAACTTATAAATGAATAAATGATTTAAATAAATGATATTCATTTAGAGCCATCAAAATTTAGTTAGTTGAACGTTTGGAATTATTATTCTTAAACGCTACTAAGGAGATTTTCGAGCGGATATAATAAAAATATCGATATATTTAATAAACTGTTAAAATTAAGTAGCAAACAAAATTAACTTTTTAAAATTAGATACCAAAATAAACTAAACCTTTAAAATTATAATGCTTAAGAAATATATTTAATTTTTTCGGCATCCCTAGGACCTAGTAAGTTCATGAAAATAGTAGGTTTCGAATTAGATATATGTTCATTCTGCTAGATGGCTGCTTTAGATATGTTTTCTGTTTTGTATTTTAACTTTTTCTTAGTTTCACAAGAGAGTGTACTGTGTCCAATATTTGGTCTGTTGTACACTGCTGATTTAGCAACCTGAGAAGCCACGGCAGTCTTAGTATCTCATAAAGATCCAATAATGAGTCTAACTTGGCAGACCCACATAATTGAAAAACGAAAACAAATTTTGACTCTCTGTACAAATCTATACTTGGGCTCATGACTCCACGAGATCAAACTATGCTAATATATCTATTAATGAACGGTTCCAAAATGAAGTAGAGTTGAGTATTTCGAAATAGTGTCAATGTATTTGCCAATCAAATACTAACTACTAAATTTGATTATTGTGAAATGTGTAGAGTAACATTTTAACTACCATTCTGGACAGATATAGTCTTCAGAGTGGGATATACAAAAGAAGGATTCCATACACGTAATAATTATTGCCCCCAAGGAAGATTGTTGAACTACTAAAGTATTAAAAAACATGTTATCATTTAACGTATTGATAGAAGCACTAAGATGGATACTGACTATTTTACATTAGAGACACAATAGAATATGTTAACTAAATAACACTAAGATACAAAATCATGCTTTTTCGTTATTTAGTTGTTTTGGTTTTGTAAAGCTAGATATCTAGTACACGATCTAGTACTATAAAGCTTAAATAAGATGTATTTAGAACATAGTTCAATGTAGATTTTTGATAAAGCTATATCCAATTTATATCAGAACAAAATACATTAAAAAAATGAAACCTGGATAGTTTAGAAAATGTTAATTTATTATTTGAATATTAATTGGTTTTTAGGTAAGTTAAAAATGAAGAGGAAATTAAATCAAATCGAACTGAATCAAGATATGATGTTATGTCGTTGCTATAAATAGAATAAAAAATTATTGTAGTAAAAAAATGAACAAAGAGGAAGTTCAACGTAACAAAAGAATAAACCGCCGTTTAAAATAATCTAATAAAGAGGGGGCCAATAAACTTAAATTAGATTAAACAGTTTTTATCCTACTAACCTTGTAGGCGTAATTTCGGCAAAGAGGCTTGAATGAATTTGTCCCACATACTAACAGTTTCCCTGGACTAGTGTAGAACAGCAGTCTAATGTAGTTTTGGCATTCTTCTTCGTTCTTCCCCTTGAGAATACACAATTGACTATGTGCTTCCGATGATGGCCAATAAATCTCCGACTTTTTCCTTTCGACGAAGTCATATATCGACAAATTATAAATTCTGTTTCTACCACCTAACAAGATGGTTTCCTCGTCTTGATACAAGACAGTAAAATGATCTGGGAAAAGACTACCATTTCCCTTAAAGCTAATACTAGATATTTTATTCGCACTATTTATTAGTTTAGTGCTTGTATCTGGGAGCCAAGCTTGGCTAACGTTCAATATAGAAAATATCAGAAATATTGAGAAATATTCATTGATTTTCAGGCACAAGAAGGCACTCGAAGACATGTTCGTGGTTTTTTGGTCTCTCTTCAACTTCTGTTGGGTCATTTTTCATTCATTTTAAACCTGTAAAAAAAAGAAAAAGCATATTAGTATTTTATTAAGAACATCACGTCGGATTAAAAAACAGAGAAGATTAATGAGATTGGTTATCAACCTATTTTGACTTATGAAGTGAAAATATCTGGCTGCTCTGACAAAAACTTATTCCAATAAAGTTTTTCGACAATTACCAATGCTTATCGTTACGTTATTAACCAAGAACTACACGATAATCTTGAAATCAAATATATTTACGAAATTATCCAAGCTTTAAGGCAGCATGAAAGAAGGTGAATGAAATCACAACAATGTGGTAGCAAAGCAACAGTCTGTTTATTATTATTATTAATTATCTGGTAAATTAATACTAATAAGCTGTTTGCTTTCATCTTAATTTGCTGTAGTTTTAAAATTATAAAGTATTTATTCTACGATAAACACTTAGGGCTTAACATTTATATCACTGTTTATTTGGGTTTACTTTCGTTAATCTTCTGACTAAGTCATCTATATCTAGGAGTTGGAAAACCTCAACATTGATTTGCTGTTCTCAGTTTATGTCCTTATGCAGATTTACACTTAGAATATACTATGGAGCATCAACAATATCTTATAGTGCCTTGGCTCGTATCTTTGTATAATATTTCTATTGTTTGGCTGACACAACCACAGTGTTGAACACCACTAGTCCACACTGGTTTCAAGACTTGTTGGTAAAGTAAAAGCTTATTATAAACTGAGGGAGCTGAATAATATCTACCCAATAACCAGCACATTTTTATTGTGCTTCACATGAAACTCTTCGAATTATTTTTTAACCTGTAGCTTCCATCTGAGTTTAACATGAAGGGTTGTACTGAGATATTTGACTGCATTTCCATATTCACTTGCATATTGCATATAACTGCTTGCTGATACATATATATTGTTTGTGCTAGATTGATGGAATCAATATGCATTAATTTATTCTACAAATCTATTCTATCTTTAAAATGTAGCAACAACTTTTTCATTGAATGTAAGAAAGTTCCCTATGTACATCAGATAAAGAACTGATGTCCCAATACACTTCCCTGTGGCACACTTGCTTAGTTCGAAGAGTCTAACTTCATTTTTATTTGGGAAATACATGCTGATGTATATATCCTGATGCAAATATAACAGAACATATTTAATGTACGATGTAAGGAAAACAAAATGTTAAACCCAATAAAACAAAGTATTTTATAGATTATCGGTTTAAAATAACCCCAAATACTCATGGTACGCCTATGTAGTCGTGTGGTTTCGTGTAGTGGCAATAAAAACTCCCCCTTCTGTCTATATACCCATCAGTTTTATCAGTTCTACTCTGCAAAATAAATGAGAGAGTCAATTTATGCGCCCTCAACAACTAAACGGACAACCACAAAATATTACCGAACGATGAATTTGGTTAGGAGAAGATTCCTCGGGATTTTCAACCAATTGATAGATGTCTGTCCTGATTTCTGAATCACTTAAACCAATGACTAATGCGGTTTATTGAATATACGGTGATTTTCTTAAAACTATCTCCAAATTGACGTCAATAATTTATCTTTACTATTTGTAATATTTTCATTCTAATATGACGTAATAAATAAATTATCATTTATTTTATTATTAGTAAAACCAAACCAGAAAATACTTTAATGATAATATGATTTTACATCAGAAATTAACATTTACTTACTATTGTTATGGTTCTAACCAACTATTATACGATATATTCATCAAAAGAGGGATACATATCCGATATAGTCTGCTGAAAACGTTGAAAAGAAAGCAGGTACTACCACAAATGCACGAGACTGGAACCACCGAACGACTGAACCATAGAAAAAATCTAATAATTAATGGCAACAATTAACTACAAATTAAGTTAATATTGTGAAACTTTCTACAATGACATTTGGACATTTTAAATTTATTTTATTACTGTTTTGGTGGGTGTAAGAAACAAATAGATATATTTATATACAGAATTTCTTAAAAAAGTGTTTGTTCACCACCTAAGACATATGGTTGTTTAGTATTGCTACAGTATTGTTCTTTCGATGCGTTATTGACATGTGAAAAAAAAATGTAGGGAAAATGGTCTTATGAAATAGCGATTTCGTTCCAATTCACATTCCAAGTAATATTCAGCATGCTAATTACGTTGCCGATTGCCAAATTGCATTATCTCTTATAGTTTCCGAGATATGGCCTATCGGCATCTTACAATATTGGCTCTGCTTCTAACTTGGGCCAAAATTGTAAAATGGTCTTATGAATTAGCGATTTCGTTCCAATTCACATTCCAAGTAATATTCGGCATGCTAATTACGTTGCCGATTGCCAAATTGCATTATCTCTTATAGTTTCCGAGATATGGACTATCGGCATCTTACAATATTGGCTCTGCTTCTAACTTGGGCCAAAATTGTAAAATGGTCTTATGAATTAGCGATTTCGTTCCAATTCACATTCCAAGTAATATTCGGGATGCTAATTACGTTGCCGATTGCCAAATTGCATTATTTCTTATAGTTTCCGAGATATGGACTATCGGCATCTTACAATATTGGCTCTGCTTCTAACTTGGGCCAAAATTGTAAAATGGTCTTATGAATTAGCGATTTCGTTCCAATTCACATTCCAAGTAATATTCGGGATGCTAATTACGTTGCCGATTGCCAAATTGCATTATTTCTTATAGTTTCCGAGATATGGACTATCGGCATCTTACAATATTGGCTCTGCTTCTAACTTGGGCCAAAATTGTAAAATGGTCTTATGAATTAGCGATTTCGTTCCAATTCACATTCCAAGTAATATTCGGGATGCTAATTACGTTGCCGATTGCCAAATTGCATTATTTCTTATAGTTTCCGAGATATGGACTATCGGCATCTTACAATATTGGCTCTGCTTCTAACTTGGGCCAAAATTGTAAAATGGTCTTATGAATTAGCGATTTCGTTCCAATTCACATTCCAAGTAATATTCGGGATGCTAATTACGTTGCCGATTGCCAAATTGCATTATTTCTTATAGTTTCCGAGATATGGACTATCGGCATCTTACAATATTGGCTCAATGATGGGAAAATTTCGTTTTTTTGAGAATACTGCAGAGGATTTTTCAAAATTCGAATTATTTTACAAATTATAGCGATTTTTGTGACGTGGGAAGAAACTGATCATCCAGCCGATCAAGCCAAATCAAACAGTTGAACACAGATACAAAACAAATTGCTAATTAGTTAGTTGTTACCAATTTTAATAAAAGTTTTTTTACCAACTTTGAAAGTTAAGAACGCTTTGAAAAAAAAAGAAGCTAGAAGAGAACCAGAAATTGTTAATTTTTGGAATAGAAGTATTATTGTCTCAGACGGTATGTTTTTTTCTAAACCTAAAAAAATCCTATAATTTCTACCCTATACATCCGATAGTAAAATTCATCCTGCATAAATTTAAAAAATTTGGGAAGATAAAAAACAGGGACAATATTGTTCAAATTGTCGCTATTTTATGAAAAAAATCCCAATATAGCCTTGGCTACAGTGACATTATTGTTAATCGATAACTTTTTGTTGTCTTTTCTTTACATTTTTAATCTTCTCGTAGATTTGATTTATTTACGAAATAAGTTGATTGTTTTAGCTATATATATCGTATATTTTTAATATCTATTATATATATATATATATATATATATATATATATATATATATATATATATATATATATATATATATATATGTATATATATGGCACAGTTATTGTGTGTAAGATGTTCTATCACTTCAAATAGGGCGAAAAATTATTCCAATAATATTGCAAAAAAGGAGTTTGCTCGAATAAGCTTTGATCTTCTATGCTGAATAAAACAACAATTATTAATTTACAACATGATCGAGAAGCACCGTAGAAATCCTAAATATATTTTTGATTAAATTTCGTACATTACTTCTTAAGAAAATGAATAAGTTAAATGAATGAGCGAATCATGAAATTAGTGATTTAAATGCAGTTATTCAAAATAATTAGTGAGTATTATAAATAAATCCATTATTTGAATTCATCATTTTTGGGTATCAGGAATATATTGTTCCATAACTTTAAATACAAAAAGATAAAAAAACAGGGACAATTTGGTTCAAATTTTCGGTATTTTATGAAAAAAAAATCCCAATGCCTTGGCCACAGTGACGTCTTTCTTAATCATGTTTTTTCACACTACAAATGTTGAATTTATTTTGGTCCTACTCAGAGAAATGCGTCAAATTTAGATACATACACTAGAAGATCACTTAAACACGAAAGCAGTACTTTTCGTACCCTATCCATTGATAAAATCAATAAAATGTCTCAACATAGTAATACAGCGAAAACATTTTGAAGAATCTTTTTTTATTTTTCAGAAAAATATTACTTTACACGTTTTATTATCGGAGAAGGTCGCGTTAACATAAACGTAGAAAATTGACAGGAAACAGACGCCCTATGTGTGAATCTGTTTTAACTAGAACGACAGTTTCTGCTAGATAATTGTCAAGGATTTATGTGAACTGTTTTTTAAGATATTTTTTGTTAACTGAATATATTAAAATTTGGACGTACCCTAGATATTTTCGGAAGATCTTTCACTACTAACAGTTAATGGAACACACTTTACTCTAACCGGCATTACAATTTTTTTTAACCATCAAAAGCTTTTTGAAGCACGCGCTGTTTTGTATAACGGCAAACTGTCAACAATACAATTATATGTGAATTCTGACAAACGCTTAATTTTGCTCGGTACTTTTGATAACGGTGCTTTTTTTGGGACTCTTTCAATGATCAACCAGATAAAAACAAACGGCGGATATACTCAGATACTATAAATACCGAGATAAAATAATGAATAAAAGTTTTGAAACGTTTTCCGGTTTCCAAGTTTCAATGTTTTCGTAACTGAATGCGTCAGTAATACGTCTACACCCAACACTTTAAAAGATCACCTTATAAATTCCACGAATCGACACCGAAAGACACCAGATTAGAATTTCCGGCCCATTAGAGTTCCAGCCTCTGGAGTCATCGACTTTTAGAATATATTGTTTTTTTTTAAATACAGGGACAAATAAATTTAATAATTATATTATTAGTCTTCTTGATTAGATTTTTTAACTGTTTTCTTAATTTTAAATAATTGATTTACTAATTTAAAACATGAAGACTCATACAAGAATATTAATCCATATTTTTTTGCCTTGACTTACACAATTTTCTTACGACACAAGATTCACATCTCATTAAGATGTCTATAAATTAAAAAAAATCGATTTATTTTCATATTGCCAAAGTTTATCGCTCTAAGACTATGTTCTTGAAAGGATTTTTTCCAAATTTTCATTACTTTCGGTGATATAGCTGCTTTTCGAGACGTTTCACATTATATTTCAAGTTCTACGGAACCGATTTTCTCGAAATTTGGTATGAGCCTTCCCTATACATTCCTTCTATCGAATCAATTTTTTTAAGTTAATTAATTCTCGTCAAATTACGGCCATTCCCAAATATCTATGAGCCTTCCCTATACATCCCTTCTATCGAATCAATTTTTTTTAATTAATTTATTCTCGTCAAATTACGGCTATTCCCAAATATCTTGGCGTGACACTTGATGTTAAAATCGGGTGGAAGAAGTTTTGACATCTGTGTGGACTTTTGGTGTTTAACTCTGGGGTTGTACTGTGGCGTCCGCCACGACCCTTTAGGCCACCACCCATTCAGCTACAACAAGTTCAAAGGTTGGCAACGCTGGTGGATTGGTACCATGCAGTTGGAGGCTATTATAAAAGACCATCGCGACGACGTTTCGTTCTCTTTTCTATTCTCCACTCCCTTGTAACAGTATCACTTCCACAGCGCTACCGTACTTCCTTCACCTTAACCTAATATCCTGTTAATTCTCCAGTCGACCACATGTATCATTCAATTTCAATGTTAAAATAAATCAGTTTTATTCAATCAATGTTTTTAGTTCTCGTGCAAATTCCTTCCAAAAATAGTAGTGAGTGTTCGGACAAATAATCCCATCGACAGCCACACATTTCGACCGACCTGACGAACATTCCTACAGTACCAATTAAACAATAGAAATATCATACAAAGATAAAATAAGGTTCTACGAAGTATCATCGATTCTCTATGGTATATTCGTAGTGACAATCTATAGTAGAAACTGTCCATAATCTTATCAAAGACTGTACCAACATTGATGTACTGACCTATCAGCACATCAATGTTGAAGTCCTCCAGCTCCTAGACAATGATGATTGACAAAGAAGATAAACCATTTAATCTAATTCAGAGAAGAGAATGTTAAGTCGAAATAAAAACAAATAGATTATTAATATTAATTTACTAGATTTTTATAATAAATAATCTTTAAAAAATCACGAAAAAGCGATAAATATTTCTACAAAATAACTTTCAGACTGTTTTAGTTATATATGTTGGATATTTTTATTATTTCTTATTCTGTCAATATCACTTCAAATGTGGCCATATTTTTCAAGAATATTGTAAAAAAGGAGCTTGTTTCAATAAGCATTGATCTGCTAAGTCCAATAGAACAACAATTACTAATCGACAATATGATAAAGAGATACAGAAGAAACCCAAAATATATTTTTGACTAAATTACGTAAATTATTTCTTAAGGAAATGAATGAGTTAAACGAATGAGGGCAAATGCTTCGTCACTGAATTATGAAAGTAGTGATTTAGATGCAGTTATTTCAAATAATTAGTGAGTATTATAAATAAACCCATTACTTGGATTCATCATTTTAGGACACACTAATCTGACGACTATTTATATAGTTCCATAATCTTAAATACAATGAAACGAAAGTAGTAATTCATATTAAATGATTTAAATAATTAAGGAGTATTATTATTATTGTCGAAAATTTGACTTAGCCTCATCCGATTACTATTTGTGATAAAATTAATGCCTTATCAGAAAAAAGACAAAAGACAATCGAGTATTAACAGGTCAATTGAAAAGTCCCCGGCCTACCACAGTAAAACATATTCTTTTTGGCAAAATTAGTTTTTATTTAATCAACATAATTCCCTTCAAGAGTGATACACTGATTATAGGGATTCTCCAACTTTTCAATGCCATTTTTGTAGTACGATTTGTCTTTTGCTTCAAAATAGGCCTCGGTTGCGGCGATTACCTCTTTATTCGACGAAAATTTCTTCCCAGCGAGCATTCCTTTGAGATCTGAGAACAGGAACTAGTCGCTGGGGACCAGATCTGGAGAATACGGTGGATGAGTAAGCAATTCGACGGCCAATTCATGGATTTTTGACACGGTGCATTGTCTTGGTGAAGCAGCACTTTCTTTTTCTTCAAATGCGGCCGATTTCGTCCTTCAAACGGTCCAATAACGCTATGTAATAGTCGCTGTTGATGGTCATTCCTTTTTCAATGTAGTTAATGGAAATTATTCCATCCCCATCCCAAAATACAGCCGCTATAACCTTACCAGCAGACTGCTGCGTTTTCCCACGCTTTGGAGCGGGTTCAACGTGTGCAATCCACTCGTTCAGAGTGATATAATCATCTTCAAACACTGCTTCGAATCATTAACTCGTCGTTGTTTTTGGTCAGAAGTGAGCTGGCACAGCACCCACTTGTCACAGAGCTCTCTCATACCCAAATATTCGTGAATGATATGATGTACACGTTCAGTTGATATTGGAGTGTCTGCTATTTCATTCAGTTTTAATTTACGGTCATTCAAAATCATTTACTTGACTTTTTTAATGTTTTCGTCGGTAAGAACCTCTTTTAGGCGTCCACTGCGTTCACCGGTTCCGTGCTCATTTCATCACGTTTAAACATAGCATACCAATCCTTGATGGTTGGTTTTCTTGGGGCAGTATCCGGAAACTCGGCATGAAGGCAAGTTTTTGCTTCAACTGTATTTTTTTCTTTCAAAAAACAATATTTTATCAACACACGAAATTCCTTTTTATCAAGTTTTTTTCACAATACCAAAAGTTGCTTCACTCAAAATGCTATAATTCACAAACTAATGATCCGACAGCTGTCAAATTTATACACGCATTTTTTGAGGGTTAGGGTTAACCAAAAAACATGGATTTAATATTCTAGTAGCCCCACGTATGTGTCGGAGTCGGATATGAGTATAAATAAACCGTAAAACAAAAAACCGAAATTACTTTTACCCCAACCTATTGTTTCACTGCTTTTAGGAATTAAATTTACAATTAATAAAAATCTCCGTCCAATTAAACAATAAATAATTTTATATATATATCTAGATATTGCAACTTTATTGAACAAACTTTATATAGTACTAAAGTATATACGAAAACCTGATTTCTTATCAAGCCAATTTAAAGTGATTTAACTTTCAGAACCAAGAATTCTGTAACCGGCGCACTACCACAACGTTAAGCAACGAATTAATTTCAACAAATCGAATTAAATGTTGCAGTTCGTTAAAGGCAACAACGAAAATACGATTTTATTTCAAAGCCTGGTTTATTTACTTCGCTGATATGGAACGACACAAAAAAAGTCATACGAAAATAAATGAATTTTGTGGCCGTCTATCGGAAACATTTCAAAATAATGTCGTTAGAGTTTTATATTAAATATATAGATCATATATAAAGTTTGATGTTATTTCTTACCTAGCAAAAACGTTGTGATTACTTCAAACTGTTCAAATAAACTAAAATTACAATATTTCTTTTTCAATGATTCAGATATGTTATGATTAATATAAGGAAAGTATCGAACTTTTTCCGCTGCAGTTCTAATTTTTCACACAAAATTTACTTGATGACTTGGGTTGGGAGACCAACCCCAAACCAAAAGTTCCAAACTCCCATTTAACTATCGATACTTGTTGTTAAAATGTTGGCGAAAGAATCGATATTTTCTCATAAACATATTTGAAAAGATCCAATCCAAAATCGAAAACAATTGACTGTGAGTGGAGGCACAATTTGTGAACAATTGCGAAGAGATGGGAAGATGGATGATGGATGAAAGTATGTTATTTCTGCATCGAATGGTTACTGGTGTTGTAGTTGTATATATGGTAGACCACATGAACGTCAGTTGAGTGTTTTTTACGTTTCATTTTCACATAATAGGAGTTACAGAAAATGCTAATAGTCAACTGGACAGATTATAAAACCCATAAAGATTAATAAAAAATGTGATGTATCCTTGTGTGATAGGTACGAAGCTTAATCACCTCTTAAACCTGATCTCAGTACACGCATTTTCTGGTGTAAAAGAGAACGTATAAGTTATTTTACTGCAAGAAACCAACCACTTGTTATTAACTCCAGGTATATTATCTAATTACACTTTGGAGTGTATAATCAAAACTAATTATTTATTAAATTTTAATTAGTTTGCAGGCCATTAAATTACAGTGTGTCTGAGGCTCTTATACGTTATCATTAAATCTTCTTTCTTTACCGCATAAATACATAAAAATACGTAAAGTAGATCTGCAATAATTATAATTAGGCTTGACAGGCAAGATGCTAGAACTAATGTAATACGAGCTACACACATACACATACATTTTTTTTGCCTTATCTTAATTCATTTTTATTGTTTTAATTACTTTTCCTTTTTAATTGGGCATGATACTCAAAATGTTCATCTTGTTAAAGCCGCTGATGCTATTGATGTTGATTATATCACTGAAATAGTTTAGAAACGATTCATTTCTAAATGTTGCACGTATTTAACTGGTCATGTTGGGTAAACAAACGATAAATTGTATGAAAATGTTGAAATCATTAGCGATTTTTTCAATAATTTAAATATTTGTAAGAGATATTAATTGTATATAACATAGAAATATGCAATTTATCATGAAACATACGACTATACGTCATAAAATCCAACAATCTGTGAATAACAACTATGAGATAAATTATTCTTCCTGTGTTGGATTCTGTTACAGCGCCATCTGGTCATCGTATGCCAATCAAACTCATATATTTTATAACAGGAAGGCACTGGCTCTTAACACATTTCATTTAAATTTAACTACATACTTATCGGTATTTCTACATTATCCTATATCGATAACTAATAACTTAACATTTCTTAGGTAAATATAATTTTATATACTACAGTTTCTATCAACAGTAAAATCACGTAGCTCAATGTCAATTTCTCAATTTTCTTAGATTAATGCATTTTTACCTTTATATTTTAAGCTAGTTATGGAGCCACAGTTTTTTGAGCTTTGAAAACAACGAATAATTGATGGAGGATATATCTCCATTTGGATAACCAAAGCTCCCGCAGCTTGACTAATTCGGCTTTTCTTCTCCTCTATTACTGATGAACAATGCGATTTTATCAAGTTTCAAATATTTCGAAGAATACTTACGTGGAGACAATGTATGAACCCAAATGTTGTCACTGAAATCAAGTAAAGTAAAAGAGACGAAGCAGAGATCTAGTTTAAGAATTAATATGTTAAAATATGTTTAAACACAGATGTGGTAAGAATGAAATATTTGTACTCCTGCATTTGCTTTAAATGGATATCATACTTTAGTTATTTCATCATTAATTGTCAAGCTATATGGTTCTGCAGTAGGAACTATATCATGAAGAATACTAGAAGCCTCAACATTTATCAGTTAATATAGGGCTATCATCAGCGAACATTAGATCAGACAAGGAGCTTGGAGAATCACATTTAACGCCATATCTGTTTATTGAAAATTTGTAGTTGATGATGAAAAGATAGATATCATTGAGACATATCTTTGGCGAACACAAGCTCAGATTTCAAATTAATTTATCAAATCAACTCGCATTCGCATATTCGCAGGGAAATATATTTTAAAAGTTTACGACGTTTTATTATAAATCCTTTTTTAATATTTAAATTAAATATTACCAAAGACACCAACATATGTACAAATCAATCAATAATAAAAATGATTTATTTCATTATTTCATAATTGTTTATCATGTTTCTATAGAAAAACAATTCTAATTTACACGCCTAAGATTGACTGGAGGCAAAGTAAACGAGCCAATCATCGATATATATCTTCCGTTTTATCGCTACATTGCAGAATTAGCAATGATCGATGGTGCTAACAAATACATAATATCGTTTGATTTTTCTACGCATATGAAAGCTAAAACATTTTAAGTTTTTTTTTCGTATACTTTTTAATAACAACACTCGAACTCTTAATAACAATTGCGACACTATTGCGTAAAACTTAAATATTAAAACCGTTTCCCAAGACAGATGGCCTCAAGCTAATCGGGAGTCAGTCAGAAAAAAAAAACCTCTCGAGCTCATCTTCGCTTTTAACCTTTTTCGTTCATACTGTAACACTTTGAAATGTCACAGAAAACAATAAAGAGCCTTGGAACATCTATATAGCTGAAGAAATACAAACTAATGGCTAGTTTTGTTAAAAGTGCATACTAATATCGTAAAACTGGTTTCGTCAGTTTTATTTGCAAAAACGAGTTTTTATTTATTTATTAATTTCTAAAAAAATATAATTTTTGAAGATTTAATAACACCAACAATGTAATAGAGACAGCAGATGTTATAGGTCTTTTTTTTCTTTAGTCACTCTCTCAGTGTTACCACATAAGTTTGGCAATCTACAAGTCCAACCCATCCTCATCCTTTATTTTCAAAAATGTTATTTCATAGCATTGTGATACTGGGGATGATATTTTTCAGACATTTTGATAATAACTTTTATTTATTTAACTTCAACACAACAGAAATGTTGCAATATCTTCAACACACAATAACATAAGTTTTTAACCTCTAAAAATTTGCTTCCAAAGAGATATTCTTCAATAAAGACATTGATTTTTATGAAAGAGCGAAAGGCATCAACAACAAACCCAAATTTGGTAAAAAAAAATCTATTTTTGAGCTTGTAACAAATTCATTATTGATCAGTGATATTAATAAATACGTAATTGTACCAAAATATGATGAATTAATCTTAAAAATACCCTTAAAATTAATTCACAGTTTTAACAATGAATTTACTGGTTGTAGTATTAGTTAACACCCCTTCAATAGAGTTTAAATAAATAAAAAATTCTTCCAATTCTCTATTCATAGTAGTCAAAATCATCTGACACACAATAGATATACAGTTAAATCTTTTATGAATTCATTTAAAGTCTAAGATACCGCTTGATCTGTAGACATTGATCATTTAATTGTCCATATATTAACAATAACCTGAGTTACCTTTCATGTGTTCATCGAATTCATTGTTCTCTCTCTGGCCTCCAGCTATACCAACCTAAGTTTTTAATGTACGACTTTTATTTCATTTATATAATTAAGGTTATATGTTACTTTAACGGAGTATACATCTACGTATTATGCTTTATTACATACTATTACATACCATGTAGAAAACCTGCAATTATATTCTATTATAACGTATTTTTTTGAGAAATTCAGTCTTATTCATCCTCTCTGATATCATCAGAAAATAACGTCAAATGGAATTGTTTATTTCAAAGGAAAATGGCTGAACATGTGTTGATATTATTTACCACACGTTTCTTGCTAAGTACCACGTTTCTATCTCCATTCCAAAGACTTTTTCTGCAAAAAAACTAGTTGTTTGGTAACTAATTTGTCTCGAACAACTTGACATAAAAGAAAGTGTTTTTATAACTAATAAAAAACACTATAATTATTCCATTGTTGGTTGCACATACAGGTCAATGAAAAAATGAAACGTAGCCAAAAGACACACCAAGGTCAGCTTTACCCAAGAAATAATTACCACCCAAAACAAAATGTGTGTTAATTATAATATCATTAATACTAACTAAATGGTTTCTTTAAAATCGCGAACAATCTCAGTATATGATTGCTATACATACAAATTTGATGGTCAAACCAATTTCAAAACACTTACAACCACACAAAGCGAAAAACAAGAAAAACACTAATTTATTCTTGTTTTTTTTAACAGACAGTTTAGTTTTTGTATGGACCGAGAGTTATATGAAACTGATTGTATAATTGTTCAAGTCGTCACGTCATTTGATGAACTATTATTAACATTTCATACAATTAATCATTTTTAATTGGATAATAAGTGAAAGATTTAAAGAATTACCGTATTTTGTATCGCATTGGGACTGTAACCCCGGAGGTGATACGGAAAACCCGTCTAAAGTTCTTTATACTTTTGCGATGTTTATTTATAAATATTTCCTTAATTAATTAAACGTATTCTCGATTAATTTACTTGTACGAGGGTCATTATTTATATTTCGGGAATAGGAAAAAAAAATAGTTAAGCTGCGAATATATTTTTATTGTTTTTCAAAGTACTCGCCACGATGATTGATACACTTTTGCATACCCTTAAACCAATTTTCAAACCACTTGTTACATTCCGAATGAGGCATCTTCAAAACATTTTTGGACGCTTCAATAGCTTCTTCGGGCGATGAAAATCGTTGACCACGCAGTTTATTCTTCACGGATGGGAATAAAAAAGTCATTGGGTGCCAAATTAGGGCTGTACGGCGGATGACCTATCAATTCAATGTTTTGAGTGCTAAAATAGTCTCTTGTTTGAGCTGATATGTGAGACCTCGCACTGTCATGATGAAGAACAATCCAGCGTCTCTTGTTTGTTTTCCTTACTTCATCGAAGACTTCTGGCAAACAAATGGTTGTGTACCAATCAGAATTTACTGTTCTACTAGTTCAATATGACCAGTTATCCGGAAGAAACAGGCCACCATTTTCTTTGAAGCGCTTCGTGCGCGAACAACTTTTGTTGGATTTGGTTCATCTTGGAACATCCATGTAGTCGTCTGCTGCCTACTTTCGGGCTCATACGAATATAACCATGATTCGTCACCTGTCACGATTTTATAAACGTTTTTCGATGCCCCGCGATTGAATTTCTTAAGCATTTCTTTGCACGAATCGACACGAACCATTTTTTGAGCGATTGTGTGCTGATGGAACTAATGCTTAGGGATGCCTCAATCTCACAATAGGTGACATGACGATCTTGCTTAATCATTTCGCAAACAGCATCGATGTTTTCTGGCACAACAGCCGATTTTGGACGACCTTCACGAAACTCGTCGGACAGCGAACTACGACCACGATTGAATTCACTAAACCAGCGATACACGGTGCTTTTTGATGGAGCTTCATCGCCAAAAGTCAAATTAAGTTGATTGATGCACTCTTGTAATAATCCGAAAAATTACGTCGAAAATCGTAAAAAATCATCGCAGGAAAACGTTCACCATTCAGTTCCATTTTTTGTCGAGACGAAATGTTCAGCTAAATATAAAATAAATAGCGTCCGTGAGACAAAATGTTCTGAGTACGTACATCGTCAAAAATGTCAAATTTGACGATGGAACCATCAGATGGACTCACATGACAACAGTGTTGCCAATTCCCGACATATAAATACGAGTGTCAGTATTATGAAGATATATTTTCATGTTACAAAATTATCTTGAACGTTCACAATCAGTTTAATATCAAGGACTTAATTAGCAATATTGGTGTATTTACAATCTAAAGCTGGCAAATATTTTCTTAAGCAATCGTAAATATAGTGTAAATATCGTACTGATAAACAAAAATCAAACCACTTGTACCAATTCAAAATTAATTACGGCTTAATTATTAAGATATAACGAATGGGAGTTAATTTTTTTTGTGAGACATTTTAAATATTCGAATCAAATACATATTTGGTTGATATTTAATTTATATCTGTTTAATTAATCATTCTTAAAGTAATTAAAAATGTTCGAAGCTTCATAGATTTACTACTAAGATATCAGGAAAAAATCACGCAATTTTAAATATTCTTGCTTTTCTTTGAAACTATTTGATGGACCGCTGAGTGTTTAAAATTTTGTTAAACTTTTTATTTTGATATATTTTATTAATTTAATTTCATAAAATTGTATATGAATTTATTTTAAATATGGAAAAATAAGTTATTTTTATATATTTTAAAGTCACCTTTTACCAACTAGAGGTTTATCTAGACTGGGCCTAAAGTTTTACGTGGACTCCGAACCACGGTCCTCAGCATTAAGCCTACCAACTGGCGAGTGACCAACTTTAGAAATCATCCCAGAAGACATCCGGTCTTACCCAGCCTGGTTACTGGCGTGACTGAGATCATTTTCCTTGTCAGATTTTACACTCTTGCCTAGAACACTCACAAATATTAACAAATTACAAACATAAATTTACGACCATGCCCCAGCAGGATTCGAACCCGCGGCTATCGCAACAGTAGGAGGACCGCCCCATCGCCTTTACCACTGCGCCACCAAGCCGACAAAAAAAAGAGAATTGAATGTGAAAAACACTGTGGTAGATATTTTACTATATTTATGGATATTGTAGAAATGAAGCATTGGCAATTGTAATAATACGACTAATATGTAATTATTTATTTAATACATTTAGAAACTACAGTGAACTTTAGATACTGAATGGTTTGTTAATATATTTACAGCTTTATTAATTGATATTTTCTCTCCACTGATTTCGCTGGTCCAAAGATCGAAGATGATTCAGTAGCATTGGACCAATTAAGATTATCAACGAAACATTTTGCACATTACAAATTCCATAATTATTTTAGTAAAATTACATGAACTATAGTTATCAGAATGACACATTTTTGATATAATATCAATAATAATTAATTTAATAATTAGCTGTCTTTACAGCTAAATATTATGTAAACAAAGATGGTAAATTTATATTGATTTTTATTATTAAAGATTAACATAAATTTCTTAAGCAAAAACGAATTTATTTAAAAAAAAAGTTATTGCAAGTTTGCACGGTTTTTGATTATTGCAAATAAATATGCAGGTATTGTATATAAACTTTCATTTTTATTTTATCACATCCTTGATTCACTACTGATTTTTGATGAACGAGAAACAAAATTTTCAAAAAACATATTTTTCCTTGCTGACAATTTTATTTTTGGTACAAATTTTAATACTAAATCCCTATCTTATCTATAACAGCCGACAGGATTAAGTAATTTTACATTTTAGAGCTGACAAAGAAACATTTTTACACTTTAGCAAAGTAACACTTAACAAAAATAAGGCCTGATGCCATCTAATTTGTTGTTCTAAACAATACTTCATATACAGTCTCAGTTCCAAGCAATTAAACAATATTAGCGTGACCTAAACCAAATATACTCTTAAATCGAGAAAATATTTCGTATTATTTAAACTGAAATTGATAATTACTAAGTACAGTGGTATCAAATATTTGAGGATGATACATAAACTCGCCTTCTACTTATTAGCTTCCAATTTACCAAGTCCATTCAACGTGGTAAACGATAAGGAACAATCTATATCAAAATATGACTTACATAACCAAAAACAAAAAAAAACTACACGAAAGGGCCCTCATTAAGAAAATAATAATGACGTTCAGTGACATAGCTAGACCCGAAAAATATCTATAATTAATTCAGTTCCAACCAAAATCAGTAATTAATCTATCAGTGCTGGTTATCCGAATAGGAGACTAAATAATATTTTCAAGCCCAGGTATTTTTGTGATGTACATGTTTGACAGCTAAGTTTATCGAGGAATATTTTTCGTCCATCCTATCTACAGGACGTATACACATATATATTTCAACCAAGCTATAAACCCGCATAGGAAAGCAATCTTAGTTTTGAACACATCATATCCGCATATTTATGAGGTATGGCGGAATCAATGTATGGGATTTCAGTTAAATAATTTTACTAATGATCAGTGAAGTATTGGAACTATTTATGAATATTGCTACACATCTGACAAAGAGACATTTTGCGAGAAATAAATGAGCTACTATCACAAAAATATTGTATTAATCTAATGAAATCGGTTATAGAATATAAATAAGCAAAATATAAAAAATATAGTATAGAAATACCTTTGTTTTCACGTTTTGGTGAGAAATGGAGACCAGGGGTGCTGGCCACCGAGAAAAATATCGATATATCGGAGAAAAAAAGCATCGATAATTTTTAATAAACCTCTATAAATAACTATCAAAATATACTAACAAAAATATAATGATCATTTAGAATTAAATACCAATTTTAAGGGCTTATTAAAAATAATTAAATGGCTTTTTATAATGTTTAAGAAATATATTTAATTTTTTTTTTAAAAATATCGATATATGGAACAAAAAAATATCGGCCAAAAATATCCATACTTTTTTACAAAAAATATATAAAATATTTTTTCGGCATACCTAATGTAGAACAAATTTGCCATGATCAGTACAAAAAAAGGTTCTTGCCTGGAAAATATATCGCACCTATTGAAATAATATCGGTTATATAATATACATATTTTATTAATATATTGTTACTTTTTTTCTACGTTTGTAAGCACTATACACTTTAGAATTCATAACGAACGTGCAAAACAAAAGATTTTGATGTTTTCTCAGCTAATTTCCTTGTTACAAACGGTATATTGACATCTTATCATACCACAGCGTGATTAGGAGATAATTTCAATATTAAAATAGAATAACAGTTTTTTTTTCAGAAAACCTTTAATTTCTACAGAAATAATATCCTCTCGAAAACGTTCACGATTCAGTTCCATTTTTTGAGGAGACGAAATTCAACTAAATACAAAATAAATAAATAGCGTCCCTGCGGCAAAATGTTCTGAGTACGTATATCGTCAAAAATGTCAAATTTTACGATGGAACCATTACATGGACTCACTTGACAACAGTGTTGCCAATTCCCGAAATATAAATAGTGACCCTCGTATTATGAAGATATATTTTGTCATGTTACAAAATTATCTTGAACGTTCACAACCAGTTTAATATCAAGGACTTAATTAGCGATACTGGTGTATTTACAATCTAAAGCTGGCAAATATTTTCTTAAGCAATCGTAAATATAGTGTAAATATCGTACTGATAAACAAAAATCAAACCACTTGTACCAATTCAAAATTAATTACGGCTTAATTATTAAGATATAACGAATGGGAGTTAATTTTTTTTTGTGAGATATTTTAAATATTCGAATCAAATACATATTTGGTTGATATTTAATTTATATCTGTTTAATTAATCACTCTTAAAGTAATTAAAAATGTTCGAAGCTTCATAGATTTGCTACTAAGATATCACGAAATTTTAAATATTCTTGGTTTTCTTTGAAACTATTTGATGGACCGTCGAGTGTTTAAAATTTTGTTAAACTTTTTATTTTGATATATTATATTAATTTAATTTCATAAAATTGTATATGAATTTATTTTAAATATGGAAAAATAAGTTTTTTTTATATATTTTAAAGTCTTCTTTTACCAACTATGGGTTTATCTGGACTGGGCCTAAAGTTTAAAGTGGGCTCCGAACCAAGAACGAAATGAAAAATAATATCGGTTATGTAATATACATATTTTATTAATATATTGATACTTTTTTTACGTTTGTAAGCACTATACACTTTAGAATTCCTAACGAACGTGCGAAACAAATGATTTTGATGTCTTCTCGGCTAATTTCCTTGTTACAAACGGTATATTGACATCTTATCATACGACAGCGTGATTTGGAGATAATTTAAATATTACAATAGAATAACAGTTTCTTTTTCAGAAAACCTTTAATTTCTACAGAAATAATATAGCACCGGCTTGGTGGCGCAGTGGTAAAGGCGACAGGACGGTCAACCTATTGTTCGGGTTCGAATCCTGCTGAGGCATGGTCGTGAATTTATGTTTGTGATTGTTTAGTATTTGTAAGTGTCCTAGGCAAGAGTGTAAAATCCGACAAGGAAAATGATCCCAGTCTTGCCAGTAACCAGGCTGGGTAAGACCGGTTGTCTTCTGGAATAATTTCTAAGTTAAACCAAATTGCCCACGTTAAACTGTGGGTTCAGTCCATATAAAACCCCTAGTTGGTAAAAGGTGACTTTAAAATATATTAAAAAAAAGAAATAATATATTTTCAAGAAACAAGAAATACTGGAATGATTTTTTCAAAATTATTCATGATTCCAAGGCATGTAAATAGAAAAAATTAAGCATACAAGAACTAGATAATTACATTCTACCCTACTAATAATATGGACACGTCCTAACTACATCCCAACAAATCAATTCAATTCATCTCTTCCCCCTTTTGTTAGTTTTAGTTCTCTGATACACTCATCTCAAAAATAAACTCTACACCGGGATTAAAACGAGTTTATCTTTTTTTTCTCCATGTAAATATAAAGTAATTAGTTGGTATCATGTTGTATATGAGCTGCAACTGTTTTATAAATAGCTCCCTTATCCAATATAAGCCACCCTTTCTAATAGACGAACATAAAGAACCATGAAAGAAAACCTTTTGAATGCGTGTTTTGATACATCGATGACCATGTCATCTAAAACTAGCCGGTTGAATAGGAATAATCCTTATTTATGATCTTAATTTTTTGACAGGGAAATATAAATATTGTTTGTTATATTAAAATTCGTCACCCAAAACGAATATTTCTAATTCCTGTTTTATTGTTTTTGTTAAACTAAATTAAATCATCCAGTACCAAGTACTTTAGTGTCAATTAAATGGTTAATTAAATTTAAGATATTTTTATAATCATGAAAAAATGTACTAGTTATAATTATGGAAACTATATTAGAAGTAATTTCAATTTCGAAAAAAGACAAATAAAATACAATATAGTAGTTTTTGTGGAGGGAAGCAATTAGTGGGCGAGCACCAAGCTTGTTAAATAAGCGTGATAGTCTAATATTGAGTTCTGAGTATAATGTTATAGTTTAAAAAAATTCTAGTGAATTTATTTACTCGATATCCTTGAAGTCGCAGAATTCCAATTACTATTTGTTCATTAGTTTCATATTCTCAACCAATGTATCCTTTTAGAGCTTGAGGATACTTTAACAAATCCCATAACAAAGTTATTCAAAAGTTTTAGAATAAAGTTCTTCATAGTCTGATGGTATCACTAGTTGATGAATGGAGGTTAACGTAATTGTATCAAAAAACACGAATTTAAAACATTGACAGATTTATTGCTTTTGCTTAGGATTTTATAGGACACCTTTGGTTAAATCTGTTTTCCCCTATTTTTAGTTATATTTTAGAGTCTTAACGTGGGTTCGGAACCACGGTCCTAAGCATTAAGCCTACCGACTGGCGAGTGACCAACTTAGAAATCATCCCAGAAGACATCCGGTCTTACCTAGCCTAGTTACTGGCGTGACTGGGATTATTTTCCTTGTCAGATTTTGCACTTTTGCCTAAGAACAATTACAGATGTTAAACAATCACAAACATACATTTACGACTATGGCCCAGCAGGATTCGAACCCGCGGCTGTCGTAACAGCAGGAGATCTGTCCTGTCACCTATACCGCTGTGTCAACCAAGTCGACATTTTTAGATATTGTTTTGACGAAATTTGCCTTGAAAAATATCTTATGAGCTCTTACCTAAGTACAGGAAAGTTTAATGAACTTTTAATGAACATGATCGACATAACATGTGTTTGTTCACAGATCCTTTACCTTAATCTATCGAGAATTATAATAATAATCGAATATCGAAGTTCAATATTGGAATCAGCAGTTCTTCAGTCCACATTAGCATATTCAAAAAGAATTAAAAACATTTCTCAAATGAAATGAAGTAAATAAATAGAGAGATTGGATATGAGATGTGTCCTCCATAGATTCTTTTGAAACAGATAAATTTAAGCCTTCAAAGTTCATGAAGAATCTGACACTAAAACACCAAGAACTAAGCGTATATGTGGTGATAATAATTAAGTGTTGTTTGTTTTGGCAGATGAAAAAAGTTACTAGAATTTCGAAGGCCAATTGTTCATGTATTTTCATATGAAATGTTGTATAATGGAATTATACTTAAGGTTTCTAATTTCAATTACATTAAATTTAATTAAAATTATCCGTGTTAACTAATAAACGTCAATTGTCAGATTATATAACGTTATATCTGATTAATATTATATGATAAGTAGTGTTTATATTGTTCTTATTATGGATATGACCATCTCAAAAATCTGGTCTTAAATAGCCAGTCAGAGGTCAGATTTTATACTTTTTGAAAAATACGTTATCATTGGATTTTAAAAATATTACATCAATATTAATGACATAAGTTGTTATATTTATTTCATATTCGAAGTGTTAGTGCAAACTACTCTGAAAGACTATTAGTGCATCCCAATGCACTCGCCAAACAGTTAAATGTGTGCGATGACAGTGAAGTGCATAGGCTCCAACGCAAACTATCATACGAACTGATTAATAGACACAAAGTGAGATAATGATCTCTAGAATAAGTTAGGATAGTTTTTAAAATAAGTTAGAATAGTATCTAGAATAAGATTTAGATCAGAAGTTTGTACAGCAGATCACTTACTAGCGATCTTCTACATGTCAGTATAGTTATATTATATAACTGAAATCATATAATAATACTAATTGCTCCGGGCAGATTGTTGAGGTTCTAAGAGATTAATAAAAATATATTATTTTCACTTCATTATTAACTTAAATATATGACAATACAATGTATAACAATAGAGTAACTGTACTAGTAAATTATATTACGGTGATCATCAAAGACAATAGGGAACTATTTAAAAATGTATTTGCAGCTATCCTACGTTAAACTTACCATTTAAATTTATGGTTAGTCATATATCCATCAAACAATGAAATTGGACTTATTACCTGAAACAAAAGAAATATATAAGTTCGTTTTTTCGTTTTGGGAAACATAACGGGCATTATTGAAACAAAACGATTTCTGTTTATTTGCTAGCCCTATACCATCGAGGCATTACACGCCCTTTTTAAAATACATCCCCTAGACTGAAACAAGTGATTAGGGGACTCTATTCCCATCAGACATCTGTCAAGCACAGCTTTTAGAGCTATACTATACTTAAAAGACCCACATATATGTTGGGCTTTTTTATGATGTAACCCGATACTATTTTTGCTCTTGGGTTATAGATATATATATTTTGGCTTATCTAACAGGACTATTGGCAAGGCTGACAATGTGTGAAGTTCGATGGTGATTGGTACCTAGCGTCGGCCAAGCGCATGTTAAAATAATAATCTTAACTACCATTAGCATATCTTGTGTTTATAAAACATAACAACGGCTGACACTTTTGAATGTACCGAAGACTGTGTACGTGAGAAGAATAGTAAGAGGCGATGGAATACGCCTTCGGTTTGACAAAATCTACTATTCATGAATGTTAAACAAGCTAGTAGTGTATTTATTTTTATTTATAAATGCGTATGACATGGTAGAAAATGACGCGTGTATTGCTAGAATTTGCATAAACAATAATTGTATTTATTATTGGTCCAATATAGTTTATATATGTAGCCATAATCGAACTCCGCTGTGCGTATGTTGCTTGCAATCAAATTACGTCAATTTTTAAAAATAATTATTATTACGTGCTTGCATGTATTTTGATCATATCAATATATGTTTGATTTGAAAAGGTACAAGATATGGTAAAAAAGTCCGAATTGCACCATGAATTTCTAGGCTTATTGAACAAAATCCAACTGGAATAATGGCCTGCACGCATTAAATTTGGAGTAAAATAATTCCTCTTCCCTTATACTTACTATGAAGATTTCCTGCTATCTTTGGAATATCTAAATTCATACACAATACCAATTTTTATTACATTACACATTTTTAAACGCAAATTTTAAATTTGTAATATCTCCGAAAATATTTGTTTAATTTACATGCTGTAAGGAACCATATTGATCTATATTAATTGCACACTGTATTTAAGGTACTTAATTCGATAAGGATTAATGCCGTATTGCTTAAAATAGCTTCGTAAATAAGCCATTTTCTCACGTAAAAAGTAAACAATAAAAATGGTTAATGTGGGTTATCCCTAAAAGATAAACATATACCATCGCGGACTTTTTTGTAGACCTTTTTATGGTGTACAATACTGGAGTACATTAATTTGATCTAACTCGTAGGGTTAGGCAGCGTTTTTGCTAATTGCTAAATAAGCCTAAAAAATAGGTTAATTTACGACATCACGTTAGAAACCTCTAAAATTAGCAATGTTGCCTTAGTATATTATGCATGTATTATACATATAAACCTTCCTCTTGAATCACTCTATCTATTGAAAAAAACCGCATCAAAATCCGTTGCGTAGTTTTAAAGATTTAAGCGCACATAGGGATATAGGGACAGAAAAGGCGACTTTGTTTTATACTATGTAGTGTTATATATATATTTATATATATATATATATTTATTTTTTTCAGGCGTTTGGAAATTAATTGAAAAAATCCAGAATGAGGGAAAATAGCTACCACCGCTCAAGCGCAAAAAATCATGCTAAAATCTAAAATCAGCTGCTAAAACAGAATTAATCTGCTAATAGAATGACGTATTCTCACAAAAATTGACCAAAAATAGGGAACAACAAATGCAAGGTAATCATCTTGCAATAGATATGAAGGATAAATACACTGTCGCAGGTTGAATGACAAGTTCTTCCGTTCCCGGCGTATTTACTACATGCAACACCTATTGATTACCACTTGTTCAGATCGATGAGGCGTAGCACACAATGCTGAAGAAGTGTGAAAATGGATCTGTGATAGTGAATATATTGAACTATTTTTTCAATAAATGCCTCTTAAAGCACCTAATATAATAAATATAAATTTGAATACATGAAGATTAAATTCTTCGGTTACATCCTAACTGTCTTTGACTGATGCTATCACTAAGAGGTCATACTTTGAAGCTCCCTATTTGTAGGATTGCGTAGAAAGTGACTTGGTGACAAATCCATACTAAATATGATGAATAATCATAACCCAAGGAGAACTGAAAGCAATTATATACCGTACAAGAATAAAAGGGTAGAATGCTGATTTCGGAAGCAGCATTGGAACATTTAGACGAATTGTGTGTAAATAAAAATATATGATCTTTTCAATTTGAAAGATGTATACACAGAACTCCTTCCAATGATAGACGAGAATGGCCTGAGGCCTACAGATTAATTCAACCAGCTAAAACAGGCGTGAATTTATCAAATGTAGAACAATGCCCCCAAAATATCCACTTGTAGAGCTACTTAATTAGATTCAGTTATTACAACACAGCTCAAATTTCAATTCCTGGTCAAACTAGATTCTAACTATTCATTCACAATCGGCGATAAACATTAGTCTCCGGATACAAATAGTTGATAATATTAGTAAGTGATATTAAAGAATAAATAAAACACTCAGATGCTAGAAGTTCATTAATTAAAAAAAAACGTATTTGTGCTATAAGAACCAATGAATATTATCAATATTTACATATTTATTACTGGTGAATCAAATGTAAAGCTTTAACTACAGAAGCAATAAGTATCCAATATTATTTTAAAATAAAGTTAAAAACTACATGAAATTTAAAAAAATTATCCGGTAATAAAGTGAAACATAAATTTCATTTGAAAAAATACCTGCCTCTAAGGAAATGTCCGAATATCAACGTAATCAGTTAAATTAATGGTCAAATATAAATCACTTTTATGTACGAAAAAAACGTCAAGACCAGAACACTTCCACTTAGTGAATAACATATTAAATAATAGTGAGCATAAGCGAAAACAGTTACAAAAAGACTTAAAATTAAGGTTATTAATTATAAAGTCCCAACAAGATAACAAAAACGTGATATATACATGAGCATATTATAAATGCGGTATCTCGGGCGTTTTTAATAAACATTCCTTGATGCAAGATTTTTTCTAAACAGTCTTTACTAATTAAAAGTAAACATTTCAGTCATTAAACAAATTATCTTAGAGTAAAATTAGTAAATTAATGTTATATATTATGATGAATCACTTTAAATGTGTGTTATACATATATAGAAACTCTGAAAATCTGGTTTATTTTATTATCAACATTGTATGAGTGTCAATACCTTGAGGACTTCTTCAATAAAGTATGTTTCCTTCACTATATCTTCACTAGTTTCAGAAGGTCACGAGAACAGCTCAGAATCCGATATCTATTAGCCCATAGTGGCTTGATATGCTTGTCAATAATTGGCTGATGATTATCGACCTCAATTTTACCGATTTCTCAGACAACCACGAGACATTCAAAACCTGGCACAAACAACACGGCGGTTTAGCGAGGTCGTGCTTGCGAAACATCCAAGTTTTTGAGTTCAATTAAAGTTTACTATTGTCATGGGATAAAAAATAACGGGTTTCCAATATATAAAAAAATGTAAATTAATTTTCAAGCATTTTATAATTTAAAGCTTTGCTATGAAATATTGTGCATTTTTCTAGTGCTGCGTTATATATTGATATTCCCTGATAGTTGGTGTTGATCCTTGAACATTATGCATGTTTGAAAGAGCAATTATACAATACAAGGATTATTATAGGGTATTTTGAGATTTCAAACATGTTTTGCCGAATCTGGTTTTTTAAATTGGTGTACCTCAATTTGTATGGGTTTAATTTGTTATTTTAATAGTAGCTTCTCAGACGAATTATCTGTGTGGGTACCGAGGGTTTCCAAAATTGATAAATAATTATGGCGGCAATAAACTAATGCTGAAAAAAAAGCATTTTTTGGTCTTAATATAAAGAATACTGATGTAGGAACTTTAAAAAACTTTAAAGTTTTGTTTAATATATTAATTTTGTGCTATTGTAGTTTCGAATAAAACGTTGATTCTGATATAAGATACAATAGCAAGGCTAAAAATTCAGGTAAAAGGAAAAAAAATAAAAAAATAAGAAATAATTTTGATTTGTTTCATTTGCTTCGGACGTAGATATTTGCAAAATATTTGTACGAGTTGTTTTTTCCAGTGAATAGAAAGTGAAGTTAAAGAAATAATTTAATATATTTACAGACAAATACCTTAAAATTCCATTTCAATCCAGTTTAAGAAAATCCTGAAAAGAACGCCAAGGTAGTATAACCCCTTAAGACTTTTAATAGAATATAAGAAATAAAATATATTAGTGCGGTTCTGACTTGTTGACAACCAACAAAAAATAAACACCAATCTTTGAGGCTTGAAATATTAACGATGATAATATAAAGAAATAGATTTTAGAAGCAATTAGTCACTGTAATGGTGACACTAGAGAAAAAAACGAACAGTTAGAAAAAGCTGAAAAACTAAAGCAAATGATGCTAAACATTAACGTTACGCAACGTTTTGCATAATCGAGAAATTAAAGAATTGATAAAACCGTTAATTTACACGACATTTAAATATGAATAAGTTAAAAGTGTGTTTACCGTTAGATCAACTTTTTAGCCTACCTTTTACTTCACATTAGTATGCGCGGATAAATAATACCGCGTGTGCTCGTTTACAATTGCAGCTAGTGGATGGCTGAAGCGGTCAAAGCGACGGTATTTTTAATGATCTAACATAGACAAATTCACTTTAAATATTACGTGAGAATCGACAATGGTCCCAGCCTCTTACTAGCAACTTATGGGCCTCCGTACAGAACAGGTTCTTTATTAAAATTTATTCATTCATATAATACGTCGTACAAACCAAACAGAACGTGTCTTTACTACTTTATTCTCATTTACAAACACGTACAAGAGTGATATATTGATCTTTCCCGATTTTATCACAAATAAACATTAAATATTGTCACTTTTACCGTCAGTTTATTTCATAAAAAATAGTTTAGGGTCATTTTTCACTTATCTAGTGACGAAATAATAGTTTTCATAAAATCCATTACCACAAGTTAGATACTGTTGGCATATCGATATAGAAATAACAGGGTATTCGATTTACTTCAGATTTTTTATCATTTATTCTCGATTTCTCACATTATATGAAGTAGTGATATTTTTTGATGGACATTAAGTAATAAAATTCACCAAGCTTTTAAAATTAAGACACCAATTTTATATCGATATTTTGATATCAGAAAAGATATACTTTCTGCATCCCTACATGGTATTACCCCAACTTTATCTTGGCCTTCTTCTTCCTATTATATTAGCTTCTCATGTCATTCTAATTTGTAGTATATGTAATAAATGACAGATTCACTCTGCGCATGCACATTTCGATACTCTACAACTGGTTATGTTTATTATTTGCGAATTCTACGGTTATGTTTTGACTTACTTGTTAATTTGTTCTATATATTGTAAACATTGATTTCAAACATTCCGAAAAATACGTGAAAAATATGAGTTTTAAGCATGTACATTTGATAAGAAAGATCAGGAAGAGATACCGAATTTGGAGCATTCAAAGTACATATATATGCTACTTTAGGGTACATAAATGGGTATGAACAAAATCTAAAGCAAATAAAATACGTTAATAATATACCACATTAGACATCAATTTTATTTTGTTTATTTTATTTTCAATACTTAAAAAGTAAAAAGTTTTTAATTAAATTACTTTATGTTATTAGCGAGTTTCAATTCTTCCCACACTCTCAGTCTTCATCACGAAGTGCTTTTCTTTAAATTAAATAATCAATTAAATAGAAAATAAAATAAAAAATATATGGTTTTATATAAAATATATGGTATTAACAAACATTATTTTATATACATATTTTATAATAATTATTTAAGGCTTATACTATGAACACTATTTAAGACTGAAGCTAATCACCCGTAAAAAAATGATTGAGCTAAATCAATGCTTTTATTTTGTCACCATCAAGTTCAATTAAACAAATGTGATCCATCTACGACATATCGATCAGAGTTTCGTGAATTGTCCGGTTAATTCAAACAATATGGAGTTAATCCGACAATGACTAACGATGATTAGGATGTTCTTTGTAAATCGGTTACTGTAGCAGTCGTGCCTAACACTGAAAATTGTGGGAATGGATTTAACACTGTAACACGTTTTTCGTGACATCAAGAGACCGAAAAAAAAAAAATCACGTATGCAAAAATAGAACATGTATTATAGTATATTTTTAGACTTACTATGAAAATGCGTCACTGCCTACGCATATAAAATCATTAAAAAGAAACTATCAGACAAAACACAAAACGCGAAGCATCATTCGGACCTCTAAAATTGTTTAAAATTATTTTTAACCGCGAAAATATATCCGATAATAATTTTTCAATATTCAAACAGTTTTCTTTGACACATTGGAAACATCTGTGCTAATGTACACGACGATAGATTAATACCGTTAGATTTAACTCGCTAACTCTTCAGGTTTGTCTCTGTGTAAACAGCATTCGATACCAGCGAGAGAATATGACGTGAAAAGAGTTATCAGTGTTAATATTTAACGGGACACTGAGTTTGGACGATACATCAGGAAATCGTGTTCTAATTTTTCTTGACCAGACATGACATAAATGTTATTGTAACCATTCCAAAAAAGCCAAACAACAATAACAATACGCAGTATGTAAATGTCCTGCCATTTTTTCAACAATGGTGTCCACAACAATTCATTTTGCTTAGCCAAAAATAAACAGACTATGTGCAATTGGTAGTGGGAGATATACATATACACAGTGAGAATACTGATGAAGTTAAAATAAGTAAACTAACTATATATATATATATATATGCGTAATTATGTGATCTAATAACCTATAAATTATTATTATAACAATAATATATGGTCAGCTTTTCTAAAATGATTTTATAACTAAATGTGGTTTTATGTTAATGTACCGGGAATATAAATCTGGAAAACCGGTATACTAAAATGGTAGAAAATCCTAATTGCGGACTGATTATAAAACGGAAACAAACGATTAATATTATGTAGATACAGGAAATATGTAAATCATTTTATTTCAGCTTTACAAATATAATTATAATTTATCGACTGGAGATTTCTAAATCGTCTAGTTTTCTCATTGACATTTTTTAATTTATACTAGTACTTGTATTAATCATCATATTTATATACAGGGTGACCCAGAAAGAGAGCAAATGGAACTAAATATTCAGCACGAAATCATAATCCTGATTCTTTTAAATAAATATATTTCTGGACTATCCGATACCTGCAATACACTTAGATATAAATTATGACGATATGTTGGTCAAATCATACTATATTCCACACATATCTCACATACTTTTTAATATCTAACAATTCTTTTATTAAACCAAAACCACAACCACCATATTTTAGATATATATTTATTAATTTATTTTAAAAAGAAATTAAGACCTAATTAAGAAATGTTTTATTAAAACTAAAGTTGAAATGTAAAAAGTTTGTTGGAAATCATCAACATTTCTTTATAAAGTTCCTACCGTAAATATAATATAATATTAGAATAAAATAAAGCTAAATTATATAGCAGCAATGAATTCAAAAAATAAAACTAAAACATAAAATTATTTTACAATATTAGTTTATATATCTAACTCGAAACATAAAAAAAGGTTTTCAGCTTACTTTTAAAGTCGTAATCAAACTGAAACTAGTATAAAAACTTGTAAAACAATAATATTGAGATATAAACGTAAAGTTCAATAATATAAGAGTAAGATATTAAGAAAATAAAAACTATATTGTTTTATAACTTACAGTATATGAGAGTCTAATTCAGCACTGGACAACTGATAAACTTAAATGAAAACCGCACTTATCATCACGACAACAGTTTAAAAAATCAATCCTGATATGGAATAAACACTGAGCATCAAAGTTTCCACAACAATAAAAAAATACAACTACCACAATGGCGCGTCACAGCTTTCGGTATTTTGTACGAGTTTTAAACGCGTGTTTCACAGTATCCATCGTTGGACAGACAGACAGTACAATCTTCACGTACGAGAACTGCCGGCGATTGCCACCAACGCTACGACGTCAAGCTCACAATGCCGACGGTAGGGGTTCCACTCCCGCTGGCCCAGTAGATACAACCGTTCTACTAGAGGAGGGTTGACGCTAACGCTCAAACCTCGCTAATATTCACGTACCTTTCACGATTTCCAAAAATGCACGTGAAAAATATAAAACATTTTTTTTATTGTAATTTTGTCGAATCATCTTTTTTTAGAAATAATTATTGTCTTTCTAACTATTATTGGTTTTTTTGTAAATGAACCAGAAATGGGCACACCTGTAACCATGTCTCATTGTACGTCTCAGCCATTAGAGGGCCGAAGGTATAAAACTAAGAATAATTGACCAATAAACAATGAAATTTAATTTAATATTTAACAGTAGTTCAAATAAAATTTATCAATGATTCTATTACTTTTGGAATACGTACGTAGTTTTTTTCCTTAATATTTTAATTCTTGGGCCAACTTATATGAATCAAAATATTTTCCAGTTTCTATAACTATTTACCTATCTTTCTGGAAACATGGCGACACTGTGTCGAAATAACTATGCTGATTTGAAGAAGTTACGTGAATCAGAATGAGCTATGTTTGGTGAGTAAGCTGGGTGCGGCAAGAGCATTGTCAAGCAAAAAGATGACTTGTAAAGAAAAGTCAGATTTAGCAGTTAGGTTAGGTTGTTGTAAATAGTTATTTACATTGGTACTTCGTATTTTCATCAAACTATGCAACATCTAATATATTTCTGACATTTCTTAAACTATTATAACTTTTTGGCAAGTAAGCGATTCAATTTTGAAGAAATTTATGATGTTTCACATTTAAAACGTTAAAAACCATTTTCATACTCATAATAGAAAGCGTTAAAATGTAAATATGGAAATTAATCTCAAACTTTACGACTGCCGTTGGCAAATTACGTTTATCTCGGCAAAGAAAGTACGAGAAGTACTAGCAGTATAAATCATCACGTTAAGTGGAAAACGTGGAAAATCCAGAACTAACAGAACCATAGAAAATCCAAAATTATATTCTAACATTGCGCTGATGACCAAAAGGAAATAAGCAATTAATCGCTGATGTTTATGTTTGAAAATTTTCCTCGTTTAAATGTCATAAACAACTTTTTAATTTGCTTATAAAATAAAAACGGGATTGCTGCTAGTCTTTCGGCTGACTGTATTCAATTAATTCTAAAAATTACCAGTTAAACTTTATTTATGATAATAGCAGGCGTTATTTTTGGATTTCTTATTGTTATTTTTCACTGACAAGTGATCATTTTAAAGCCAATATTAAATATGATAATGGAAACATTATAAATAGTAATGATCATATACTTTATTTTACGACAAAATAATTATTTTGTACAATATTTAGAAATCATCTCATCAAAACATTAAAACCAGTATTTCATTTATTAGAAATTGTTTTTTTAGTTATCTTTAAATCTGGGATATATCAATCACGGTCAAGGCTTTTGGTTTTTGTACAATAGGCGTACTCCATTATAAAAAATTGTCGTTAAACAAGCAGAAATACAACAAAATGATTTTACGTGAAAAAATTCGTTTTGTGAAAATTGAAAAATAATGGGACATAAAACAAAATATAAAAAAGAAAAGGAGGCTTGGTATTTAAAACTCAAATTTGTAATTCTTATGCTTTTTTTTTCAGTAAATTTAAATTTTGTATTCATAAGTATATTTTTGGAATACTGTTTAAAAACAGTTATCAGATTAAATAGTAATAAAAATAATAAATATAGTAAAAATATAATTAAAATATATTATTAAAATCTTATTCTTTTAATTTCCTACTGCAATATATATTCCCGCTTGGGGCGCTCTCAGGTGGTTAAGAGGCACAAAACACAACTTTACACATATGAGATTGCCATTGTATTCTAAGTCTCTTTATTTTATGGTAATAATGAAAACATGGCTAAAAAGATCTGACACGTGTTCAACGATTTACAGTTATTTAAAATGGCACGAATTTTTAAAAGAAGACCAAGCCGGCTTGGTGGCGCAGTCCTCCTACTGTTGCGATAGCCGCGGGTTCGAATCCTGCTGGGGCATGGTCCTAAAATGTATGTTTGTGATTATTTAAAATTTGTGAAATTTGTGTAAAGTTGGTCACTCGCCAGTCGGTAGGCTTAATGCAACAACAACAAACAGATCATGATACAAACATTTCAGACAATGTAAAAATAAAAATTATAACAATATTGTTAAAAGTGATAAAATAAATAATAATAAATAAAATAAAAATACTAGTACAATTAATAAACAAAAATAAATATAAAAGAATAAATAGAAATATAAAATATGCGTTTTAAGGAAACAAAAGACAATAAGGAATAATAGTCGAGATTATTTGGAATAGGAAGAGCACACTCAATTATTAAGATAAGTAGTTGAAAGGAAGTACATCAATGACTTTATTACTTTTGGAATTAGCAAATAAAAAGTTTTTGACCATATAGAAAGCTCGTGTATGGATTCTGATAATTTTTTTCTCGGTATAATATATATCAATCATATCCTTTATTTTATGACAAAACAATTATTTTGTACAATATAGAAAATAGAAATCTCTCATAAAAACATTAAAAACAGTGTTTGATATATAAGAAATTATTTTTTTTATTATCTTTTAGTTTTAATTATAGTAACGATGGTCAAAGCTTTGCTATAAAAACGTGAGAAAAATTGAACAAAAACTGTCGTTGTACAGGCAGAAATACAACAAAACGTGACAAATTTCGTTTTGTAAAAATTGAAATATAATGGGCGGTCATATTCGTCAGACATGATTCCTTACCATTATTCGATTAATATAACAAAGATAATCAAAAATTGTCATGATTACTTAAATAATATTATTAAGTACTTGTTTGTATTTTGATCATTTTTATAAAAAGTTATATATTATATTTATAGTTACTCGCTATTACTGGCCTTTTTTGCAATAATATATTATTCAATTTGTTCAACTGACATCGATAGAAATCTGCAGTAACATCTTCATTTGGTTTTAGCAGTTTTTAATATACTAAACTTTTCTGATTCCATGATAAGCACAACAAGATTTTATGGTCATTAATATTCCGCTTCGGCTTCGGAGATTAGAATCATAGTAAATCCACTTTTCTTCACAAGTTAAAATACGTAACAGGAAACCCTTCTTCTTTTGCCTAGCAACCAATGGAAGAGTGATGTTGAAACTGTCAAAAGGAATGAAAAAAATAGTGGTGAAGCATGGCGAATATTTATGATTCAAAAGTCATTTTAAAAACAAAAAGTTTTCAGTAAAAAAAAACAATAATTTAAGGATACATTATTTTCCTCTATGTGATACAATTGAAAATAAAATAAAAGTAACGCTGTTATTACTGTTAATCTTAAATGTCGTTTTCCTATTACTAATGGTCATTTAGAGCGTGTTTCAATTTGTAAAACACTGATCGTTCTAAAACGAAATAAATAGTAAAATTTACAAGCAATAAGGAAATTGGTTAATACTATCTAAAATTGCCTAAAGATAAGGCAACTTCCTGAACGTCAGGATAAGAATTAAATAGGACTTATCTTCGACTATCTATTTGATATTTATCTTAAGCTTTAACATGGAGATTCCGTATGTATATCTGAGTCAATATTGACGAAAAAATTATGCAATTTTTCCGGGACTAAAAATGATATTTTTATGTTGTTTGTTCACCAAAAAAATCTCGAAGTTCATCCAACCATTTAAGCTTTTAAAAAATTTAATTGTTGAGTAAATGTATACGTAGAATTTTTTATATTCATTTTACTTTCGCTGAAAGTGCTATATTTCTAAGACTATGACTGAATTTTGAGATTTTTTTTTGTAAAATCAAGGATTTATTGTGAGTAATCTAATTGTGTGCACACGTATCTTTTGAGGCTAGACAAAAAGTTGACTCATTCCTTAGGAATCTTCACAAAAAAAGAGGTATCCTACTTCGTCAAACTGTGCGACCTAGATCTAAAGATGTGATAACTAGAAGGGACAACAATTTAATACCTTAAGGGTCGACAAAATAAAACTTGTTTATACTTAAAAAAATTAATCATAACAAAAAGTGGTCTAGTTAAGCCAAAATAGTTAATTTTGTCACTTATTGTTAATTTTATCACTCACTCCCTTAATACCAATTCCTCTAGAAAACAATGTATGTATATCAACGATTATACTAGCTTTCGAAAAAGTTGCTGGTAATCAAAGAAAACTGTCAATATTACCATGATTTTCGATATCAGCTCACTATTAGTGATAGGTGGACACTTTCTGGATCAAATGAATTACTTTGGGTCTCATTTCGTAGTGTCATGCTTAATAATGATTTTATAGTTATCATTTTTAATTTCAAAGACCTTAAAATGTTACCTTTTGTTGACAAATTGAGCATCATTTGTGCCATAAAGAAGAAATGTCTATAATGCCAAAGTTCTTGGTTAAAATCTGCTAATTGTTCGAAATTCAAGCAGGCAATTCAATGCAAGTTCAAGATATTTTGCAAGGGCCCTAATTATTATACAGTGGTTTTTAATTTTGATACAAATTGAAGCATTAAATCTTTGATTTTGACGTTACAGTAGATGTTAGATGATGTAGATTTGCTGATTCTTTTATAATACTAAAATGCACCTTTGTCACTGACGTAATATATTCAAAATTTGATACAGGTTGCAATTAAGGTCCTATAAACCTAATAAAGACATAAAAAATTCAATTTGGTCCAAGGTGTTAAATATACTTTATGTATATCACCTCCCACACTTTGATAGGGCAATGGAGGCTCCATAACGAGCTACTTTTTTACTACAATAAGTTCCTTATCTCCACTATAATAGTCTCCACAAGAACCCCCACCAATTAAACTACTAGCTTGGACGAAACCAAATTAAAGTAAGCCAAAGTTATTTTCTATCATAACCCGATACTAAAATTATATCACGGTAGAATAGATTTTCCTCTACTAATTACATAATAAGACCAAAGACTATCTTCGAGATTGAGGAACTACCTCAATGAATACCTCAATTACAGAAATATAGTTTCCATTTATTCCAGTTAATATCAATAATCCTGTAAGTAGATGGATCCAGACACTATATGTCAATTAAGAAAATCGACAAAACTGCAAAGAGAAAAACTGAAAAGAAAGCCAATTTTCATTTAGAAGGTTACTTTTCCACTGAACATACTGTATCTGAGTTTGAAATACTTCCGACATTTAAATTTTATGTAATGTTAAGTTTTATGATCTTTTAATCACAATAGTATATGGTTGTTGATAGTTTTCATATGTAATAAAATTGAAATTATTTTTAAACCATGTTAGTAATTGTCTGTTAAACAATGAATTAATGACTTAGATTATGAAACTATTATTACGGAAGCTGCTAATTTGTTGGATAAATAATCTCACTTGACAATTACATTGTGTTATATTTATAGATATTGATTTATGTGGTAATAAGTACTGATAATATTTCATTAAAAATTATTCCTTTTCTATGGAAGAAATCTTATGTAATTGCAGTTGACCAACCACACAATTAATTGTAGATATTACGAAGTGGAATAACAAAAAAAAATATCGAGCTTGACTCATTATAAAGCATTTAAATTCTTATAGATATTTTTTATGTCGTAACTATACCTATTGATTAGAACACCTGTAGCTTATATAAAATAACGATATGTATATGTGGTACTTTCGTGGCTTGTGTATAATGTAAACAAATCATACCGTTGTTACTCAGTTGGGTTTTCTCCTCATTATACTATACCTAAACAATGGGTGTGTATTTTTTCATTCACATACGTGTAACGTAGTATACCGATCTTACAGCCCACGGGCCATTTTTTTTGTGAGTTAAATTAGATCATACGGGGGCCCTAAAACGCTTGTACCCTTTCTCTGTCGGTACATCCATTTAGTAAACACCGAATAACCTCAACTAGAAAGGTTTTTAGTGGGCTGATGAATATTTTGAACGTCGAGTTCAAACCCACTCTCGATTTTGCTCTGTCACGTATCCATCAAACGGAATGGAAGTCCCTTTAATCAATAACAATGTTAACAAATTTAAAATTAAAATATTCTTTGGCCACAATAAAGTGATTCTGGTTCAGCACATTAATTACCTTTTACTTCTAATGCTTGTTCTTGTAATTTTAATTTACATATTAATTTATTAATTTACTATTGTTCTTGTATACTTGCAATAATAAACAAGCAAGGCGAGTACGTAATTGGTTCGCATTGGTTCGCTTCAATCTTCTGATTTCCTGCGCGTTGTCCTGCTGCTGTATTGGTTCCACGTTGCTGTGATTTAGTAATCTTATGTTTTAAGACGAAATCTAGGATACATTCGTAGATCTATTTGATTTCGTGGTCATGTATCGAGAAGTATTGATAATTAATCGAAGAACTTTGTTTTAGCAGCGTTAGATTAGTCGTCAGTTTGATATTTCAGTGCAACCCTATAAGTCCAAATAGGCTTTATAATTGACTAAATAACAATGATGCACAAGTTCCGTTTGCATTTCGGCATTTGATATCATTTTGGTAATATTTATTATATCACTATATACAGTAATAAATCACCAGATAAGTAAAGAGCAGACAGGTGACTAAGAAAACTAAATAGAATAGAAACACATATCATTATTATAAGGTAACTAACTGATAGTACTTGGTAGGTAAGCACTTTCTGTATTTGAACATAACATAGTGATTCGATCAGAAACTCAGTTCTATTTTACACTAAAAAATCGAAATTATATTTTTCATTAACTAACAGAAACAATAATTTATTATGAATGATTTTAAATGGATCTAAATAACGTTAATACGTCACTAATACAACACAGTGTAGCTTAGTAGCACAAAAGTTTATGGACATATTCAAGTTCATATATCAGATATCATCAAATGACAAATAAACTTAGATAACGTGATGAAAATATATAAACTATGGATTTACCTCCAAAACTTCACACTATTATTGTATTCAATAAATGAAAAACAACTCGTTTTATATTATTTCTCTTGCAATTCTCTTGATTTCTTGACTGACTGATGTAGGTAATCAGTCCTATAGTATTTGGGTGGACCCACAATACCTCTCAGGACTTTGTTCTGAAAAATTTGTATTTTGTTTATTTTACTCTTTGCAGAACATCCCCATAATTGAACTCCATATGTCCATATAGGTTTCAATATTTGCTTATATAATAGCAATTTATTATGTACTGATAATTGTCTTCCAATTAGCCAGTACATTTTCCTATATTTCAATTCCAGTTCTTTTCTTTCCTTCTTTATATGTTCCTTCCAACGAAGTTTTGCATCGAGATTCATTCCGAGATATTTAGCGTTGTTGCTATATGGAATGATAGTGTTATTTAATGTTATTGGTGCTTGTACGGTCTGTTTATAGGTGAACTGCACATGTACAGATTTACTTTCATTAATTCTTATTTTCCAAGCTTGTGTCCAATTATTTATATTGTCACTTGCCTGTTGTAATTTTCGTAAGGCTTCTTCACTATTGTCTCCCACAGCTATAATTGCAGTGTCATCAGCAAATGTAGCCATCGTGATATTTTCCATTTGTGGTATATCACAAGTGTAAAGTAGATAAAGCATTGGTCCCAGTACACTTCCTTGTGGTACACCTGCTTTAGCTTCTTTTATTGTAGAGTAAGCTTCTTCTTACTTGACTCTAAACATTCTGGTTGTAATGTATGATTTTAATAGTTTGGTGTGTTGTTTTGGTAGCATTTTCTGTAGTTTATGAACAAGGCCTTCATGCCAAATCTTATCGAAGGCTTGTGCTACATCTAAGAATATAGCTGAGCATACTTTTTGACTTTTTCAATAACATCTGTTATTCTGTGGACCTGGTCAATTGTTGAGTGCTTGTTATTAAACCCATGGCATGAGGAAAGGCTCAATTCTCATACAAATATTGAAATATTGCAACTTTTGGATACAACCAGAACAGGACACAGACTCAAAAGAATCAAACCATCTGATCTTGTGTAGTGTTATGTAGTGAGGTGCATATATTGAAAAATTCAGCATTCAGACATGTATAAACAGTATTTCATCAGAGACAGAGTTAGGGCCGATGGGTCCTCCTAGTTATATACTTAGATTTAAGTTAGCATAAAGATAAATTGTAGGTTAGACGGAAACGACTAGTAACAACGTATTAATTAAATTAAAAAAAAATTTCTCAGAGTGATGACAAAACAGTTTCTCAAAGAATTGTCAGTTATTCATTCAATAAAGATTTTTTTAAAAATTAATTACATCTTGCATTATGCTTGCAGATATGCTTAGTACAATTTTAATTTATAAATTAATGTCTTACTACTATTCTGTGGCTGTTGCATTAATACACAAGCAGGGCGAGTAGTGATCCATCATTATGTATTTCCCAAATTAAAATAAAACTACTACTTGATCTATTGATTGATTGATTACATTGAAACCAAAGCTTTGATTTAAAAAGACTATAAAAACTACAGAAAATGAAGATAAGTGAATAAATATGTGGAAAAGCAACAGGAAGTAACAGCCTAGTAGAAATTTGGAAGAATCGACAACTATTAGCAAAATACAACCATACAGAGCATTCAATTATTTCGATACCAAAATGATACGGCGTAAAAATGGTTATTTTAAAATAACTACCTTAAAAGAATGTGTAGTACATATATTAATTTATATATTAATTAGTATGTACAATATGAGGAATGATACATGTATAAGTATATTCTAAGCACGAAATGTTGAGATTTAAGGTGAACTAAATCCTTTACAAAATAATTGCACTACATATTTGTCTTCTTAACATAAAGCGTGTAATAAAAACGAAGAAAAAAACATGCAGTGCTAGATGAATACGTTTTTTAAAACTCGTAAAATCAACTAGAATTATTATTATACGGTTCTTGGCTCTTGACCGGATATTTTCATATAATACTATACAAAGGACACATTTCGTTTTATTTTTTAAGTATTATTTTATACGTTACGGTTATAAAATGGCTACGAACCTACCTGTACCTCAAGTACTCTACGCCACAAATATGTAACAGTGTAGATTAATGGGCCTTTCGTAATACTAATGGATTTTTCATTACAAAATATACACATATACGTACAGAAATATTGTTTTTTTTTTAATTAAAAAAACCGGTAAGATATATAGTCCACTGTTAACCAAAGTAAAATTAATTATGAACGGGGGAACATAAATGAAGTACAACATTGTTATTGATGTGGTTTTGGTTTAATTATTGAATACATGGTGAAGTGCAGATGTCCGCCGAGTATTTTTAGATAATACAAGGGTTGTTATATGTACAAGGCCATTTAAGACCTCCCATAGTACATTTTTATGGTTAATACTCTATAGTAAACCTAATTAACCAATGTTACCAATTAAAATCAAACTAGTGTCAAAAAGTACTTTATGAACTATATCGAAATAATTCACTTCCCCAGTTTACAACAGCAACATTTTTCTTTGAATTGAACAGGAATGCTTTTTAATCTGTTACAATTTATATATAAAACAAAAATCTGTCTACAGGCACAGATTATTATACTATGTTAAAGTGCATGAAATGTTTAATTCCATTTTATGTAATTAACTTTTATAGAAAAAGATACACAGTAGATCAGATGGCTGAATAATATGGCCACAAAGTGTAACGTCTTCCACCTATTACTGCATATTCAATTAAATCAAATTGTTATGGAATGTGGTAAAGAATTACTGCAGTAAAATGCAGGCCAAGAAATATATACGAACAAGAACTGTTTGAATATGTGGAAAGCAATACACTATCTACAATAACACCATTCGGTTTGATTGACAAATGGTGGAATTGTAAACTAGTGTTAGATTGGAAATTAATAGCTTAATTATTGACTTGAATAGTGGCTCAGAATGTGACAGTGAGTAAATGAATCTTTCTGGATGTGGGATTATGATTAATTGCTGATAATACGAAGATAGGATGACGAGAGTGGAAAGAACTGAAGGTGAGGGTTACAAAATAATTCGTATTCCTCCCTATCACTGCATATTCAATCCATTCGAATTAATATGGGGTATGGCAAAGAATTACTACAACGTCCACAATAACACCTTCTGTTTGGATGAACTTTATCAGACACAGAAGAAGGAATTGATAAATAGTAGAATCTAGAACAATTGTTGGATATATAATTATATAGTAGAGTCGTAGAAAATCCTATTGTAGAGTATGAAAGATTTGTGTGCAGAGATATGTGTGTAATTGTTTAGAATATACATGAGCATTTGGTTAGAGTGTATAAAGAGATAATTAATATTAACTCTTTTGCAGATATGACAAATGCAGTAGGGAAAATGCAGTGAAATCAAATTATGTTATATGAAAAAAAAATACACCGGTAGTGATAGAAGAAACAGCAACGAAGGAAACAAGAACTAAAAGTAAAAGGGTAAATATGATCCCTAACGAAAGTAAAATACATTATTTAAACATAAAACTTTTTAATATCTGGGTTGAGCCTCCTCGAGATACCACTACATAAAAAACGCCCCTAGAACTCTATCCCATAGGTGGAGTGGAAAAGAGTATAACGTAAATATAATAAAACAACTCCAACCAAAAAACTATCGTAGCTGCATAATTAACTGTAGATAATATAACAGCTAGATATACTATAATGATAAAAATAAATTAAATTTAATAACACTATATTTGTTTCATTAATTTATTTACATTCAAATTTAGTGTATTAATACGTGAAATAGTTATTAATACGTGAAAGCTAAAATAAAATAAGAATCAAAGTTGAGGCGGCAACAATGAGACGTCAAAAATTTTAACGTAGGTACACTGTCTTACTTAATAGACAAAACGCATGAAAAACAAAAGTACAAACTATTATTGATTAATTCGATAATTAGTTATTTGCTTCAAATAAAGAAAATTATTAATTTCCAAGATTCTTATTTTATCGAATGACTTATTCTCTATATGGATGTTATCAAAGCCAAACCGGATAAATTAGCATGTTTATCACACTTCCCGGCCTTATTAGCATTTCCCCACTATTTCTACGGCAAAGAAGTGCTATTTCTATCAAAACGTCCAGCTGATGTAGCAATGTGCGTGTCGTTCCGCCATCCACTATACGCAACGACTGAATAAAAAAGCGGCAACCGGAAAAATATTGTAGAAAAGGAAGCTTGATTTAAATAAAGGCGGGGCAATGTAATTGGTGTTTTCTATTTAGTTTTTCCAGCCACAGCGTTTCTTATGGTGGGGTAGCGACCGACGCGTGGGCTCAAACTTCCTCAATAAATTACTAAGCTCTACAGTTTGAGCAAATTTATACATTCGGTATTTTCCTTAAGCTATAATAAACCTTTTTATATCAACAGCTTGATTTTTTTTCGCATATTTATTTTTTCCTGAAACGCCTATCGATCATACGTTGGAATTAAAATCGAGAATAGTTCAGGAGAAATACTGGAAACATGAACAGGGAATGCATAATTATTTCAATGTCAAGGTACTTGATAAAAGTACTTAATTCCAAGAAAAATGTAAATGAGAGCTGATGGATTAAGCTGCCAACTCACAGTGAATGTACTCTACTAATAAAAATGTTTGATTTTTGATAGTGATGTTTTCGATATTAACTATATCATATATATAAAGGTCGCCCTAGACAACAGAAAATGTGGAAAATTGAGGAATTAGAAGCTTACATCCAAACAACATCTTAACGAATGAACATACATGAATATGGAGTAGTAATTTATATAAACTTATATCTTATAAGGGACGAGTTAAAACAACCAATCAAATCTAAATAAAATCAATTTTATCAAAGATTATTTAACAATGTTAATTATTATTGTAGCTATTAAAATATCTTTAATTTCAGATTGATGCTAAGCTAAGGCATTAGCAATTTGCTTTTTATAATAAGATTTTCTTCATGATAAAACCATAACCGTCTTCTCGAATAACCTTTACAGCTTTTCAGCTATCGTCAAAAAATCTTCTTGAATGAAATTAGAAATTGTGGAATTAATTTACCTCCAAATCAATTTTAGTTAGATATTCATCTTGTGTCTCAAGCTACTGTGAAATCTATTTGTTAATAGTTGCTGTTGCTTTCTGGATGTAGGATTATGAATCATTGATGATAATACCAAGATAGGATGACGAGAGTGAAAAGAACTAAAGGTGATGGTTACAGAGTATTGCGTATTCCTCCCTATCACTGCATATTCAATCCATTCGAATTAATATGGGATATGGAAAAGAATTACTACAACGTCTACAATAACACCTTCGGTTTAGATGAATTCCATCAGACACAGAAAGAAGGAATTGATAATGGTAGATAAATGGTTCTAGATACAAGTGTTAGATTAGAAATTAAAAGTTTAGTTATTGACTTGAATAGTGACTCAGAAAGCTGACAATTACTAAGATGGGGTGATCAGAGTGCAGACAACTAAAGGTGAGTATATAATTACATAGAACAGTCGTAGAAAATCCTATTGTAGAGTATGAAAGATATATGTGCAGCGATATGTGTGTAATTGTTTAGAATATACATGAGCAATTGGTTAGAATGTATAAAGAGATAATGAATATTAAATGTTTTGCAGATATGACAAATGCAGTAGGGAGAATGCAGTGAAATCAAATTATGTTATATGAAAAAAAATATACACAGGTAGTGATAGAAGAAACAGCAACGAAGGAAACAAGAATTAAAAGTAAAAGGGTAAATATGATCCCTAACGAAAGTAAAATACATTACTTGGATAGTTCATGATGAAACCATAACCCTCTTTTCGAATAACCTTTATATCTTTTCAGCTATCGTCCAAAAAAAAACTTCTTGAATGAAATGAGGAATTGTGGAATCAATTTACTTCCAAATCAATTTCAGTTAAATATTCATCTTGTGTCTCAAGCTACTGTGAAATGTATTTGTTAAAAACCTTTTCTTGGAATTAAAATGTTTGGAATTAAAGCTTCAATTTGTACAGACTCTTTATAACTTCTAACATTCAAAACTAGCCACAAGTTTTAAAAAGATTATTATATGTTGAGAATATATTTAACAATATCAATTATTTTCCGATAATATTCATATCATCGGACGCATACCATGTTGTCCTAACATCATTTTAAAGTTTCGCCTGGAGCTTTGGACTTAAGGCAAATCTAAGGGACTAAAATCAATAAATCGGTAACCATATGGTAGTGACTTAATACAAAATTGTTTATAATCGCTGTAACTTCATTAATTTGAAATTATCTCTAATAAAAAATCTGAAAATGGTAAAAAATCGCAATTTTCACGATTATACGTATGGAAAATGTGTCAATCTTATTTCTTGGGTAAAGATAATATTTCCAATATATATGTATTTTGGGGTGAAAGAAACGAAAATCTGTATTAAAACGCTTTAAAATGTATAGCTTTTAAAATGTGGGACATAAACAGAACTGCACTCTTTTTTCCAAAAAATACAATTTTTGATGCATAACTTAAGAATTAAAGTTTGCATAAAAACTATTATACTACCATTCTATTCAGCATAAAATCCTTTATGACCCTTGCAACTTTCAGAAACCCGCGATTATTTTAACAAGATTGGCAGTAAAAAACTTGAAAATGCCAAAAAATAACAAATATATATGGAATATATGAGAAAATATAGGTATTTCGAAATGAGAGAAATGAAAATCCACGTCTCATTCATCACAAAATCCAATTTGTTTTATACTAACAAGTGGGACAAAAGTCCCGCTACCGTTTTGATTGCGCGCCATCTTGGTTATGTGACGTTTAGCTCAGTTTCGCTTTAACCATTGTGATGTGTAGTGTTTAAATTTTATTATGGATAAATATACGCCACAAGAACGAGCAGAAATAGTGACAATATTTATTGAAAATAATCGTTCCATTGAGTCACACAACACAATAGTTAAAGCGAAACTGAATTAAACGTCATATAACCAAGAAGGCACGCAATCAAAATGGTAGCGGGACTTTTGTCCCACTTGTTAGTATAAAACAAATTGGATTTTGTGATGAATGAGACGATTCCGCATTACCGTGAAATTTAAATACTTAAAAAGTAATAAATGTAACTGCAAAATTACTAATGGCCAACATAAAAATAAATTTCCTTAATTCCTTGACGATTGTTTCCGCATTTTCTTTCGTAATATTTCCGAATATGTGTTCGTTTTCTTGATCTACAAAACTAATAAAGCGTAAAGTGAAAATAACAGGTTGAAACTATTAAAAAAAAAACAAAAATGCTAATATAATTAATATTTTAATGGTTGAATAAATGTTTTTGCGTAACATGCAAGTAACAATTATTTTGCTTTTACGGTTTCATACATTTCCTAAATATTTCGCTATCATAATGAGGTTATGTTTATACCTAACCGCCGGTTGATATTAAATTACAGCACCATTGAATACTAGAAATATCACACTTATTTTGACACGGTCCCAATACAAAACAAACTTTTTGATTTCTCCTGATATTCCAACGATTGATGTAATTGACATTATCTAATTACAACAGTTTAAAAAAAGCCTTTGTCTCTAGACAATAGACAAGGTTAAGTATCAAGCCGTGATTGTTTTTACGATAAAAATAAAATAAGACTCTTGAATTGCGAATATATCGACTAATTTCTGAAATAATCATTTTTTAAATGGCAAGAAAATTAAAAAAGTTCGTCTTTAATGAACGAATTCATCACGAAAAACCGTAAATAAAATGATTCCCACCAAAGTTAATAAAGGAAACAATTAAATCTAATGATGCAAAGAAGTCATAAAAAGCATTATAGCATCATAGTTTATTACCAGAGGCAAGAGTCATATCGTTCTGACAAATCTGCATCTGTTATTCATATTTCTAACATTTAGAAAGAAAAAATTAAATAAGGAAAAAAATTAAATTGAAAAATTGTATAAAAATTTATTGAATTTTTCGAAAGGTCCTCGAAATGCATCCTTATAGTGGCAACTAGAGAAAACCTATAGTTTTAAACTGAAAAGTCACTAGTTCTTCAGCTTCTAGATCGATTTGTATTCAGAAATGTGTCCAGAAGTGTTCGTATTATGGGAAAATAAACATGGGAAATAAAAGTTTTTTTGAGGTCATCCACAAATCGACACATTTTTTTGGTATCTTCATAAGAACTGAAGTGCTGCTCAGACATATTACGACTTACATGTCGGAAGGCATAGTAATCAGAAGGAGCAAGGTCTGGAGGATACGGCGGGTGAGGTAGCACTTCCAATTTTAATGTTTCCAAGTATGTTTCCACCGGTTTTGCAACATGTGGTCGTACGTGGCCATGCCGAAGAATAACATTGTGTTTTTGATCGTATCCCGGCCATTTTTCGCGCAGTATCCGGCTCAAATTCATTAATTGTAGGAGATAGTGATCCTCATTGATGGTTTCACCGAGTAATCCCTTAAATTTTTTCGTCTGTCCAGAACGCTGTTTGTTATCGGTGTCAAAATCACCAATTTTAAAACGTCAAAACCAGTATTCACATGATTCAACAGCATTCGATGACTTTTAGTCACCTTTTTGTTCAAATTGAGGCAAAAATGTAAAACTCAACATAAAGTGATGTTAGAAATGTAACCATCTGTTGCAAATTCTTTAAAATTAATTTTTAGTATAAATAATATAGTAATAAATTAATAAGGTAATAAATTAATTTGAAAATTACGACTGTACTGAGCATAATAAACAATAATATGTAGCGACCGCTACAACCCTTTAGGCCACCACGCATTCACCTACAGCAAGTTCAAAGGTTGGCAACGCCGGTGGATTGATGGTGGACCACCACGAAGATGTTTCGATCTCTTTTCTTTTCTCTATCCCCTTGTAACAGTACCACTTACATAGCGCTACCGTACTTCCTTTACCTAACCTAATATCCTGTCAATTCTCCCGTCGACCACATGTATCATTCAATAACGAAATAAAGAAGTTTTTATTCAGCCAGTGTTTTCAGTTCCCGTACGAATTGCTTCCACAAAAATACCAATACACACATTCCGACTGAAACGACTAACATTCCTACAATTGGTGACCCCGACGTGATCAAAGTGCCTAACAGGTAAACCAGCTCAACATAAGCCTCTCGATAGGTGCTTGACACGTGCATGGAAGGATAGCACGAGGAACGGAACCCATCAACATCACGTGGTCGACGTTATCCCACGAGACTAAGGCGATGGACGAAAACCACAGAAGCCTATCATGCATAACATCAACACATGAACACCCTTGCATCACAAAACGAGACACGTAAGGCACCACACTTATAGGTACCCTCAAACAAATCGGAAAGCCTCAAGACGAACGACGTCTTGCTACAACTTCGATGGCAGCTGATCCCGTAAAACGCCGCGCTCAGGTTGGGATTCCCATCTCATAAGCAGTCCCTACGCGATTCATTGCATTCAAGTATTTCTTCAATCAGAGTTTTTAGTTCTCGTACAAATTCCTTCCACAAAATAGTAGTGAGTGTTCTGACAAACATTCGCATCCACAGCCACACATTTCGACAGACCAGACGAACAATAAATAAAAATAAACAATAATTGTCAAAGTTTTGATTGAAACAATAATAAAAACGTAACAATTAAATAAACATTATGCAAAGAAGCCATAAAAAGGCGTCCGAACATTACGGCATCATACAATATTACACGTTGACCACGCATCTACCATCCAAGTATAGCCTTTCTACCTGTTTTCTCACCCATATCCTCGCCCATACAGAAACCTTTACGATAAATTCACCAGCCAACTTTTGATTGGACCTCTAAACCTTAACTGTCATACAAGTTCGCCTTACTTTCAACGTTCAGGGATATCATCGTTGGCTCCAGTACGATTGTCGTGCTCTGATTGTTCTCGGTCTGGTTATTTTTGTTTCGAATCGTTTCTCGGTAACCGTGGGTTATTTATTATTTCGGTTATTGAAACCCTATGCAATTCCTCAAATTTAATACGGGTCTCGATACAAGAAACCCGATATTTTCATTCTAATATATAATACGAGCATATTTTATAACATATAATGGATGAAGTAATGCGGTTGGTATTGCGTAATTTCGTTCTTAAGTAATTAATGTTGCATAGAAACGAGAAAGGGAAGAAGTAGATATAGATATCGGCATAATTAAGATATATAGCTTTGCGTTTTATATATTTCGAATTATTACACAAACTCAGATTAAAAAAAAACTAATTTCATAATTTCTCGACAAGTGTTCATTCCGACATATAGACGTCATTGTTAACAGACAATATCTTAGAGAGCTCTAATCTTCAAACGATGTGTTAAAAAATTATTAGTTTACAAATTATGTTCGTTTTAGTGAATCAACTATTGTTGCTTTCGAAATAATGGATAAAAATAATTTTGTGTGTTGATTAAACATTGATTTTTGATGAAGAACATACTGTTAAAGCCAAACACTGGCTTGATAACTATTCTGGAATTTTTACACCATGGAGATAAATCATTAATGTTGACTAAGTGTACGAAAAAAGAACCAAAATGTTGTACCTCTAGGATAACGAAAAAACTTTCAACATGTTTGTTTCAACATGTATTTCGAGGTGAAAAAAACTAAAATCCATGTTGAATTGCTTTAAAATAAATATTTGTTTGAGATGAGTAACATAAAAAGAAATCCTTTCATTTTTTGAAAATATATTTTTCTGTGTATAATTTAAAAATCTATCTTAAAAATCTTTATCTTTAGAAATCTAATCTTAATAAATATATTCTATTCGATCCTGAAAAAACTGAAAATGATAAAAAAATGGTAAATTTTCACGACTGGAAAAAGTTCCAAAAGGTTTGACTTCTCGGAAAAAGATAAAAACCTTCAAAATTCTACTTGCTATACTATTTAGGTGTGAAATATACGAATATCCATGTTAAATTGCTCTAGAATATATAATTTTAACAATATGGGACATAAACAGTAAACCACTCATTTTTTAAAAATACACTTTTCATTATATAATTCAAAAATGGTAACAGTTGTAAATTGTATATTAATACCATTCGATTCAACGCAATATTCTATATAACATCTGTAGTTTTCATTAACCTGCGATTATTTGAACGGAAACGGCAGTAAAAAACTTGAAAATGCTACTGCTATTTTTTTTAAAATATATGAAAAAATAGCAAAATCTTTTACTTGTAGGATAAAGACAAAATTTTCATGTTAAATTGCTTTAGAACTTGCATCTTAAGGATATCAGAGAGTTTACAACATGATACGAAACCTTTAGTTTATGTAAGTATGTAAGTCTTTTGCTGAAATATATTTTTGAATTGATAACTTGGTCTTGGAACTGCACTTGGTCCAAAAAATGTGCTGTTGAATGTCAATGAGTATACTTTTTACCAATGAGGGTTTATCTGGACTGAACCTACAGTAAAGTGGGCTCCGAACCATGGTCCTCGGCATTAAGCCTACCGACTGGCGAGTGACCAACTTAGAAATCATCCCAGACGTCCAGTCTTACCCAGCCTGGTTACTGGCGTGGCTGGGATCATTTTCCTTGTCGAATTTTGCACTCTTTCCTAGGACAATCACAAACATACATTTACGACCATACCCCAGCAGGATTCAAACCCGCGACTATCACAACAGTAGGTGGACCGTCCTGTCGCCTTTATCATTGCGCGAAACAAGCCGGCTCATTGAGTATTGATTGCAATTAATGTGTTTTGATCAAAAAAGGATTTTATGTACAAAAAAGCAGAGAATATTATTTACAAATACAGGATGCACAAAACTCGACCAAACATGAAAGATGAGGTTAGAACAACTAATAAATTGTATGTTTATAAACCGGAAAATTTTTTCGACAATTTACAATCGGCTTTAGAGAAACAAAAAGACAACATGCTTCCTTGATAAAGAGAGTTGTTTTTTTTTTACTATTAAAAATATTGAAACAAGCATTTAAATGGTATCGAAACAGCAATCAACGTAACGCCAACTGATACGACTGTAAACATGTGTGAGTGATAAAACCCATTCAGTCGTAGTGGACTGAAAATGTAACATGGAGAACTAACAGTACCGTATAGTAAGTAGTACGCTTAACTCTTATTATGGGGACCATAATAGCTGATCGGTCAGCTCGATCTAGTTTGACCGGAAGCAAATCGAACAACTAGAAATTTTTTTTCTATGACGCGCCAATTCTGGTTTCATCGCAAACAACGTTCTGTGATGCCTGCAAAATATTCAGTAGATTTCGCGTTATTAACAAAGTGGGTGTAAATTTATAGTCGAAATTGTTTTTACCAGCATATACGAGGGCAGTTTGATAGGTTTTTGAATGAATATATATTTGGACAAAGAACTTTTAACTGAGTATATTTAATACATACAATACATTTTTTTTCCATTTTTTATATTCCCTTTATTTTTTTTATTATTTAATTAATATATTGCTACTAGTCGTTTCCGTCTAACCTACAATTTGCCTTTATGACAACTTAAATATAGGTATATAACTAGGAGGACCCATCGGCCCTAATTCAGTCTCTGGTGAAATAATGTTTATACATGTCACTGCTGAATTTTTTAATATATGTACCTCACTACACAAGATCAGATGGTTTGATTCGTTTGAGTCTGTGTCCTGTTCTGGTGGTATCCAATAGTTGCAATATTTCAATATTCATATGAGAATGGAGTCTTTCCTCATGCCCCCTTTGATTTCTTGTCTGACTGTGGGTATCTGAAGGTCCCGATGTAGGTAATCAGTCCTATAGCATTTGGGTGCACCCCATAACACCTCTCAGGACTTTGTTCTGAAAAATTTGTATTTCATTTATGTTAGTCATTGCAGAATATCCCCATAATTGAACTCCGTATGTCCATATAGGTTTCAATATTTGCTCATAAAATAGCAATTTATTATGCACTGATAATTGTGATTTTCTTCCAATTAGCCAGTACATTTTCCTATATTTCAATTCCAGTTCTTTTCTTTTCTTCTTTAGATGTTCCTTCCAGCGAAGTTTTGCATCGAGATTCGTTTCAAGATATTTAGCGTTATTGCTATATGGAATGATAGTGTTATTTAATGTTATTGGTGCATGTACGGTCTGTTTATAGGTGAACTGCATATGTATAGATTTAATTTCATTAATTCTTATTTTCCAAGCTTGTGTCCAATTATTTATCTTGGCACTTGCCTGTTGTAATTTTCGTGAGGCTTCTTCACCCTTGTCTACGACAGCTATAATCGCAGTATCATCAGCAAATGTAGCCATCGTAATATTATCCATTTGTGGTATATCACAAGTGTAGAGTAGATAAAGCATTAGTCCCAGTACACCTCCTTGTGGTACACCTGCTTTAGCTTCTTTTATTGTAGAGTAAGCTTGTTCTTGTTTGACTCTAAACATTCTGGTTGTAACGTATCATTTTAATAGGTCTGTGTGTTGTTTTGGTAGCATTTTCTGTAGTTTATGAACAAGACCTTCATACCAAACCTTATCGAAGGCTTGTGCTACATCTAAGAATATATATAGCTAAGAGCATACTTTTTTACTTTCGTAGGCTTTTTCAGTAACATCTGTTATTCTGGGGACCTGGTCAATTGCTGAGTGCTTGTTAATAAACCCAAACTAGTGTGTCGGTATTAGGTTTTTTCTCTCTATGATCGGTTTTATTCTTTTCAACACTAGTTTTTCAAAAACCTTAGATATTACTGGCAGCAGTGAGTCTATAGACTTTTATTTCGTTTGGTCCCTTTAAATAACAGGTTTCCTCAACACCCACAAAACTCAAATCAAGCTACACCCAGCTATTTATTCAGCTGGTTCTTATTTATAGTGACATTTTGAAGAACGAAATTGATGATATCCAATTTAATACCGACCAAACCCATTTGTGAAAAAATAATTTTTATATTTTAAGTATCTCGGAATAAATCTTTATGCAAACCTTCGTTGAAACATATTAAAAAGAAAAGGAAAGAACTGGAGTTAGAATAAAATAAAATGTACTGGTTAATTGGAAGAAAATCACAATTATCAGTACACAATAAGTTAATATTATACAAACAAGTATTGAGACCTAGATGGACATACGAAATTCAATTATGGGGATGTTCTGCGAAAAGTAACATGAATACAATACAAGTTTTCCAGAAAGAGTCGTAAGTATTGTTTCCAGATACTAAAGGACTTAGTACTTACACCGAGACCTTCAGATACCGACCGTCGCTCAGGAAATAAAGAAATTGCACGGAGGCAAGAGCAGAGAGCAGGCAAGAGGCAAACATTAAAAAAAAACTTACACATATCAGACCGTATATAGGACCGTCTTAAAGATTTTAATATTTCCTTTTTACACCTATCGTCATATAGAAGAGAAAACTCAATCCATAGTGGTCTGCAATACGAACCCTATAGTAAATAATGATCAACAGTAAAATATTGGACATTTAAAGACACCTATTTTCGTTATTCTATGATTTTCAGAGGCATACCAAAAGAGTATAATACTTACAATAAACATGTATCTTATATGGGAGCTTAGTCAGCAATGACCAAAAGAACAAAACCCGAAAAAAATATGACATAAAAGAAACTGGTCATTTCAAGTGTACGAATCCTAGACACACACATCAGTTTTCATTCATCAGCCTGGGTATTAAATATACCCAGGCTCACGCAATATTTAGATAAAATTAGTTTCAGACATCTGATTTTGTTCTGGTAATTTAGAAGTTGTACCTTCCTTATCCGATTTGATATCTTCGTGGAGATATTCATTTTTATTAACGTTATACCGTTATCGGACGAGGTAAACGCGAAAATAAAAAGGAAACAAGTTCTTTATTAAACCCGGTGACTTTTCATCTAGCTAATTAAATCTACAATATAATGGATTGTTTGATAAATCTTTTCAGAGAAAGGAGGAAAAAATAGTTTGTTTTTTTATGTATGTCGTAGTTGCAAGCGTAGTGGACACAAGATTAAATATCAACGAGCAAATTATGTGACCCAAAGAAATAGCAACATATTAAGATAAACATTAGTGTTGGGGACTATCGACTGTTTAGTAATTGACTACTTTTTACTATCGACTGATTTTACTACTTTTTACCAGTGACTGTTTTCTGTCGCTATTTTCAGTCCGACTAACTTTGTTACTATTTACTATCGACTGTTTCAGTCGTGTATTTTTAGTTATTATTTTTGGTTCTACTAGTTTCATTCGACTGATTTTTAACGTTCTGATATATATATATATATATATATATATATATATATATATATATATATATATATATATATATATATATATATATTGTATATTAATATAGCAGCATTTTGGAATGATATTTTTCAAGATTGTTAATGTAATAGAGTAAAAAGATTAAAATTGTGAATGATAAATAGTAACATATTTTTTACTGTTTTATAGCATTAATAGGTAACATTTCGATTACTCATATAGTACGGTACAGTACGGTAGGACAGCAGACAGGCCTCGTTCTGGACGTGGTTCTTAGTTACACTGATTACAACTGATTTGAAAATGTTCCCGTACAAAATTCAATTAGTCCAAAAATTGTTACCGAGAGATCCTGATCAACGAGTTGTGTGTTGTTGAGTACACTAATGCAATCCTAAGTCTGGTGAAGTTGAAGATCTTTCGTGTAAAATGAAGCCCATTTTTTTCTCAGCGGCCACGTCAATAAACAGTCGGTTTTAAGGAACACAGAATCCTCAATTAATTCATGGAACATAATTGCATCCACTAAAAACAACTGTATGGTGTGGTATTCATGCTGGAAACATCATTGATCTCTATTTTTTTTGAAAATGACCAAGGTGTTGCATTTACTGTTACTGCTGAACGGTACCAAGACATGATTCGAAATTTTCTTGTGCCTGAAATGGAAGAGCAAGGATTAGAGGACATGTGGTTTCAACAAAATGGGGCCAAAGCACACACAGCTCGTTCAACAATTCAATTATTGAATGACTTTTTCCACGAAGACTAATTTCGCGAAGTGGCGTTTTAGCATCTCCGGATTTAACAGCACCAGAGTTTTTCTTATAAGGTTTTTTATAATCAAAAGTTTATGTGAATAAGCTCCAAACGATTTAACATCTTAAAGACAATATTTGTCTCCAAAAATGCCTTAAGAAGAGCCGAAAGTTGCATAGCGAATCGCGGTCAACATTTAGCCGATATAATTTTTCAATCATAACGGAAAAAAAAATGTAAAGGCCAAATAAACTTTTTATGAAAACCAAACTTACTTATCTTTTCTTTGAGCAAAGTTATAGGCAATAAAAATGGTAGCGCGACTTTTGCCCCACATTGTAGATTGATAAAAAATTAGGCACTAAACCGAATATAATTGTAATAAAATAAGAAATAAACAGTAAACACCGAATTTGTATGCCGTATTAAGATAAATTTAAGTGTTGTTTAAATAATTTAACGAATCTTAACACTAATAATTTATCATATTAACCTCAGCTACCAAAAATATTCTCAGAAAAGACCATTAGTAATTAAGATTTTTTTAATCTCTCTTTTTATGTTGGGTGAACCAACCTCGGATATAAATGATTTAAGTTCATCTCAGGCTCGAATGTCGAAAAGATTACTGTATTGGCTGGTATTCCAAGGAAGATTCGATTTTTATTACTAATACGTAACGTCGATGCCATCTTATCAAAAAAAAAACCAACCAACTTGTATTATAAATTTATTTTCAATGTTTGGAATCGATTTTGTGTTTGTGTGGCTTTTATGCTGGTGTGATTTCGGGTTTTACTACCAAATCGTAAAATTAATTTTTGTCTGATTTAATCGATTATGTTTACTAATTAATTCCGTTGGTATATTGGGAAGACAGATGACTGACGAGTGAACGAGTATAATTATTGTTACGGAAAAATAATAAACTTGTTTAAAATTACTTAAATATTTATCTCTATAATGAATAGTTCTAATTTATAGTTTTTTGAAAATGAAAACAAGCACTTTAGAATGATGAGAAATGAAATCAAGACGAACCATCATTGAAAAGATACCAAATGACATTAATGTGCCATAAAAGATATATAAAATTCAATGGACCTTATTAAGAAACAAAAACAAATATATTAACTACAACGAACACATTACTATTATATTTAAGTCCTGACGTATACTCTTGTTCATTCATCCAATGTATATAAAAGAAACATATATCCTGCAAATCCTACCCAAAATTATATATTCTATATCTATATTTGTATCTATATGTGTATCTGCATAACTTCTAGCTAGAAAGTTAATCGTAATAGAGCACATTTTGTACTGAATAATCTTATTTCCAGTTTTTTTCCAGAATTATGGACGTATTTCTAACTTCAACAATAATGTGAATCAAAAATTTATACAAATAATAAATTAAGTAAAGGAAATGTATCATTAACTATCTCAAAAATGTATGGTTAATCACGATTTATCAAAACAGATCCATAAAAATTCTTAGATCTAATTTAATCAAATATTTATATCACTAATTAAGAAATAATTATCTGTCTATAGTAAAGATAAAACTTATAGCTAATAAATTAGGATGCCACTGTGTACGATAATTTGGAAGCTGGCTTACAATATTTAAAGTTAATTAAATATATATTGGTATATGTTAGTAAGGTTGAATAAGTTATCGCTGATTTATAATATATAATAAACATAAGTATTTTTTGTTTTGTAACTCCATTTTGATGTGTTCATTTCTGTCATTAAGTACGACTTTTCTCCATATTTCAGGCAGAGTACAGATTATACGTGGAAAAATGCTCACTCTTTTAAAGCAAGAAGAATTAAGCCAATATTTGATCTCTCAAGAAGGAGAAATATTTGGCGAATATAGCAGGTAATAGACACATCACTCTGTAGTGTGTTTTTACATAGTGAAAGTATTTGAGCTCAGTATCTAGCTAAGTTCCATTCTCACAGTTGTGCTTGACCTCCAATTCTGTGTCTTTAAACTTCACTGACCTCTATTTGCTTTCAAGCAGTACTCACATTTTATTATTGATGGAACCTGCTCAGCTTTTGTTTAACGCGATGTTTCTACTTCAATCTACCATGGAGATGGATACCAATGCCATGGATGTGTTTGTCTTTTCACCTCAACGAAAAATTGATATGAAAATATTTCGATATATTAATGTGTATATCTTTCAGTCTCTGATTTCGTCACATAACGATACAATTAAGTATACAGCTTATAATATTAGTTTATAACTCTTAAGACTGTTTGAAATAAATAAGAAAAAACAGTTTTAAAAAATTATATTTGATTGAAGTGTTTCGTTAAATACTTGGTATTATCTGATTTTACGGTAATTTAAATGTAAAACTACGTACAAATGATTTACAATCTAGTCAATTATTAACAGATTATCTAGGAAATAAACAGCAACAAGCAGCAGGTGCATTTTCGTTGATACTATCTCCACGTAAAAATTTCTATATGGTAAAAACGAGATATCGCCATCAGCTAGTACGGTATCAAAGAGAATTCAATGTGTACAGACTAATCCAATAAGAAGTGGTTTTTCTTCGACAAAAAATCGTTCTGTTAATATTAACTTACACTTAAACGCAATATAATATATTTGACGTGTTATTGAGATTAAAGCATTTTTCGTATCTCTAACGGTAGTTCTGGCTCTTGTTTGCTTTTAATCTGTAGTTAGAGACCTTTTATAATTGATAGCCCTAGGGTGTTTCAAGTAAATTTAGTTTCTACCGATAATTTGTGTTTTAAAACAACACTAATTACTTTAGCAGTCTCGAGATGATGTATGTTCTGTCAGTTTCTTTATACGCAAAGATTATTCCAAAAAAATACTTGTTTATGTATCATAAAATATATGAAGACGTTAAATAAGTGTTACGGTTCTATAAGAAGATATAATGATACTACTGCGATGAAGGGTTATTCATTTTCCCTTTTTACATACAATGCATTAAATTATTTATTTTAGTGATGGAATAGCCAGAAGTCAAACAGCGCTAAATCCGGTGGATACGGCTGTAAAGAAAAGTAGGTGTGACATCTCGGGAGAAAAACACACCATACTGAAATAATATATTTTCTGTTGATAAAATCCAATATGATTTTTACGTTTTATTATATTTTGATCATAGTATAGAGAGTTAATGGTACTGAGTTACCACAGGAATTTTAACCACCATATTAATGAAATATCGCTTTAATGTAATCTTTCCTATTTCTAAAGCCAAAATTATGACTTCAAACTGATCAGTTGGTAGTAGATAGAATAATATTGTAAATAGGTTTAGGTAGGTATTAAGCTAAACTATGTGTGTATATAGTAGAATATAAAATACGTGTAGTAGATAGGTTAAATAAGTGTTTGTTTATTTTTATTTAGTTATTAAAATTATTATGATGTACGTATTTTATTTTAAAACGTTTTTTTGCTATAAAAATCTAAGTGGGTTTTACATTTTAGTGAGTTCCTTATTTATTTTTTGTTGGTCTGTTCAATTTTTCTGTTAAAAGTTTAAAAGTTCTGTTATTCTATTTTTCACTTTTTAGTATTAGATATTTACTCGATAAATTACGCAGTTATTTTATTAAGTATTAAAATGGATAGCCCAAGTAAAATTGCAGCCCGTACGAGGAAAATAGAAATAAAGAAACAACGATTGAAACTAAGGAACGCTTCAGGCCCCGGGATCCGTTACCTAGTCTGGATGATTTTGACAAATGTTCCAACCAAGCTAGGAAAAAAGTTGCTGCCACCGTTGGAATCGAACCCGCGACCTAAGCGTGTGAGCTTAACGTTACATCAGAAAAACAGTTGCCTGCAGCATTTCTACGACTTCTGATATCATATGGTTAGTGATTAGAAAGCAAACTGAATGGCTTTTACCTTCCTGAACTACTTCCGATTTTTCGTCACATCAGTTAAGCAATTACATTATACACAAATATCTGATTGTTTTAGATAAAAAAATAATGTGAAAACTTTATACGTAACCTTAAAATTTGAGGGTTTCTTTCGATGCACTCTTTCCAATAAAAAAAGAATGAAAATCGGTCCATAATTGACGGAGAAATCGGCGAACATACATTAAAAAATTACATACAGCCGAACATAGAACCTCCTACTTTCTTGAAGTCGGTTAAAAAACATTGAAAAGTGCTACTAATTTACTATTAATATTATAAGTTTTAAGCTACTGTAGAGACAAATTATAAGTTAGTTAGTCGGCAACGACTAGTGATAATATATTAATTAAAAACAATTGGTACAAACTCAGCAAACCCCCTTTAAATAGTACTAAACTTGAACTAAATATGATGATTTATGTCTGACTTTGGTAATTAATTTTATTTTGTGACTAAAAAAATACATACACAACATTTGATGAATTCGGCAAAAAACTTTCTGTACTACGTACTGTTCAATACTAACGAATTATTAATTAATTAATTAATTAATTGATTTTTTACAAAAATATCTACCACAATAACATTAAGAATCACCATCTACAATTTATGTTGGTACACAGTACAGAAAAATTAATAAACCAATTACCCGAAATGTATTGAAACATTCAACATAAACGAAGCCGCAGCTAGTCGTCAATTCATTTGAAAAATTTATTAATTACTTTTACGACACCGCGCTGACTATCTAATTAAAAAATTGCGTCGATAATCAGGCAGGCGTAACAGTTTGAGCCTGTTAAGTAATTTTGTGTACCGTTTATCATTTAAATCAAATAATGCCACGTCTGGTCGATATAACGGAAATATTTTTCGTTGTTAAATAGGTTTGTTATACATCTAGATGATGATGAAAAAAGATTAATCAATTTTCGAACCGTTCGTAAAAAGATGAACCAAATTATTATTCAAAACGTCTAAATCAAATAATCGAGTGAGTCGATCGATGAATGAAAAACAAATCAGTTCGATTAAAAATTCGTCGTTTTTCAACGCTCGTTTTTGTTATTCAGACGTAAAACGTATTTATACGACAAGATTGATAAAAACAAAAAATCTAACGTATCCAAAAACAATGTTACATTCTCTGACTAAAACTACAGTCAGTGGGAAGAGGTACCATGACCACATATGTCGATGACACCATGGTAAACAAGGAAATAGTCGCTTCACTGAACAGGGCACGAAAAACCACTGGGGATAATTAGGAAAAAGATTTTTTGTTCGTTATGTTTTAGTCACCTTTTTACCAACTACAGTTTCTCTAAATTCATTAAATCAACAAACTATTTATTTTAGATTTAAGAGGGTATTCTAGACAAGATATTTGAAGAATAGATGTTCCTATTTTCAAAGCTTAACCCTTTAATAATATGCCCTTTCAATTATTTTCGGAGATATAGCTGCTTTAGTGAGGATGCATTGAAACTATAGCATCCAAAGCAGAAACTTTAAACTCGATTGTCTCGAAACTACTTTATTGGAGACGGCTGGCATGATACCTCAAGTTCTACTGAACCGATTTAGTTAAAATTCTTCAATCGTATGAAAGTAAAAAGGAGTTAAACAAAATTTGATTTTCACTACCACCTTAAAACTGATCTAGACTCTTGAAATAAACCAAAAATTATGCCGTTCGAAGGTGATCTAAGAGTGCATCATCAGTGTTACATCAAGGGGATGTATGATGGCCTAGACATTTTTCTGATGGCCTCACAATTTTTCAAAATTTAGACCTTATATGAAGAATATGCCCTCAAAATTGGAATTATTATTTAATATCTGAATCCATTCATTTAGTGATTCTGTTTTGACCTCTTATAATAATCAAAACATGTCTAAAAGATAAAAAAAAATGAGAAACCCGACCGGGTCTAGTCGTTAAGCTAAACTATTCCCGAATCCATAAAAATATACAAAATTTGATCAAAATCCGTCAAACCATTTAGGAGGAGTTAATTATTTAAAGATAGTTATATTTAACTCCATATATACTTAGAAAGACAAAACAATAATGAATACGGACAATTGAAATAATTAATTATTTAGCTGTTACTATTGTTAACGAAAGCTTTTTGTCAATTTTAAAAATTATGGTCATGGACATCACTATTTTACTGAAGCTCATACATTTGCTGTCAAACACAACAAAGCTTGAACTGGTATCTCTAAAGTGGAAGTTTATGATGCTTCTAAAGAAACTAGAATAGCTCGATTAGTAGAAGAATAAGACCCGATCGACATGATGTAGCAATCTCCATCTATAATTTTCTCGTGTAAATCGTAAATTCCTCTATATTAAAACGATTTTCAAGAAACAAGCACTTGTTTTTCAACACCCTTCAACGTAATTAAATGGAATTCAAGCAAAAGCATCGCTGTTCATGGTGCAAGAGGCCAGCAAACCTAAATTTTACTTCCTCATAGTACCACTAGACTTGAAATATTTGTATTTGGAAATATCGAAGATACTTAAAACTACACTGAAAATTTGGATAAAAATATTGTAATTAAGAAGACCGTCAAAGACAAACTCGACATTAAACAATAAATATCCGTATTTGGTTTAAAATATTTCTTTTAATAAAATAAAATAGTTTCAAATAAATTAAAAATACTTGTTTTAGTCCTTACTTAATAATAAAATAAAAAAGGGTGAAAAGTAATTATCTGTAAAAATGTAGAAAAATACAAAACATCTAACAACAAAATCTGAAGACAAACGCTTCAAATATGTGTACGTTTTCAAAGATAATACTCATGTCTAATTATTATGGCTAGCTAATCTATTTAATTCTTACTCACTCGGTAAGTTGAATCATAAGGACGACCACGTACCTGGAACAAAATGAAATATTCTTATATCTCTACACTGATTCATTAATAACGTCATTCATTAAATTCATTTAAACAAGCTTCTAGTGTTGAACATACTTTGCGGTTTTTATTAAAAATTTTGATATTCTACGACCACACTCGGTATTTATATTTATATGAGAGTCTCGATATTAAATATATTATATCTTATTTCAGGATATAGTGAGACTGCATGCATGTTATCCAGCTGTTCTGATAAACTTTTTATTTGATTTTTGCCCCTATCAATACAATCCTAAAATATGTTTACATTTAACGTAAATATAACTCACGTTATATTTTGTTAATATGATTGTTGAATGATACGTTTTTTTTAGAAACGAAATCGGCTAATTTAATATTTTTTAAAATGTTGGAATTTTAAAATGTAGGGGAATTTAAATTTGAATAATTTTAAAATTTCAAAAACTATTGGAGAATTAAATTTATATATTTGTGTAGATCTGGAAAATATGCGTCGAAAAATGGTACCAATTCTATTAATCGCAACTGATTGTATAATAAATAAAAATATTTTTTTAAATTATAAAATATGGCTTATTTCTCTGGATTATTACCAATTTTCTGACTGAGCATTGTTGATAGCAAATGTGTTGATTTGTAGGCAACCGAATGGCTTTTGTAGTAACAACTATAACAAAGCCTGTTAAATATTATTATGAATATTCTACCTTTTTGTGAAAAAATATCGTTGTTTATATGATAAAGACCAGACAGTGTAGTACTGTAGTAATTCAGAACAAATTTCTTTAAGATCACTATATCCTTCAATATATTTGATTTGCCGGATAAAGAGACAGAACGGTACACCTACTGTTGCGATAGCCGCGGGTTTGAATACTGCTGGGGCATGGTCGTAAATATATGTTTATGATCGTTTAATATTTGTCTTTCTCTGACAAGGAAAATGATCCCAGTCACACCAGTAACCAAGCTGGGTGAGACCGGATGTCTTCTGGGATTATTTCCAAGTTGGTCACTCGCTAATTTCGAGGACCGTCGTTCGGAGCCTACGTTAACCTGTAGGTCCAGTCCAGATAAAGCCATAGTTGGTAAAACGAGACTTTATACATATATATGTTTGTACTTTATATATATATATATATATATATATATATATATATATATATATATATATATATATATATATATACTTCTAGGAATATTGTTGTGTATCTATTTCAACTTTAATTATAGAGCCTATTTAACTTTTAGGCGGTTGCATGTATTCTGATCATTTTTCATATTAAAAAGGCATCTGTTAGAAAAAAATTGGTACAATATATGTTAATCATAGGTTATCTTTTAGGCAACAATTTTACAGAACGATGTTGGTTTGGTAGAGATCCAATTATCGATCTATTTTCGCACTTCTTCACCATTTCAAAGAACGATGTTGGTTTGGTAGAGATCCAATCATCGATCTATGTTCGCACTTCTTTACCATTTCAAAACGTGTCTCAGCCAAGCCATGCAATAATGATCTGAACATATGGTAGTCAGGTAAAATGTGCTGTATCTGGTGAGTACACTTGGTGCAACAAAACTTCCCATTCTTGCAACGTGCGGCTTAGCGTTTTCATGCAAGAGGATGATTTTGAGCCTGTTACTATTCTAATATCTTTGTTGTATAGCAAGGCTTTACGGCTATGAATATTCCGTTTTACTGTTGGTGTTGATGTTTCTCCCGGGCTAACACATAACTTATTGCACCAGGTATTGTCGTAATACATTCACTTTTCATTGCCAATCACAATATGCAACAGAAAACTCTTTTTTGTCTGACAAGCAATGAACACGTTAAAAAGGTTCAAAATTTTCAGTCCATTTGCATTTTCCATGCTTTTGGATAATTTCTCTCAAATCTAAACATCTGGAAATAGTTCACTCACTAACTGCTAAGCTGTCTGAAAGTTCCTTGTGAGATTGAGCCTTAGATCATTCAATAAGTCTTGTAATTCAGAGTCTTCGATATTTTTTGGCTCTCCAGACCAGAGAGATTTTGGGATATAACGGAGTAGGATTACTATAACTTTTTAAAAGCGTTGCGGAATTAAACTACAAAGGAATGAAAGTCGAGAATGTAATTTTGAACGCTTTGTATACACTGAATAACGCAATAATATTAAACGGAAACTTGTAATTTCATGTAGAGAAAAAAAATCACCCATCAAAAGAGATAATTTAAAATCTTTTATATTGATGTTAATGCCAGTGTTTATTCTTCGCCAAATCTCCTCACTATCGGTGACATCTCAACTGTTAATCTACTTTTTGGATTGATCTCTGTGATCTTACCCAAGCCATGTTGTTTGGTGCTAAATGTTATATGGTAATTTCCCTTTCGATTCGTTTCAACTTGATCGATGAAAAATAATCGTAAAGTGACCAATTTCATATCCGTTATCAATTACGCCAAGTCTAGACTGTAAATTGTTTAGCATCACCAATCAAATATGTTTAAAGGTAAATGTACCATTACCTACATAATGCAACCATTATGCCTTGAAAGTCATTATATGCTAAACAAAAACAATACTTCCTTCGTTTTTATATCAGACGGATGACTCAAGCGATTTTAACGGATCACAAGTCAAGCATATCTGTCTTTTATACCCTCCTACCGAACAAACGCTGTTCTGTTTCCTACTGTTTGATCACGCAGGTTATTTTTTTATTCTTTCGTTTTCTGGTAACCACCAAGCATATCCAGGCTTATCTATAATTACCCTCTGACTTTTTCAACTGTTTAGTTTTAATTAAAATCGTTAAAAAAAATCAAACAATGGTTATAAGAAATACACACCGTATGGTTGAAATGTGGGAACAAAGTAGTTTTGCTTTTTCCTAATAGATAGCTTTACCATCAGGTGACATATTTTTAATAATACTTATTTAATGAACACTGAGTACTACGTTTGAGGTCTCATAATGAAGTACTATCTATATTAATTTCCAACAATTGAGTGACAGTGATTTGGCTTCTAGATCGAAGACATATTTATTAAACCACATAAAGGCCCGGTGAATAAGTTAAATTATGTATTAAGATACTTCTTCTGGCCAGATTTTAGTTTAATACTTAGTGGATCCTCTAATAAGCATCATTTGTCAAAACTTTCCTCAAAAAAAGATCTGTAGGCAGTACGTATCAATTGTAGGTCGAATACATGAACACATATTGCAATATCTTCGAAAACCTAAATTAGTCGTGATTATCCGTCTCATTCAGCAGACATTGCCCCTCCTGATTAATACTTATCTTTAGGTTACATTCATTAAAAATAAATATTAAATTCTTTCAAACAAAACGTAACTAAAAAGCACTATTCAAATTTGGCATCTGGCGATTATATAAAGAATCACATATTTTTCTTATTAGCCAAAAAAATATGATAGTATCGCGAAATACCGAGAATGATATTATAGATAAAAATCCAACGTAATAAATAAACAAATATGGTTAGTGAATAGTTATCATTCGACAATCAGGTAGGGCAATGCCACAATAAACATACGAAAAGTTATTGAACAGTATGACAGATAATGAGATTTGTGAAAGTAACCAGAACTAGTAGGCTTACGTTCTCTTATGTATTATGTCATATAGTAACAGTTAAGGTCAAGCCTCATTTGCATGCATAATTTTTTTTCAGTACATTTTTTTAATTATCTGCAAATTTAGTAATCAAAAAAATGTTACTACGTGATATCTTAAATTATAATAACCATTATAAATAACAAAATTTAAGCTGCATTTCAATTCAATTATATTCTATTGTAAAGAATTTTATGTCGAATGACAATATTAAAAGTCATAACAATTAGAGCTTTTAAGTTATATAATGAAAAATTATTTTCTATTTAAATGGGAATTTGCAATTTCCATTTCCGTTCAAATAATGGCAGGTAAATGAAAATTGCAGGGGTTATAAATAATTTTACGCTGAATCGAATGGTAGTATAATAGTTTTTATACATTCTTTAATTATTGAGTTATGCAACGAAAACTATTTTCAGAAAATGAGTGGGTTTCTATTTATGTCTCATATCTTAAAAACTATATATTTTAATGAAATTTTACATGGATTTTCGTTTCAATCACACCAAAATACATATGCTTTCAAGGTTTTATCTTAATCCGAGAGATAAAAAAATGTAGCACTTTTTCCATGTATATACTCGTGAAAATTTGCGATTTTTTGCCATTTTAAACATTTTCGCTGCAATTTCTGTTCAAATAGTCACAGGTTAATAAAAAGTACAGGGATTATAAAAAATGTTACGCTGAATCGAACGGTGGTATAATAAATTTTATACAACTTTTAGTTTTCAAGTTGTAGAATAAAAAGTGTATTTTCAAAAAATTAGTGGGTTTCAATTTATGTTGCATATTTTAAAAACTATAGATTTTAAAGCAATTTTACCTGGATTTTCATTTCAATAACTCCAAAACACATATATCTTCAATGTTTTATCTTAATCTGAGAGATAAAAAAATCTTGCACTTTTTCTATGTATATACTCGTGAACATTTTCGATTTTTTGCTATTTTAAAGATTTTTTGCTACCATTTCTATTCAAATAATCGCAGATTAATAAAAAGTACAGGGTTTATAAAGAATTATACGCTGAATCGAAGGGTGGTATAATTTTTATACAACTTTTAGTTTTCAAGTTTTAGAATAAAAAATGTATTTTTAAAAAATTATTGGATTTCAGTTTATGTTGCACATTTTAAAAACTATATACTCTAGAGCAACTTAACATGGACATTATTATCTTTCGCGCCAAAATGCATATATTTGGAGAGTTTTATCTCCAAAAAAGAAATAATTGTCAATGTTTCCATATAAATAGTGAAGATTTGAATTCTTTGCAATTGTCAAGTTTGCTTGCTATCTCATAACCTTTACTTTTTAAGATGAACAACAGAAAGTGAATGCAAACAGAAATTGAATGGATACTGGATAGTTGGTTGAAAAGAAATAATAGAGATAATAGCAAATTAATAATAATATCATTATTTATCTTAATTAGTGCATACAGCATATCAAAAAAAAAGTTTATAAAAATAATGATACCATATACCGTATCATGACAAATGGATAAACAAAGAAAGCAATAATGTTTGGCAATTTTCCCATATAGTCGTGAAAATTTGTTTTTTTTTGCAATTCTCAAATTCACTTGCTATCTCATAACCTTTAGTTTCAAATATAAACAACAGAAAGTGAAACCAATGAAGATACATCGGATGAACTCCACTGGATAGTCGGTGGAAAAGAGATAATAGCAAATTAATAATAATAATATCATTATTTAATTTAATTAATACATACACTATACCAAAAAAAAAGTTTATAAAAATAATGGTACTATATGATGAACAAATCATATTCATGAATCAAGGGTTACATACAAGAAACAAAATAGTAACATTCAAACTGTTGGAATGATATATCTTAGAATAATAGAAGATGGACATCTTGGAGCAAGAGTGAAGATTATACAACATTGAGTTTCTTTAATTGATAATTAATATTTCTATTATAAAGTGAACATAAATATAGAGGATGCATTATAATAATATTAAATCCTTAAAGTTTGCTTTAAAATACATTATGGTCATAATTTTATATGATCTGTGGATTGTTATATAGTAGTTATAAACGTAATATTGTTTTAGTTAAAAATAGATACAAATGCTATGAAATTTTAAATTATAATAATCAAAGTCTACTTCAACATAAAAATTGACAATAATGTCCTTAACTCTTTCGAGTACATTGGCGTACAAAAACTTGTTTTTAACTAATTTAAAAACACTTAAAAATATACGCATAATAACTATATATTTATAGAAATCTGTTATTTCGATCTTAACAAAAACATTGGCAATAAAAGTCTTAAATCAAAAAAGTTTTTAGCATATTTCAAATAACCTTGATATTCGTTTCATAATAACTATATTTATAAACATCATTACATATATGAATAGCTATCATCTCATGTGTTCTGTGCAATTTTATATAGCACCCACTCGCGTATTAGCACACACTGCATTGGATATACAAATTTAGAAATGATACCTAACTGAAAATTATTTCCTTTGTTTAACACGGCAATTTTTTTTAATAATCTTTTTTTATGATAATATTAGGTTATTATATATAACAGGCATGTGACCATTCTTAAATATAATAGTGATAAAGGGTGTCCCAAAATGTATGCAAGACTAAAATTTGCTTGAGGACTTCGGAGTAAAATGATGCAAGAATTCGGGTTTATTATGCTTAATCATCATCAAACACTGCTCCGAATCATTAACTCGTCGTTGTTTTTGGTCAAAAGTGAGCTCGCGCGGCACAGAGCTTTCTCATTCCCAAATATTCGTGAATGATGTGATGTACACGTTCAGTTGATATCTTGGGAGTGTCTGCTATTTCATTCAATTTCAGTTTACGGTCATTCAAAATCATTTTGTGGATTTTTTAAATGTATTCGTCGGTAACAACCTCTTTTGGGCGTCCACTGCGTTCACCGTCTTCGATGCTTATTTCACCACGTCTAAACTTAGCGTACCAATCCTTGATGGTTTTTTTCTGTGCCAAGTTTTTGCTTCAACTGTATTTTTTCCCTTCAAAAACCAATATTTTATCAACACGCGAAATTAATTTTTATCCATTTTTTTCACAATAACAAAAGTTGCTTCACTCAAAATGCTATAGTTCACAAACTAATGATCCAACAGCTGTCAAATTTATACACACATCTTTTGAAGGTTAGAGCTAACTAAAAAACATATGGATTAAATTCTAGTAACGCCATCTATGTGTCAGGACTTTTCAATTCACCTCCTATATTTCTATATGACACGAATGCCAACTAGACAGAAGGCTAATCTAACTGCACTCATTGAACATTCGCTGTTGTTCACTACTGGTCATATATTCTCTAAATACAAAGTAAAATATTATTTAAATTCAAGCCATCATGGTTTTTGTACATAAAATACTTGATAGGCTATACTTCACCAGTTTAAAGGTATATGACACATATTGAGCAACGTGATTTTATCAAGTTTTTACAGCCTGGTATGTGTGTTATGGCGAACAGAAATTTCAAATATTTCGAATAATAAGTACGAACAATGGATGAATCAAATGTTGTCATTGAGGTCGAGTAAAGTAAAAGAAACTAATCAGATATCTAGTTGAAGATTTCATAGGAAATCATCATATGTTAAAGTATGTCTAAACACAGATTTTGTAAAGTACTTGATGAAGTATTGTAGTTGCATATGCTTATAAAATTGTTATAATTTGTGCATTTTATTTACCCAACTATTACTACATAATTTGGTACAATATAAAGCTGCACCATCAAATATATATATATATATATATATATATATATATATATATATATATATATATATATATATATATATATATATATATATATATATATAATTTAAAACTTTTTTTGACTATTGATAACATTTGAAGTTGTTTATTATGTATATGACTCTAATAATTTTATTCAACTATGTAAAATGAATGTTATGGTAGCCCTGTCAATATATTCAAGTATACTTGAATCTGTATCTTCAAATTATTATCATCAATTATTATCTTTTCAGTAGGTTTGTCATCGAAACAACTTTGATTTGTCTTAGCAAATATAAAGTACTTGATTTCAATAATACTGTTCTCACAGATCCCAAGTGGCGATTGTGCTATTATTGGATACTCTTAGAGTTATTACCTGCAGTTATTAATTTTCTTGCCAAGTGTTATACTGATAGTATTCTTATTTAATATTCCTCAGTATTCTAGTACATTTCATAGTTAGTGTGTCTAGAATACTCACCAACTTCAATTCTATAAAAGCTCTATATAGTACATAGTATTCTTTTTAAAATTATTATTTCAGTTAGGTTCACAAAGAACATGATCATGAAAAAACTATACCATCCACTGTAATAACCTAGAAAGTATCTGTTTTGACATTTCGATCTTTCCAATACACACCGTAAATTCCTAAAAGACAATATTTTTACAAATTATAATCAACAAAATAAAGCCTTCAATCTAGATTTAAAAAAATACACTCAACCTTATTCTCCAACCCTAATTGTTTCAATGGCAAAACGCCTTTATAGCTCTATTCTAAAGAAAAATACATAATAACCACAAAAACATTATTTCCTATTATGACGAAAGTAGTAAAAGATAACGTAGAATGTACATTAACGTTCTAGATCAATCATTATGTGTTTTACTCGTTTTATATATACACAACGATTGTGGTTTTCGCGGTATCTATTGAATTAGTTATATAATTTGTAGAATAATGAAGGTTTTCTGTTGAGAGATTGATAAATACAAAAATAAACTAGAACAGAATAGGTTTCCACATTCTATATTTATATTTTTTTATGTTACAGGATAACGTTTAGGTTTTAAGGTATAATCATCGACCACCAAGCTAGTCTGTGGTACTGGATCAGTTTAACTCGCAGATAATTCAACGAAAAAATGAATTAAAGCTAAATAAAGCAGTAAGATGTGTCAATTTTGTTATATTGGACCTGAATCAAACAACTATTATTGTATTATGTCTCTGGTATAAACTCTCCGTAGCGCCTGTTTAGAGTACTGTTTACCTTTAACAGCATTTTCCCATCACAAGATAATATTTTGTCTTGAAAATAACAAATAACAACAATGTTATTGATGACAATAACAAAAACTGTTTCACTAATACCATTACAATTTCTAAGCTAATAGCTTGAATAACATGAAATGTTGACATGAATCATTTAAAGATTCGTACTATCCAACAATTCCGTGAAAAAAAAAACAGTAATGGTGCCATGTAACGATATGCACTAAGAAATATTGCAGTTTAGAGGGTTATATGTTAATAAAAACTGAAAAATACTCCTTAGATCCACCAAAATAACACTACCTCTTAAAACTAACTTCCAAATTATGCTGTAAGAAACACAGATCTAGGAAAAGGAGAAACTAAATGAAATACAAAGCCAAAATAATGATGAACTTTTAAAAAACAAATTATTCGAGATTACATACAGTGATAAGAATAGCTGAGACTAAAAACAATATTAAATCCCTGAAATAGATGAAAAAATTAACTCCAATGATGAATAATCACCATCTATGAAACATTAACTTGTCAAATTAGTTAGATATGTCTTAATAAGCAAATATAGACTATGTAATAAGATTTAGGTAATAGTTTGCACATAACAATAAGGTACTGAAATATTTTCTATTATGCTTATATTTACTAAAAAAGTTCAATAAATTTGTGCAAATTATTGGAAAGAAAAAATATAACAATGGTCCAACAGATGGACCTAAAGGATGGAAAACTCAACGTGTTTGAGGAGTAAGAAGATCTAAAAATCAGGTCGAGCCAAATCAGATGAATAAACTGGATATTGTGATGATTTTTGTGATGTTTTTAAATATTTTTAATTTAATTTGTTTACTTAAACTAGTGTACGACTATTTATTCTCAGCCTTAACATACTAATAAATAACTACAACTGAGATATTTTCCATTGAATCACTTAGTGTTCAGACATTAATAAGATCTGATGACTTTTTCTGTTTCAGACGTCTAGTGATACCGTGCACATTTAGTCTGGAAGCTTCCGTATTGGCGTAATTCTGGAATCTTCTTTGATCAAATCTTCTGATAGTGTGATTAAGATTAAGGTTAATCCCAATTTCTACGTCGCGACATTTTATTTTTAACAGACTTCAAAAAAGGCCGAGTTTGAAGTTGGTGCCGAGCCTAAACAATGCAAAAATACTAAAGATAATTTTGTGACATACACATACACAAAATTAATTTACGAACAAAACAAATCTAATTTGTTTCTCGGTACTAACTTTACAGTGATCAGTTGGTAGTTAGTTAAAATAATATTGTAAATAGATAAGTAGGTTTAGGTAGGTATTAAGCTAAATTATGTAAATAGTAGAATATAAAATACGTATAGTAGATAGGTTAAATAAGGTTTTTGTTCATTTTTATTTAGTTATTACAACAATTATTATGTACTTATTTTATTTTGAAACGTTTTTTTTTTAGTTAAAAATCTAAGTTTGATTATTTTTTACTTTTTAGTAATTTCCTTATTTATTTATTGAAGTCGGTTCAATTTTCTTGTTAAAAATATTTTTAGATCATCTAAATAATTTAGATATTGCAGTTATTGGCGCAACTATACAGCTTAATTTCATAGCTTCATAACGGTTTTAATGTTTGCTTACATAAAATAAGCTTGTTATAAATTGATAATTCGAAGTGTTGGTAAAGCAACTAATACATTTTCTTTTTTATGTACTCCTTCCATCTAGGCGTGATCCTTTTATTTGTGAAATTTATGTTTATCGATTTTCATTCATTTAAATTAATTCCGCATTTTTCAGTCCAGATATAATATAAATGTATTATTTTAACAAGCTGGGCAAAAATGTCTCACTAAAAATGTAGCATTCCTTAGCTACCTGTTTTCAGACCTAATTATGATAATAGACCTTGTTAGGCATTGGAGTCATTGTTAGGCAGATTCCTGGAAATAAAATGTTAAAATAAATATTTTAATTCTAAGACCAATAGTTATTTGTTGATATTTTAGAGTCTCCTTCTACTAGGCTTCTTCTGGAGAGGACCCGCTGCTTAATGTAGGTTCCGAACCAGAATAACCAACTTAGAGATCATCCCAGAAGATATCCGGTCTTACCCAACTTGGTTACTTACACACTTGCTTTATAGATAATCAAAATTATGACCACTACGTGAACCAAGCCTTCCTAGATCAACAATTAATGAATAGGTTATGCTCGTCAAACTTATTAAATAACCTGGTATATAACAAAAGGACTGAAAAGTCTCGGACGGACAAAAAACGAGTTTTTTTTTGTTCAAAATTGATTTTATTCAAAAACGTAATCTCCATCAAAAGCCACGCAATCATTCTATCGCTGCGCTAACATTTCAATACCACTTTTGTGGAACGATTTATCTTTTGCCTTCTTCATTCGAGCGAAATTTCTTACCGATGAGCATTTTCTTGAAGTCTGCAAGCAGCCAATAATCGCTGGGATCCAAATCTGGTGAATACTAATTAAAAAAATGCAAAAATCTTCATCGATATATTTAAAGAAGTTTCAAAAATCATTCGAATGAAATTACTAGGAAAATAAAATAAATCGCCTTATTAATAAAAGATCGTGTTGAACCGATATAAATAATAATTGATTAATTTTGACAGAAATCTTTCAAACGAAGCGCTTAAGAGAGCCAGCACATCGTGGCGCCTCTGTTCGTCTCTTTAATATTCATGGGTTCTTAGCGTATAAAAATAAAGGTAATCCTGCTTAAGATGCGGCCGTAGAAAACGACCTGGAAAAAAAAGTACCATCGCTATGAAAAATAAAACTTGTTAAACGTATTTACAGATCTCTTAAAAGCGTCAAACGGGTTTTGCTCCTGAGCAAAATCGTTCTCGCATTTTATCATCGTATTTATCAAAAAATATGTTAGAGCATAAAATATACGGACTCGTTAACTTGCCGCGAAGTTATAATTAGAACAACAAAACGAAAATGTTCAAATAAAACCGAAGAGAAGAATAAAAAATATGGTAGTGAAACTTCTGGGCATTTTACGATCTGGCCGATAGACAAACATAAAAAAAATGAAGGTTGGCACACCTGTCGCGACCATTGTCGACTGTTGGTTGGTTCGGACTGTTAAAGAAGGCCACCAAACCAACGATAAGGCGGCTGGCTCCGTCTGGTTTATGTTAAAGTTGCTGGTACACTCTCGCGCACAATTTGGTTTCTTACGCAACGGACACACGTTCGCCTCATACTGTCCACAATCATGTCCTGCATTTAAAACGACACGACACCCAACTTTTTCTTCGGTTTCTCTCATTTTGAAATACGGAAACGGTCTTGTTTCTTATTACCCTAATTTATTTCTGTTCAAATCGGTGTAGGTTCGATTCAAAATTCAATTCGTAAATCCTTTATTTGACTATTATAAAGAGAAAAAACCTAATATAGTCTGTTATAAGTTGATGCAAAATTAACATGGACAGATTGGAAGCTATTAAGCTGTATTTTCCTGTCTCTAGTCCAGTTGTAGATCTTGTTGATTGCTACTTGTACTTTTTCTACAGCCTTAGGCAGAAATATATCTTTTTCCAAGATAACTGTGTCGTTGGCAAATATTCCAAGTACTATTTCTGTTGTTGTCGGGATATTGACAGTATAAAGCAGATACAGGACTGGACACTACCCTGGCGAACTCCAGCCGAAATAGGTTTAAGTGTTGAAAATGCCCATTTACGTAAGTAAATGACATTAGGCAGTAATAGACAGTAATTCGGCGGTAACAATTTACTCATTTAAATCGACACGACACCCAACTTTTTCTTCGGTTTCTCTGGTTTTAAAATACGGAAAGGGTCTTGTTTCTTATTACCCTAATTTATTTCTGTTCAAATCGGTGTAGGGTCGATTCAAAATTCAATTCGTAAATCCTTTATTTGACTATTATAAAGAGAAAAAACCTAGAGTCTGTTCAGAATAACAATGAGCTCACGTCATCAAGATGTCATAAAATTAAGGAAGACTTATTATTTCAATTTGTGTATTTAGATGAGATACGGATATTTCAGAATAGGGTCAATATACCCAATGGTCACTCATGGCAAGATGCTAATCAAAATAGTGTTAAGACAACAAAAGTTGATGGAAAAAAATAAACGTTGGAATATCAATTGATTATTAGGTTTTATTGGTCATAAAATGTATTAATAATTAATTGCAGATATATTATTTTTCATACTGGAAAATAATACCTTGAGTTTGGATGAACTCAAACAGACACACTGAAGAAGAAATTGACAAATGATGGAATCGTGAATAAATGTTAGATAGATTGAAAATTACATTATCTATTCACTTGAATGAAACTTTCTGAATACAGGATTATGATTTAATGCTGACAATTTCCCAGTCAGGATGATGAGAATGGAAACAACTAAATGTGAGTATATAATTAATATACGATAACTGTAGGAAATTTTATTGTAGAGCGTGAAGGATCTATGCGCACAGATATGTGTGTAATTGTTCAGAATATACATGATTTGGCTAAAATGTGGGGGAAGCAAGAATACTAATTGTTTTGCAGATATGGCAAAAGCATTAGATCAGAATGTAGTGATTACATCTAGTTTTATCCAGAAAGATGTATACCGGTAGTGACAGAATAAACTAAGAAGAAATATCAGTGATATCAAAATGACTTTACAAAGAAACATTGTACCGAAGGAATTAAGAACTAAGCGTATTATTGTAAAGATAAATTGTAGGTTAGTGGACAACGACTAGTAACAATGTAATAAATAAATTTTTTAAAAAGTATTTGATGCAATTAGGATCAAAAAACTTCAGCAAATCCGTTGTTTGTTGTACTAAATTTATTTTATAATTAAAAAAGACATATAGCTCATTAAAACCCACTAGATGGGATTTATTGAACCATTCAAAAGGGGATACGAAATATGGGATCTACGATAGATAATCTAGTGTTTATTATTGAATTGAATTTTCTTCTTTTTTTGCGATGTCAAAAAATGTATGTAGATTCGAACGGAATATTATAGATACTCTTGAATAGTTTCTTGAATAAAATTGGATTGGATAAAATAATCGTGGATAAAATGATACCGTAATATGAAGAAGAATTATTAATCTATCATAATTCTTGATACAAACTTTACTAAATTTTGCCATTGTTTCAGTTCATCGGATGATTTTTATATTCCTTATTTATCAGCTCGTTCCGCTTGTCATCCATAACATCAACTATACCTGATAACTTGATGAAAGGACCACTGTTTTCGAACTTTTTTAGTCCTGCAGGTAATTTTTGATTAAAATTGAATTAAATCGTTGAGACCAAAACCAACAATTGATATATGATGGAGCAATATTGCAGCAATAAGTTTATAAAGATGTTTCATGGGCTTTGGCAGCAGATTGCTTCAAACAATAAATGTAATTTATGGTGAAAATGCAATTTTGAGCGTTTAATAATAAAAAAACATAACACTGTCGCTTTACGTACAGATATGTCAAAACAATTGAATTTAGTTAATTAGAACAATTAAGTTAGGTTGTTTAACAGTTGGTTACATATATACTTCGAATTCTCACCATTAGATATCGCTTATTGCATTATATATATCGTATTAAAGTAAAGAACAACATGCCACATGAAAATAGTATCTAATTCCAATTTGGGAATTCTGACGTTTTACTTGGAATTCGTATGAAATTGTAGTCTAGAAACGTTTTTAATAGTTTTCTTGGTTTTACTCTTCATCAGCTCTCTTTGAAAATAAAAAAGCCAAAAATCACAGGGAGCAAAATTCGGCGAATAAACGAGCGATGAAAAATTGGTCTGTTTTTACTGAATATTAGCATCCAAATGGTCCGCAGTTACAACCATTTTGAAGATAATCTATAGATAAAATTCCACTTTCTGCTTCAAAAAACCGACTTAACCGACTTCTAAACGTAAATTTATCGAACAAAAAATGCCTTGACAATAATACCACCCTATATATTCAATTCTAGTACAATATACAGTACATTTCATTCGATAATAAATATTAAAACAATTTAATGTTTGAAGTAAGTTGATTTATTATAACTTCAACTCTTTATATATACCATGAATATTAAAAAGTCAACTAGAAACGTCACCACGAAGCCCGTCGAACTTTTAAATATAAAATTGAGCGTGTCTTGAAACGACAAATAGATATTTATCAGTCAATATGTTTCTAGAAATGTTTTGGTTGGAAAGAAATTGGTCAGTAAGCGACTGAAAATCCCCATTCACTACAATCGTTCTTGAATCGATTTAATTTCCAAGAAATATGCAAGCAAAACTGGTTATTCAATCAGGAAAAATCCCCCCTATTTAGTACGTGTCTCAAGTACACGTTCAACTTAAATTACAAAATATATCAATTAAATATTGATTTCACTCTCATTAAATCATTCAAGTGAATATTAACACGTATATTTTTTTAAATATATTTTAAAGTCTCCTTTTACCAACTATGGGTTTATCTGGACTGGGCCTAAAGTTTAACGTGGGCTCCGAATTACGGTCCTCAGCATTAAGCCTAACGACTGGCGAGTGACCAACTTTAGAAATCATCCCAGAGAACATCCGGTCTTACCCAGCCTGGTTACTGGCGTGACTGGGATCATTTTCCTTGTCGGATTTTACACTCTTGCCTAAGGACAATCACAAACATAAATTTACGACTATGCCCCAGCAGGATTCGAACCCGCGGCTATCGCAACAGTAGGAGGACAGTCCCATCGCCTTTACCACTGCGCCACCAAGCCGTCTAACACGTATATTTGATATAGCAACAAATATTAGTTTTCATTTTAAAAAAGGTATTTATTAAGAAAAATGTATACAATATATATTTATCAAAATATTTTTCATTTTCCACATAATTGTAACATGGCGATATCGTGTTGAAAAAACGATGCTAGTTTTTTTTTTATAAATTACATCCTACATTAGATATGCTTTGTACAATCTTAATTCATAAATTCATTCGAAGTTAAAAAAAAACTATTTAAGATAAAGTTAAGAATATACTTATACACTAAACAAGCTCGTGTGGTTTGGTTCGCTTCAACCTTCTGATTTCTTGCGTGTTGTCCAGTAGCTGAATTGCTTCCACGTTGTTGTGATTTAGCAACTTTTTTTCATGTTTTAAGGCGAATCTTGAATCACTTCGTATATCCATTTAGTTACGTCATTATTCTTCGTTGGTTACGCAGCGATAAGCATTTGTAGTTAATCGTAGAAATTTGTTTTCGTTTCGTTGGATTATTGTTGGTTTGATGTTTTAGTGCAACCCCATACTTGCACCCAATAGGTCCAAATTGGCTTTGTGCTTGACTGATCTCTTTGATTTTAGGTCAAGTTGAGAGTTTGTTGAGTGTGCCTAACATGATGTTTCCAATTTAACCTACCATCAAGATGCCAAGGTATTTAGAAGATTCTGTTTGAGGAATCGGTCATCCGTCAAGTGATATAATTAGGTTTAGCCGCAAAGCAAAATTAACATGGACAGATTGGAAGCTATTAAGCTGTATTTTCCGGTCTCTAGTCCAGTTGTAGATCTTGTTGATTGTTACTTGTACTTTTTCTACAGCCTTGCAGGCAGAAATATATCTTTTTCCAAAATAACTGTGTCTTTGGCAAATATTCCAAGTACTATTTCTGTTGTTGTCGGGATATTAACAGTATAAAGCAGATACAGGACTGGACACTACCCCGGCGAACTCCAGCCGAAATAGGTTTAAGTGTTGAAAATGCCCATTTACGTAAGTAAATGACATTAGGCAGTAAAAGACAGTAATTCCGTGGTAACAATTTACTCATTTAGTAGATCAATCCCAAATGTCAATGATTTTCAATGTTTACATCCAAATGCTTAAATTTATTTATTAGTTCTGGCTCTCCCATAACTATAACATTGACATTTCTTTATTATTTTATTCATTGATATCATAAGCAAAGTAAAATTTCCGCCTTATCTTAATGTTACTTGGATTTTGAAGGTCTTTGATTTCATATTGCAAAGTATTTTTGATATACAACAAAATGATATGCAATGAATTAAGGCAGTGGTATTTATCCTGTATATTTCTTGAATTATTCTTACAATTTTATTACTTACATCTCTTTGTTCTAATTTAACGAAAATGTGTTTCTCTTCTTACCGTGTCAAATGCCGTTTCGAAATCAATAAAAGCTAGATATATCTGAATTTTATTTAGGACTTTCAAATGATGAAAAACAGATTTTATAAAATAAAAGGGATAATATATGACGGTGGTCATTTTATGATCTGATTATAGTTATAAAACGAGCTCAAAACTCGAAATCCATCAATTAATCTCCGCTATTATCATCGTGTACCTCAGATCGTAAAGAAAAAAGACAAACAAACATGGCCAACAATAAATTTCCAAGATTTATGAATTAAAAAAAGTTTGTCCCGTCGTGGCTTGGAGGAAAGGGAGGGGGGGGGGAGATCAGAGAATAGATGTGTCAAATAATAACACCGAAGGCGCCACATGCTGTTTCATGTCGGATAAAACTTCGGTGTGTTATTTTCAAATATACCAAGAACCAATACTGACGTCTTTAGGACGACTCTCTACATGACGACGGGAAAGAGATTTATTTTTAAGTCAAGATAAAAATAAATTAGTTTGACTTAGTGGAGAGAGGCATGATGTACAGAGTGTGAAAAATGCGTCGGGCTATTTTCAGACACTATTTCAGTTTCAATACGTTTATAAACTATCGAGTTTTCGATCATTAACTTGCAAAAAAAAACGTCCACGGTCAATGACCATGGTCCGGAGCCTACTAAACCAGCAGGTAGAATTTTATTTGGACGAAAATGTATCAGAACATCAACTGTAAAAAAACAATTGAAGTAAAGGATGAGTATATAAAAAAATGTCGACTTGAATCAATAGGATTCGGTTGAACCGTGATTCCACGATTCTGTTTTGTTTCTTATATAGAAACCACTAATGATTTCCGACACTGATCTGCATAAAATAAAGAATTCACTCCATGACGAACCTAGTGGACCAAAATAAAATACAAGGAAAATGTTGTATGAACAAAATATAATTATTTGTTCATGCCTTTTTGAAAGTGTTGTTTTATTCAACAATGGCTCAGTTAATACTAATCTTGACAAAATGTTATAATTTCTGACTCTCTATTTTATTACTAGCTCTATTGCGGCAATACATCCAGAAAATCCAACATGGCACCACATCAAGATCCAATAACAGAATTGATATTCTAATAGCTAGCAACGTTTTTGAGAGAGAAGGTAAGTTGATCTTTTGACATATCATCTCTTTCACTCTCTCGGTCAGCACCCGGCCCATTTGGCTAGCAGCAGGGGTTGTGTTTACCATTGCGCATCGTACCTGTAGAGGTAAAATACTGAATTTTGTATAATTTTGAATAAAGTATATTTCTTTAATATTATAAAAAAAACATATAATTATTCTTAATAAACTTTAATGTTTCATTTTAAATGTGCAGTGTATTATGGTACTTAGTAATATATTTAGTGTATTTTAAAGGATTGACATAATTATAGTACTTAATTGTAAATTGTCCATATATATTGCAAGAAATCAATATTACTTTTCTCCGATATATCGATAAATCGATATTTTAAAATAATATATCGAAATCAATAGATGGATATTTTTTAAAATAACGATATATCGAAATATCGATACAGCACTATTTCAACATATCTATTTTATATTCGGGACTTAATCAGTGTCCCTTATTATTTAACAATAGAATTATTGATTGGCAAATTAATTTTACGTATTTTGATACTTAAATAATATCATTTAAAAATTCCAGATATACTGAAATAATTTAAATTTTTTTATAATAAAAAGTAGCGTCTGGCACATTATAAACAATCATAAATGTCTGGCAACGAATTAAATATTTTTGCTAAGCCTATCAAAAGTTATTTTAAAAAATATCCGTTCTTAATTAATTTAAAAATTAAGTATTTGTACTTGTACAGATACGATGCGCACTGGTAAACGCAACCCCTGCCGCTAGACAGATAGGCCGGGTGCTGACCGAGAGAGTGAAGAAGATCAAATGTCAAAAGATTAGCTTAGCTGAAATTCTCGTTTACTCTAGGTTGCTAGCCTCCGTACTATCAAGAATCTCCAAACACACCTCAATAAAATATCAAATCTATAAATTAATTTTACATGGTGTTACTAAATCGCATCGGGTACATTTGCAACCAAGTTCATGTTGAACCCTCACTCACTGACAGGTTCCATTTTTCAGTATGTGTCATTTTATCAAAATGTGAACAAAAATGTTTTCAATACATTGAAAATGTCTGAATTTGTACGGAGTAAATCGAATTTGCAGGATGTTTTACTTTTTTATTTCAATTTGAAGAAAAAAGCGGGTGAAGCTGTGTGAATCTTTTGACAACCATACTTCATCGATTTCAATATATTAATACCGGAATCGACGTTTTAAACGTGCTGATTTTGACGCCGAACACAAAGACATTACATTGAAAACATTACTTATGTATTATATTACAGTATAACAACGCCAGTAAAATGGGAAGTTATACCCCAGCTTCCGTATTATCTAAACCTTGCTCCTTCTGATTACTAATTGTTGCTTTCTTATGAAGGCACCAAAAAATACATGAATTCGTGGAAAGCCTCAAAAAATGCATCATTATTTCGAGATGGAATCCATAAATTGTTTGAAAGATGGGAAAAAGTTGCGGCTATCGATGGACAATATTTATTGCTCACTTGGACAGACTGTACAAGTATAAAGAGTCAAATCAAGACTCTATCAATTCACTTTTACCGTCTCGCGATTCATTCATTATCAAAATAAAGTCTTTTTCGAGGTATAGATCTTCCAAATTGACAAAAGACAATATAAATTTGCTAGCAATTGATGTAAACTAATCTGCAGACGCAATTTTTGGTAACTTTTTTTAAGATTTAAGGCCGTACATTGGTAATAATGGCAAACATTGTCTTCGCCTTATTGGTGTGGACTAGCGACTTCAGATATACGTACACCATATAGTTTTCCTTCAATATATCTGAAATGTTATATCGTTTTGTCTAAACCGCAGGTCTTCTAAATCGAAATGGTTCAATTTTAAAACAAGAAGCGTGTAGTCAAAGGTCTATAAAGCCATTTTTCTAGATTAAACGATGGCTCAAACGATAAATTTGAGAATAATCTTGATTCCAAAAAAAGGTAATTCCACAAAATGTTCTATAAAGTGAATAAGACACAAATATATATATATATATATATATATATATATATATATATATATATATATATATATATATATACCAAAATTATTCAGTCATTTAATTTAAATTTTGTACATTTTCGTAAAAATATCATTTAAAAAATTGGATGCATTTCACTATTTACTCATCTCGTTGAGAATATTCACCGTTATAATTTGATGAAAGGTCCGAAAAAAGTTATTTGTTTTGGTCATTCCTAAAACCAATGATCTCGATTTAACCAATAAAATATCCAAAAAAAGATCAAACCATAGTTTTTTTCCAAGATTTGAGGTTTTAATTTTAATAAGCGGATTGTTAAGATGTTAGAGAACGGAAAAACGAAATACTAAACAATCGCATACTTAATAATAGTAAATATGGCGTGCACAAATGTAAATATCCTATTTTCGCTTTCGGGGAACTTCATTTTTAAACCAAATCGGATAATATGGTTGTCTTACGTAAGTATTGACGTAGCAAACATACTAATTCTGCAAATTATTTATATATTTGATGACTGATATTTTTACAACGACTTGAAAGAAAGAAAGAAAGAAATCTACTCATTTTATAAATATACACATTTCATTGTATAACTTAAAATGTAAACGTTACATAAAAATTATTATACTACAAGTCGATTCAGCATAAAATCCTTTATAATTCCTGCAATTTTCATCAACCTGCGATTATGTGAACGGAAATGAAAGCAAAAAACTTGAAAATGCCAAAAAATCACAAATTTTCATGACTATATTTACGGGAAAAGTTCCAATTTTTTTTATCTCTTCCATAAACACAAAACTCTCTAAATATATGTATTTTGATGCGAAAAAAGATGAGAAAGAAAAAAAATTTCAAAAAATCGCAAAATTTCATGACTACATGTTATATATAGAATATATATTGTTATATATGGAAAATGTGTCATTTTTTTAATCCTTTGGATAAAGATAAAATTCTCAATATATATATATATATATATATATATATATATATATTAAACTGATCCAAAATTTATAAATTTTTCAATTTCGACTCATTTTTCGAAAATACACTTTTCATTGTATAATTTAAAAACTAAAGATTGGATTTAAATTATTCCACTATCATTCCATTCAACGTAAAATTCTTTATAATTAATGTAACCTGCGACTATCCGATAGCATTCAAATGATAAATTTCGAACTTTTTCCACTCGATGCACTGAATAAAGATAGACAACCATTTTTTTATATAACTTTAATAAAACTTTAACATGAATTTGTCGGAAATTCTAGTTAAAAAACATAGCTGTACCTCAACATTCCTAATGAGCATCGTTCATTTACATATATATAAACATCTACAATAAAATCAAAATAATGTCAAGAATAATATATTATTTGTAAAATGAAACGAGACGTTGTAATGGGTAATTTAAAATTCGGTAATGGCCACTTATTTCTAAAATTAAAAGACAGCCGTTATATTAGATTTTCCGTGGTCTAAAAATTTATTACGATAGTTTTTAAATGGTTGGGGCTCCAGGCACTTTTCCTGGTATGCTTGAGTGCTTGAAAACCACTTCGAACGTTTCAAATGCTACGTTGAATGATACACATTTTTAACTGTTACTTTTATTAATTGCGTTTTAAGTTTTTCTTACCTCGAACTATCTAGTATTTTTCGATGCTCATTTGTCAAATATGTCTAGCTCTCCAATGACAGTTCTTGGAAGCTACTGAGTCATGAGAAAAAATGAAATTTCTTTGTTCATATTTTTTTTACTTATAATAATATTTATAATAGTTTTGGTTTTTAATTAATAAACGTTATACATATTAAAGTTAAATTGTCACCATAGTTTATATATACTAATTACTTGCATATAGTTTGATCAGAGATATTTATCGGTAAAAATGTAAAATATCAACCTAAATAACTGTTAAACAACATAACATAATATGTTAAACTTGATGACTCTGATATTTCTGTACAAAAATAACAACAATTTGCAATTTAACAATGTCATCATATTGTATTACAACTTTGGAATACACTGTTGTAGCTCGAATGGGAACCTCTGCTGCACCTAGCTTATTCACCAGTCATAACGCCTTTTAATTATCACTAGCTCGAATCGATGCAGTAAGGATTGACAATGTGTCAGTTACACACAACATTCTGAAGAAGTACGAAAATGCATCTATGATTAGATGTAGCTATAAATATAGAAAAAAGTTGTAGAAAATAATGAAAAATATTTTGATTAACATATTTTATCAATTTTTCTCAATAAAACCCTATTTAACGGGAAAAAATGACCAGAATACATGCCAACACCTAGTAAAAACTAAGATAATGACGAAAGTTCATCGAAGCTGAAAGTCGAAAGAATAAAAATGCGGAAAATCCGAAGCCTTGAAATCGAACAAAATTAAAATAAAATTAGCTTTTCATTCTTGTCTGTTTTTATTTACATCGGACCAATAAGATCGTTCTATATCGCTTGAAGGCTTCGATTTTTCATTGAAAAATAAAAACAACAACACTATAGCCGACCAAGTTGCCCGTATTTCGAAGTATAGTTTATGCGATCAGAAACGAAGACAAAATGTTAATATATCTCCATGACCATTCGTAATTTAAATTTAACAGTTAATGGAGACTGTCGAGATTTATATTCGTAGCAAGTCTGAATGCAAATTTTTCTTCAAATATGTATTTCAAATGGCGCCAACTCACCGGAAAATAAAATATGTCCATTGATTATTTCAGTAACCGAAGATTATTACGCATGTATATATTGTTAAACGATATATAATCCAAGGAAATCAGGCTGTTAGCACCGTTAGTGGTATTTTAAATACATTTGAAAGGAAAACATCAACAAATGTTTCAAAATAAATTTTAAATAATTTTCATATTACTATAAATCAATATAGTTTATATAAAGGCTAACAATTCAAAGCAATATATCCTTCTTTGAATTACAATGAAAATACATATTTCCGTTAATGGGACATGTCTCATTGTAAAAGAGTAATGACCACACCCTCAAAACTATCTTAATGATCATCCCCAACCTTATTACTCATGTTCCTAAAATGCTAATGCATTAAAGTATATATAAGCCATATGGATATACACCCACCAAATGACTGGAAATTGACCAAAAATTGGGATTTTGTTCAATTTATAACATGTCCCTTAATAGCTCCATGGTTTGTCACAACGTGCCATCGTTATTGACTATCATATATGATTTCCGACTAGTACTAAATTTCAAACCATACTTGACAAAAATTGATCTCATTCCAGTCCACAAAATATAAATACATACGTACAATACATAAAAGCGTTGGGATAAATGTTTCAGTCTGGACATTCAGTATGTTGAAGAATAAAATTGAATTTCCAAAAAATAATGTTATTTGTAGTGATAATGTTCGAATCCAACTGATCAGAGAACTTATGAGTTAGGATATTATATATATTATATTATATATATTATTATATAGGAAATTGTAATAACCCGTAATAAATAATAATACATTTTTCTTCTTAAAATATATTATTATATTCTTCTATTGAATATCCAACAGCTCTAGAAATGTCAAATATAATAAAGATACAATTATTATTATAAAACTAAAATATCAATCATAACCATTCCGCAAATTTTCAATTAAACCTGACCATTATTTACGTAAATACTAATTATATCATAAAAAACACAATTTTATGATTGTATAAAAAATTAGAGTTCTTTAAATTAATTGATTGAATATTATATCTCGAGAAACGATACTATTTAGGCCAATATTTAATCGATTTGAAAATGATTGAAAAGTAATCATAATTTACATGAATGTGGATATTTTTATGAGCATATGATGAAACGAATAGTTCAATATATCAAATATACAAACAAAAGCACTTACTGAAGAATTCCATAAAATGTTGGATGTATCTGAACATGGAAAATTATAGATATCTGGTAATGTTCATATCCAACTTGACCAATACTTAAAACGTTGATATAACAACCGGAATATCATTATTGATTGGTGTTTATATCGTGTATCACCGAAAACACGCGTTGAAGATGACTCACAACCAAAATTAAGCAGCCAAAACTATCGATCTTTTTCTCTGAAACATTTTTTTAAAGAATTCTAAAAATATCAGTCAAAAACCGACTGATTTATATAATCAGAACGAATTAATTAGCCAACAAGGAACAGTATCAAATGCCAAAATAAAACCAGATCCAAACCAGACAATTACAATTAAATTTGTTTAGTTTCGTACTGATAGTCGTTGAACTAGCGGTTGGATTTGTTTTACATGCTGTCGATGTGAGAAATTCGATTTACGAAAAAAACCTCTGTCTGGAGTATCTATTTTTGCACCTTCCACATGGTCTTACATCTGTTTTGCTTTATTTTTAAATTGAAATTCCATTCCGGAAAAAAAACCCTTTAAAACGTTCGGTCGAACAGAAACGTAATAAAAATAAAATAAAATTAGCGATCACTTGAAGTGATCTTTTAGCAGTTAGATAGATATTGCTTATTGACATTGTTTACGAATGAAAAAAAACGCTTTCGCAACTCTCTGAAATCCATTTGGTTTCGCGTTGATATTTTTGAGCAATCAGTCAAGTTTCAAAGAAATACGTACAGGGTGATTCGAATTTCTTAAAAAAACATTACTTTAACCTAACTTATCTTTGGTTGTGGATTAATTTAAAAGAATTTATAATAGATGGTAACTTAGGTTATATCTTATCGAACATTATTCATTAAAGCTCTATCACTCATTATTAGTTATATTGCTAAAATGTTTTCAAGTTATTTAAATCAAAGAAAATTTCTGTTGAAAACTTATGAAAATAAATCACTATAATAGATATCTACTTCTGTTAGGCTTTAGCAATGTAGTACAATGTATCTTCAACCGATACCTCTGAAATTTTCATGATAATCTGCCATCTAATTTAAAAGTTATAGTGATTTTAGCAAAACAACTTTGCGTGTGAAAGCAAAGCAAGGTCCATCCATATCTTTGTATTTTATATTGAAGAATTGAAAGCATTATTCAATTAATATTCATATCAAACTAAAAATAAACCTGCTAATTATGTTGAATGTTTTGCCCCATACACACTTTCAATTGCTGAAATCGTACCTCTCAGACAGACATTTTATTATAAAACAGGGTGACGAATACACTGAGCTACAGCCCATATATTCGGATGTTCCGCAGGGCAGTGTTCTCGGTCCACTGTTATCTTATGTATACAGCTGAACTACCGACCTCAAGAAACACTACTGTTGCAACATATGCTGACGATACAACGGTTTTATCATCACACGAGGATCCAATATCAGCCACAAAAAACCTCCAACTTCATCTTAACAAAGTCGAATTGTGGTTGAGAACGTGGCGTATCAAAGCAAATGAGACAAAATCTACGCATATGACATTCACCCTTTGCAGAAAAACATGTCCCTCAGTAAAATTGAATAATCATGAACTTCCGCAAACAGACAGCGTTCAATATCTGGGAATGCATTTTGAACGACGTCTGACTTGGAGAAAACATATAGTGACAAAACGCAAAACAGCTTGGGCTTAAACTAAACCAAATATATTGGCTGATAGAACGTAAATCTAAATTATCATTAGATAACAAGGTTTTGCTGTATAAGTCAATACTTAGGCCCATTTGGACCTATGGTATTGAACTGTGGGGTACTACTAGCAAATCTAACATAGATATCCTCCAGATGTTCCAGAATAAAGTGTTGCGAGTCATCGTCGATCCCCATATTACGTGTCCAACAAACTGATTCAATGCGATATCCACATAGAACCCATAACGAGTGTGATTCGAAGTGGTGCTAGTGCGAAGTACCCTGAAAGACTATTAGTGCATCCTAATGCACTCGCCAAACAGTTAAATATGCGCGATAACAGTGAAGTGCGTAGGCTCAAACGCAAATTACCATACGAATTGGTTAATAGACACATGGAGTAAACTTTAATAATTTCTAGAATAAGTTAGAATAGTCATTAGAATAAGTTAGGATAGACTTTAAAATAAGTTAGAATAGTATCTAGAATAAGATTTAGATTTTAAAGTTGAATGTTGATGAGAGTAAAAGCCTAATATATATTATTCCAAGCCCACACCATATATTTTTTGAGACAAGCTTAGTGTGGTGTGTACTCTACAATTCAAGCACAAGTACGATAAAGTAACTTTTAACATGATACTTTTGTTCATATGCTGCCGATATGGAATTTTGTACCCCAAATTTTATATTCACTAGATTGTGCTCCATCGAAATATAGCTTTTCAACGCAGGAATTTGTACAATGATAAAAATAATATTTTGACACTATATTTAATCATCATAATAAAGCCTTACAATAATTTAAATTTCATGCTATGAACCAGCAGCATTTAAGATTCAAAACTTATATCTAGACCCTATACTTATATGATAATATCTAGAAAAATTTAAATAAATTAAAATCGCAAAACAACAGATGTAAATCTATCAATACTGAGAATTAGTCAGGATATTATTAAAATGTATTTTTAAACCTTATCAAATTAGTTTAGCCTTATTTTGGCCGAATTCCTTAAAACAGAGAAAACTAATGGTTAAGTTAGTATCGTTAGAAATTAGTACTATAATCTTTATATATTACTCAACTAACAATGCAATATAATAAACCTGTCCAACCTAAGAGGTGAACGTATAGAAACAACTATCGAATAACTGTGATATGTGATTAGAACGAACATTCCAAACGAAAAAAAAAATTGACCAATTTTAGTTAAGTAACCAAGAGGAAAAAAAGATTTATTAAATAATGGTTTTAAAAACTGTATCCAGCATATATTCAATTATGTTTATATATTTTATTACATTTACGACAACAGCTGGCAAACTCTACCAACAAAAAAAACATATGGACAAACAACCACTTACTTAGACACTAAGGTCACCAAATTCGTCAAAATACAAGAATGAATAGTAAGAACCAATTAAAATTAATTACTGTGACAACAAAATCACCACTAGGTGCTATATAAATACGATATAACGTGCTAAAACTCAAATTTCATGTCGGTTTTCCGATGAAACCCTTTTGTCACCTGAACTGTGAAAATTTTAACCTAAATAAAAACATGTTATTACCAGGCGGTAGCTAAAAATAAAAAAAGCCACAATCACACCAGTATTTTTTGTGGCAAAAGAAACCTCACGCGTTATTGGGAAATATTACAAATTTCGAACATTTTTAATGAAACGACTAAAGATGAATAATACGTCAGGTTAAAGATTAAAAATATATTTTATAACTTCGTGACTAACGCATGGGCAAACAAAGGAACTACACTTGATGCTTAGGGCTCCGAAAATACCCTTAATACTTCCTTTGAAACGACGAATACAATGCTAGACTGTCATAAAGCAGTGGGAGGGAGGTCTGAATGCTGTTTAGTAATATATTCTAGACAATATGTATAGAAAACCCTATCATATATAACCCTACTTAAATATTAATATTAAAAAATTATATAGATTATATAATTTTGTTTTAGAAAAATTAAGACAATAAACGAAACAAATTGGTAAATTTATAGGTATTGAACCATGGACCATTGTTGTTATATAAAGTAGAGATATGTAACAATAGAAAGAGTATGTACGTGATAAAAATGTAAAATCCTAATATTAAAAGCTTAGTTATTAGATTCTATCACCTGCACAAACGATGCAAAACGTGATATTTTCTAAATTACCTGATAAAGGCAACTATAAATCACAGAATAGCATAAAAGATGAAATATGTACTATTTTTAAGCGTCTACTGACTTATGAAACAAAAATTACTGCGTATTAACATTAAATTCTATTGCCATGTAATTCTTTGAACAATATATATAAACACAAAGCAAAAAATGAGTATTACATCGTTATCATATTTCAAACTAATTTATTAATACATTCTGATAACGTTAAATAATACAAGCTACAATAAAAATATTTTCAGAGTAATTCCTAAATTTTAAGAGATCCTTTTTTTAGTAAGATCCCTTTGTTACCTGAACATTGAAGATTCTTCCGTTCTAGCACGACTATACCATTACCACACAGCAGCTGCACAAAGAAAAATATTTCATGTATTCAAACCTCCATGTTTAGACCAAAACTATTCGGAAATACAGCCACAATAAGTCTAAATTTAATCTGACAAAAGGTCCGGAAGTTTTAATGCATCATAAGAGTTAAAGTTTTGATTTATTTTATAAATATGATTTTCCTTGAGTCATTTCGTATAATTACTTATTTACTGGTTATTTAAATACAGAGAAATCGTTAAAATAACAAAATGAAATTCAAAATAAATACAAACATATGCGGGACTTAATTATAAAGGAGGTATCTTAATTATAAAAAGTTTTTAGAGTCTATGTAAGTTCAAAATTAACACATCTTATTTAGCACCTGGGCATTGGGGAACTTCGCTAATATAGCAGCTGCAAAAAAGAGTACTTTTCTCGGAAACAGTCTACCATTAAAACTGATACGTAAAATTCCCGATATCCGTACAATATCAAAGCAATTAAACAACAAAAACACTTCTTCTTTACCTGAGTAATTACAATTTCAACAGTACAGTAACGAAACGCAAATTTGCAAATAACTCCTATTTGCATCGGTGATTGCCGAGCGATTAAACGAAAGGAACAATTCGAATTTGAAGAGGTCTTTTTTTACCAGCATCAGAAACTACAAAGAAAAACGCCACGACTGTTTAAAATCATTTAAAACGTCTGTTATTATTATATTGGGAAATTTAACTGTGGAATTTCGAATAACACGATCTAATCTTTTATTTTCAAAATGGTTACGTTCCTCTGTCACTTCCAGTCAGACCACAAATAATCATTAAATGAAATAAAATTCCTTATAAATTGTCGAAGGGTGTTTGAAACTATAGAAGACATTTTTCCAGTTAAAACAATTTCAAATATGCGACAGATATAGATTACATGTACATTTTTATCTTATTTGAGCTGAGGGCATCATTACTACAACAACAGCTACCGTTAGCTTAAATAACAGACTTCCTTTTTCAATAAATAAATACTAAAGCTAAATGTACTAAATGTAACTTTTTTCAATACTAAAACTGTAAATAAATTTTGAAATATTTATAATAGGTGGTGTAACTTGATGGTTCATAACATAGCATCGAAGATTTCTGTCAAAACAGTTACAGTGGATATGTTCCATTAAGATGCGATAATCAATATACAAGTGCACAAGCGAAGAAAACACTTTTCTCGAATGAACAGTGAGTAACTACCGTTAAACTTCTATAACATAGCCTACTTTTTGAATAAATTATCACAGACAATCAATGATGTTGAATAATGATGAGTGACACCAACAGCAATGTATTATCTAAACTAGACAGCCTCTCTGAGTACTATGAACGGTTTTATAATGATAATGATAAAAAACGTAATGGAGCTCAAGGTTCAAACCGAAAAATGTCTCTTGCTTAACCTCTAAAGCTATGGAATTCAAGCATTGCCAGAAAAACTGATAAAAATATGTGATAGTAACAATATTAATAATGTACACCTTAATTAATGTTATTTAAACAAACTTCCAAATTTAAATCACACTGTTTATACATTCTTATCAGATTCAACATAACGAAAAATGAAAATTAACAATAGACAATAAACCAAAAGACATTATTTATTATTGTGGTTAACATACCGTGCCCACCTAGATATAACATATCATTTATTTTCAAATAAACCACACAAAATAATTTCTGGTAATATGTTATTACCATTTCTAGATACTTTAAATTCATTTCGCAGTACTACGTATACAAGACCTATATTTATTCTGTTAGCAACATATAATTTCAAGCAAAAAAAATCCACAACCCAACATACAACGTTAATCACTCATGTGACACAAGACGGAACATTTATTGAAGAAGTACATGAAAAAAAAAGCCAACGGAAACTTTATACTACATGGCATATTAAGGCTTCGTAGTTGATGGTGTATGTAACTCAAACTTAATTAGGTCTTAATTTAATCAAGTTCACTGAAGAGTACATCTACCTTGTTATGGTAAAAACCCATACTGGTTTTGTAAGGGTATAAGATAACCATGTGTTAATTGTATCAGGTGTAAACAGTCAAGGGTAGAGAAAGTGAGAACAACTATCGACTTTCTTCTTTTTATTAGAAGAATAATAGCCATAAACATTTGTTGTACTATGGTGAACGCAAACATTTCGAGCCTGAGGAGACGAAAATGATTTATAACAGGATTGAAATTTGTTTACTTGGTTAGATAATTGTACTAGTCCAGATGTAGATAACCATCTAAGTTAGTAATAAATCCTTTCTCTAGCTGGTGACCGAAAATAACAGTAACGAATTTATATCACAAAACAATATATAAAAACCTATGTAAAATATAACTCATAATTTTTAAATATTTCAGAATATCATAATAAAATATTTAAAAAAATCAAAATACTAAAAGTTCTAAAAATATTGACCTAATAAAAAATAATTTGCAACAACAAATACCACTTTTATCAGTTCATGTCCACCCTTCCTCCGTTATCATTTGGTCAACAGATTTCAAAGTTTTTCTGAGTTTTCTTCAGTATTTTTGTAGATGATGATGAATAGAGGTGATCTTTTCAACTTTGGCGTACAATATTTTTAGGTTATAAACGTAAAAACAAAATTGATCGGATTGAGACCTTTCAATTGAATGTACTTTATCGCACAATAACAATTCCTATTTACTAATTCTAAAAAGAATTACCGTAACCAAACCAAACGCTTGTTAACATTTGCTAATCCAAAAAATAAAGGTAATCATTGAAAATAATTAATGCAATATAGAAAAAACTAACCCCATTCTAATTAATGAGCGCGTGTATCGTCTGAAACGTATTACATAAGGGTGTAAGATAACTCGCTATACTTTAACAGATAAAACAGAAACAGCTGTCAGGTGTAAATAGCCGAGGGTGGTAAAACTGGGTAGGGCTATCAATTTTCCTTTCAATTATAAAAAATTACGTCATCAATTATCTCTCCGCATTCTTTAGATAAAAAATATACATAGATACCCCGAGGAAATTAAGAAAAACTAATATAATTTACGTTATTAGGCAAGCTTCATATATCTAGGTTAATACATACTGTGTATGGTTAACAAAAAATAATTTATTTTGAACGACCCTATACATAAAGCTCAATACAACGAGGGTTCAAATTAAGACAATAAGCCTTTGATCTCCGTGAATCCACTTAAAAAGGGGAATGAAAATTGTTCTATGAATGCTATTGATCAAACTACATATTTTAAAAACTCAAGAGTCCAGCGATTAGTTTAAATCAGTTGTCTTGATTGTATTAACCCGAAATGTTAAAATCCGATAACGATAAAGTTTCTTCCATTTTCTTTCCAAAATTAAAATAAAATGTGTGTACTATAGCATACTTCGTTTTATGCGACCCTGTATATAAAATTCCATACAACGGGGGGGGTTCAAAATAAGACAATGACTCTTTGATCTCCATGAATCCACTTAAAAAAATGGTATAAATATATATATGGTAATAATAATAAATATATATAATGGTATAAAAATATATATATATATTGATCAAACTACGTATTTCAAGAAACTTTTCAAAATATATTCTGTATAGAGTGGAGAGATTGGTTGAGAATCAGGTGTCTCAGCATTATTAACAGCACAATTCTCGTATTGTTGAATAAATTAGATTATCTAATGGCCAAGACCCCAGGGCTTAAAAGGTGTAGTTCGTTTCAGCTTTCCATTTTTTTTATGTCTAAATTCAAATAGAAAAAAAACTAATTAAATTGGAAATCAAACGAAATAATCCTTCTCACAGGTGGAGAGTGTCTGAACTACCAAATAGCGAAATTATAATATTTCACGTTATCTTTGAAAGACATTGAACCGATTAACAGAATATGATTTGAATAAAACGAAAACCAGACATGGTATGAATTAATTTAATGCCAATATATGTACATAATACCCACTCTAACATAAAATGTTCGTGGTTATCAGGAGAACGATCAAATAAAACATCAAACAAAAAGGGAACTAAGAAGCTTTAGCATCAACCCTAAGTAAGCAATGACCTGGTGGTTTTATGTGTAACTTATAAATACCTAACGTTTGGGGAAAAAACATGAAGTGTAACTTCTCTGAAAAATATAAATATCTGCTTTATACAGGGGTAAATGATTCATTCGACGTCACACACCTCCAATGACGTCAGCGTCCATTTGGGCGAAAAACTAATTACTGAAAAAAAACTGAAAGTCAGGGAAAGCGGCTGAAATAAAGTATGGGCGCCCATGGTTGATTTTTGCAATATTCATAGGTCTGACGGGTAGATTCCCTAAACGTTTTATATCACGACATGTGACTAACAAAGGGGTGAATAACTAAATAGTGTTGTGCTTGGAACCCTACCAGCTATTTATAAGAAAGTTTTGATGTGTTTTTTTTACGGGAAATGTTTAATTTTCCGCTGGCAACTTTATTATAATGGAAATTAGAAACGTAAATAACTTAAAAAAGGCGAATCGTAAATATACCTGTAAAAATGTTGAATGTTTAACTAAAAAAAGGCAGAAGCCAAAAAAAAACTGAAAATAACAGTTCTAATATTGGTTTTTTTATTCCCAATGTATTTTACCAATATCGCTGAGACATAAATCTGAAAAATTATTTTACATTATTATACTTAAAATAATATTCAAAAACTGTCCATATTGTAAAGACAACTAAAAAATCGTCATACAAAAAAGGTTTATCTTAAATTATAGTTTATTATACCAAAATATAGTTAAATTAAATTTTATTTCACACGGAAGAGAATTAGCAAAAACTTCTCATATGTAAAAAAAAATTTCCAACATATTAAAAATAAATCAATGCCAAAGACTGTAACATACAGAATTCAATTTTAACAAAAACAGTATTAACTTTTTATAGATAATATAATGTAAAACACTTTTACTATTACATTTCCAATTAACTTGCTTTTATGATTTTGTTTGTTATTATATTCTAGCATCTTCATTTTATCAAAAAAAAACAAAATTTGAGAATTTGGCTACGCGTGAATAGCTCCTTAGACGGATCTTGAGTTCAAATAAAGTCGCTTTAACTCGTAAATCAATTTCACGAATCACTTTTGTTCTAGGATGGAGTAGAGCAAAAAGGCCTTATATAACAAGAAAAACCTGTACAGTTATTTAATTATTATTACTAGCTACTTACGACATCTTGCGGTTCCATGTAACAACTCTGGGAGGTATGAGATAGGTATAAGTTTGATGTGATGTATATATGTATAATAAAAAATAATGAAATAAAAATTTCAGATTTTAATCCGTGCAGTGCCAATAATATTTAATAATTTTACTGCTTTTTCAGACTTACACAAACATAAATATAATATTTATACGATTATTGCCATTCTATTTATATATACTACGACTCCCATAAGTCTGAAAAATATATGTCTCAATGAAACTATTTGCTAAAATAATTAAAACATAGTATGATTAAGCCGTATACATTAGTCAGAATTACTATGGCCTTTGACTTCAGTTTTATCCATTGAATAATGTTGTAGAGGAATAAAAATGAATGAGTACTATATGAATTTTGCGTAAGGCGTAAAATGTATACGCTACTGTAGGTGTTACTGTTACAGATATAGCTAATATATTCTATCAATTTATACATTTCATATTACAACATCTCTAACATAAAATAAAGTAGGCGTTTTATTACACTTAACCATTCGGAAAATGTGTTTTTTAGATTAACATAATCATTATCTTTGGGCTAGCCTTTAAAAGCCCTGACATAAATATGTGAAAACAATATCAATGCGGCAAATAAACAAAAAGTGATTTATGGAAAATATACATAGAAACCGCAGATTAACCCACCCATTACATTAAACAACAAATTATATTTCAAAATATTGAATTTATATACTACCAATTATGATTACCACTTATGTTTACATCAACTTTTGAAAGCGTGTGTTTACAAAACAATACTTTAGAATTATATTTTGGCTAAATTAGTAATATATACCCTTAACTTACCTAAAATTCATTCCAAACTCACAATAACTCGGCAGACACAGTACAATCATTTCCAAACAAGAGTTTTAATTTGATTCGATATTGTTTTGGGACAAAAATGTTCAAAAAAACACCAAAAATTTTAACAAACCAACAAAAAATCATATATATTGTCAACATCCAACATGTATAGTTTATTATAATGTATTTTTAATTCATATATGTATCAAAAACACCGAAAATACGATACGATACAAACTTTTTCACTTTACACGCTCTTCGCCACACGACTTTGTGCGGAACTTTCCAACTACTGTTAGTTATTCTTTTACGAGAGTTCGGGTACTTTCGTTCAACTCCGGTACTTTCCTATTAGTACAGCACAAGAAACGAAATAAACCTTCTGTATAATACAATCATGGCACCATGAAAATCTTCTGGTGAGCTGATACCTGACTCTATACCTGTGCCTTAAAAAAAAGAAAGTTTAGATCTATTTATCTCTTCGAGTGCATATATATTATGCAAATGATACTTCTGGGCTTAACTTTTTAATGTCATTTTAATTTTTATATCTACATCATTAATATTAAGTTATAATTTTTTATTGTTTATTCATATAAATATATACATATAGCCATAAAATATATAAATATATATCCTAGTTAATAAAATATATTTCATTAAATATTACATAATATATTTCTGTTTTAAAATAAAATATTTTTGAAATTCAATTAATAATAGTATTTATAAAAGTATTATGCAACTCTAAATACAACAGGGAAGAACATATTCCACTACAAGGGAAATAATTCTGATGAATGTATAATAAAACGAACATCAAATAAAGACAACATTTTTATTAAACTTAAAAGAGGTACAGGAATGCTTTTTATAGGCAAAATAACAAACTAAAGATAATAAATACCGTTTATGAATTAACAGTGTATAGATATAGTAATAATATATTGTGAAATTATTGACATTGTTTATACACACATCCTCCGCGATATTATAACTACATAAATTTCTTCAAATCTCAAAGAAAAAGACTGACTAATTTGGAAAAAATGATATATTTATCGATCATTTGAAATTTTAATTGGTATTACTTAAATATATAAATCATGTGGAAGTAGATATGAAAGAACTTTTAAATTTCAATTACGACGTGACAAGTGTTATAGAAACTATATTATTAGACGCTACTTAGTTTTATAATTTTTGTTGGCTTTATATAAAAGATATTTCACTTTTCATCTAAAATAGTCAATACATAATTTTGACTACTTTACAATTCGAAAATGTAAAACGCCTCTTATATAAGAAAAATTCAATGTCATAATTTACAAGTCTTGAATATCTAAACACTCCAAATATGTCAGCAATGGTTATTGCAATGTGTAGTATCTTTCAACTACGCAACATTTATATACATGGAACTTAACCAAAGCATAGATCTCCATTCCAATGTTAAAAATGTAAAAATCGAAACATGGGACATATTTGTCGTTTCCACATAAAAAAAGCTGTGATAATATCATACATTATAAGCATTACCAACAGTATTAATACACCGATAGAAAAACAACGGTTCAATTAACAGTAATTCAAATGAAAAATCAGTTATACACAGACCTGCTTATTTAGCCACCTATCCAATGATCAATTTCCTTTCAACATTTAGAATAAACCAATAACCACCTTTATTTCGAGTTTGTAACTGTTGTAGCAAGTTAGGCTTCAAAAATATATTTTTAACTTACAGTAGCCTACAAAATATGTTTTCACTTTATATTTAATACTAATACCACAATATTCCCACTCCTATAACTGAATTCTATGTATTTATAATTATTATGTAGAAAATGGTTCACATCACTTTTATAGCAAATAACAACAAAAAGCTGATGAATACAAAACATTATGTGAGACATGACTACACCTCAAAAGATCATTAAAAAAGGAGACTAACATCCCTAACACAAAATATAATGGAATATTAAAAAGGTTAGCTCATTGATAACTGACCTACAGCTAACAGTTTTTCTATCGCTGCATTTATATCGCCAAATGTCGATATTAAGGCCTGTAAATTTTCTTCACGATTAAGAAAACCCATTGCAGCCAACTGCTCCAATTGCTGTTGGTAGCGTTGTTCTGGGGGCAACGATTGATCAGTCCCGGCTCCCATACCAGCCACCATACGCGCCATAAACTAAACAGTACATTTATAATTAAAATTAAATTATGAAACAATTGGTGACCATGAGTGCATATCAAGCCAATTAAATCATTTCAAAATTCTTAATTTTAGTGATATCAATAGATTTTGATCTTTATTATTATATAATAAAACTGAAAATATATTAAAAACATAAAAACAAAACAAAAACTTATGAGTATATATTTTCTGATTACTAATTAAAAACCATCTAAATTACTTAATATTCTGTTCATTACTTATTTATTCAATTATCTTATTTAGTTTCTATTCGAAATATTTCTACTGATAATTTAACTGTAATATTAGTATAACGTATAAATTACATTTCGTTTTCAATAAGGTATTGTGTATGGAGAAACAAACTTTAAACAATGCTATGTCTGTGACTGGTAATAAAAATACCCATAAAATAATGTTGCACAACATTTCGAGTAAATAATACTTGTAATAACTGATACTATCAACATGGTATATAAACCCTCTATTGAATATAAAGGAAGCAATAAATATATGTTTAATAGAATGTATATAATACATTACCTCCGAAAAAGGATCTCCACCTGGAGTAACATTTGGTGCAGATGTTGTAGATGCAGTAGCTCCAGAAGATGTAGTTGTTGAACTAGTAGTAGTTCCTGTAGTATTTTGAGTTGTGGGATTTGTCCCTGTAGGTATTGTAGGTGGGGCAAAGGTATTAATTAATGAAGGCGCTTGTTGTCTCAATGTTTCCATTCCTAAAAAATAAAAAAAGTTATTAGAAAATTACTATTTCAACACAAACAACTCACCTTGTTGTATTTGCATTATAGCATTCAGTGCTTGGGGATTGGTCATCAAATTTTGCATTTCAGGACTCTGTAACTGTTGTAAAAATTGTGGCATCATTGTTCTCATTTGTTCTTGAAGCTGAGGATATCTTGTCAGTAATGGATTATCAGCTAATACAGAATTAGCCATATTTGGATCTGCAGCAAGAGCTTCAAGTACAGAACGTGTGTATGGTGCAGACAGCATATTTTGAATCATTGAAGGATTCTCAGACATTTGCTGTAATAAGCTGGCCATTGGAGGATTGTTGACAACATTTCTTCCAGGTGTCGTTGGAGATGGATTAGTTGAACTTCTACTCCATGGATTTGGTAAAGGCTCTCTATTTTCAGTACCTATAACAAATATGATATTAAACATTAATAAACAATAAAATTTCTAAAACTAACCTTGTTGTGGATTGTTAATCTGAGTATTATCCATTAAACCAGAAAATGGGTTTTGCGAAAATTGCTCTGATGCTGCGGATAACATCGGTTCCTGAATATCCCTATACATTCTATGTAAAGCATTATATCCACCAGGTATACTTTCTAAATTACTCATAGCTCTATCATGACTTCTCATTAATTCTTGTAACATTGAAGGATTCCTGGCAAGTTCCATAGTTTGTCTCAATAACTCTGGATTATTAAGCATGTGGCTTATTTCAGGATTTCTCTCCATTAAGTCTTGCATTTGAGGATTACGTGTAATCAATGCTCTCATATTTTCTGGGTCATTCATTAACCTTTGTACCAGTGGATTATCTAATAATGACCTAAGCAAATCTGGATTTGAAAGCAATTCACTTTGCATTCTGTTTTGAATTTCCATGAAATTTGTAGACCCTAAACCTAATGAATCTAAACCAGCTAAGCCTCCAAGACTACCCAAATTGAATGGTGTTGCACCAATATCAGCTAAAACAATTATTTTATTATTTTTATTGTTGCTAACAAAGTTGAAATAAACAAACCCGGTGGTCGTTGTGGGGTGTTTTCATTTGATCTTGGGGCTGCTCTAATAACTAAGTGCATAGTTAATCCATCTTTGATGTTATGTGTTTGTAAATTATCAGCATCCTTTATAATTTTCCCCGCAAAAATAAGACATAGCTGTTCTGGTTCTGCATTAAACTTTGGAGCTATTAATTCTTTAAACTAAAATAATCAATATTAGGAATCAGAAAAAAATGCAAATACACGTCAAAAAAGACTTACATCTTTTATGTTAATTTCTGCATCAACTTCAAAGGATTCCTTTTCTTTAGGTGTTTTCACGTGAACAGTAATTTTTTTCTTGGGAGGAGCAGCTGCCGCACTTGCACCCTCTTCACTTGTTTGAGGTTTAGATTCTGACTGAGTTTGATTTTCCGGTATTGTTGGAGCCTGAGCGTCTGGCTCTTTTTTCGAATCATCTTCTGGTTTTTGTGATGCCTCAGTTACCTTTTCAGGGCCCGAATCAACCGGAACATCGTCCGCCATATTTATTTGTAATGACTAGTTACTTTAGTTTCAACGCACTAATGAAGTAACAATGAGAACGTTGTCATATAAACAATAATCTGTCAACACTTAGAAAATTCTAGAGGCACTGAACATGACACGCCAATATAGATTAGTAAAAACTTACAAGAACACGTAGTTGGGACACGGAGTCGTCACTCCAGATGTCAATTGTCAAATATCTAAAATTTGCTACGTTGCCACCTTTGTTTTTTCCTCAGTTTAACGAAGAATTTTGTATACATATCGAACCTATTTTGTGAGCAAAAAAACGAATATTTTTTTTTTTAATAACCCTTAGATTTAACATATGTTTCATATAAATATATACATATACATATGTGTATATGTACAAATATATTGTAAAGAGTTAAAGTTTAATTGCATTGAACGACAAATAAGCATCGATTATTATCAGACGTCATAAATGCGCTTTTGTAAATATTTTAAAATTATTTTAGGTGTTTCACTTAATGTGCGTAACTAGTGAAACTAGCCAAGTCTATTTTGCTACTAGAATATTATGAATGAATATTATACCAAAAAAAATTAATTTATAGAATGACACTGCATATGATTTATGTGCGTGTATTTTAATAAATTTGAATTGTATGTGAATGTATATATTTTTATTTCTCTAAGTTTATTTAGCAAACTTAAAATAATACCATGAATATGAGTAGATGTTAGATAATACAAGCGAGTAATACTGTGATTAATACTGTCTCATAGTTTTGTTTTTTAAATATTTATTTATAATGGAACAAAAATATAAGGAATTACAATGTTGCCACTGCATAAGAAATATTTATAGATTTTATACATAATAGAAACTATATTACTTATATATTCTTTTGGATGCAATTTAATTTTTGATACATGAACGATTCTGTACCTTGGAATATATTTAGGTAATGGAATAAAATGTTTACATATTTTATTTTGCGATTACCTCCATTTTAGTTTTTAAGAAATGTTTCATGCTTTATTTTATTGATTTTACGTTTAATATAGGTATTTTCAACGACATTATATTAATTTAATTTGATATCCATCACATTGATAAATACGGAGTACTTGAGATAGAGATTGTTCGGTTGCCGATAATCATAGTTTATCGGAAGTACGTTTAAATATTTGTTGATTATTATTGGGTATTAACAAAACTACATAATTTAACAATCTATTTTACAATATATACTTTAGTTTAATTAATTAATAATAATCTGAAGATTATATTCTATAAAAATATAAATGTCATTATTATTTAATATATTTATATTACGTACTTTTAATCACTATTTTTTTATTAAATAATCTGTTGACATGAATGTATCACTATGATAAAATCATATTGCGTTCCCTTATCAAAATAATATATATTACATTAATATCTATTAATTTTATATTACGATTAATTTTTATATAAAAATATAACAATAATGCGTTAAATAGTATTGTTGAATAGTGAGCAATAATATAAAAAATAATATATTTTTAATGAGATTTGACCTTCCTGTCGAAACATTTCTTGATTGATGTAACAGTTGGTCCTTCGAGCCGGATGGTCAGTTTGAAAATCTTACAACCGCTCATTCTTTGAAAATACAAGAAGTTAACGTCTGTTCTTTGAAGAGCGAGTAGAGAGAGAGTATCCTTGCTCGGTAGTGAAGAATTATAAAGTCCGGCATCACAGCGCACAATGCGCAAGGAGCGGTAAACTGCCGTTACAAAAATGTGGATGTGAATTCATTTTCAGTTAAGTAAGAGTAGGTGTATATACCTACGGTTTATGCGTAGTCTCCATGCACTACCAGTCTTTTAAAAAGTTTTGTTAAACATTGTTAAATATTTGCATCTTCGTGACTCAAAGTTCAACTGTGAAGTGGTGTCAGACTTTCTTGGTTAGTGAAAATATAATTTAGTTAGTGCCTCAGCCACGTATCAAAGCACCTGAAGACAGATTCTTCTTTAGAAACGAACAAGATTACGTATAGTTTTTCGTATATTACCATTAAGGAAAAATTGTTTTTATATGTCGGAATAGAAATAAACAAAGTACAGTTTATTTAAATTAGTATTTTCACGTGTTGTCTTATTTTACCGCGTAATTGGAATTCATAATTAATATGTTATTTTGATTAGTTCTGATCCAAATAATTATCCACCAATCAAATTTCGATTTGATTTTAATTATTTAATAATGCGTTTTATTTAATTGATATCAATAATGATTTTAGTGCGTGTTTTAACTTGTGTCCATATATATACAATATAATAACAAAATAAATCGTTTGGCTCAAATAAGGTTTGTATTTATATGAAATTAAATTTGCAATATCGTAGTTATTTTGATATTTTATTTGAATTTCTATTTTAAACAAATTCTCATATAAAAAAAATTAAATGTCAATAATAATTGTTACATAATCGTTCAATAAATAAATAAATATAAAATGATAGTAAACCAGCAATAGTATTAGTTGACCTATATATTTTTCCATATAATAAGCAATTTGTTTTAAATTTAGATTATGGATATATACATAACAATATTAATAACTAATGTTACTTAGGCGGTATAAATTTGTACCCAAATCATAATAATGTTATTAAAAGTGGTGAATAAGTTAGTGATGCAAAATAAAGTCGTGTTTTAATTTGGAAATAAATTAGAAACAAGATGGGATGGAGAAAAATAACCACGCCTGTGGGCTAATGAAGGTGGTATTAAAACCTTTTCCAATAATTTAAGTGTCTAAAAACTTTAAAGCTGATAGGGATGCATGTATAGGAATTCTACCTGTTATATATTTCCTTTCAGCCTCCTTTTGATCTTACAGGGCATAATACACCTTTACAAAACTTATCATATTATCCGATATCTATTAAATATTCCAGAAGTCGAGGAAAAAAACCAACATATTAGATATATGACATAAGGGAGTCAGGTGGGCTTCAACCCTAATTTAACATAGACAGGTGAACCGAATATATTACCGGAAATAAAAAGATCGTTAAAACTTTTGCTAGGTTTCTTTTTTAGATAAACTACCTGTTTCTTGTATCTCCTTTTACGTATGTCGCGTATATTTTGCTGTTATAGTGTCTAGTTTTTATAACATTACGGCAAATATGTTTACTCCTTCAAAAAAAAATCACAACAATAGTAAATTGTTTTCATAACCGAACTATTAATGCTGATTTAACATCGATTAAATTATTCCACTTCAAATATTTTAATGCGTTTATAAACTTGTAATTGGTTAATGTAATATTATTATTTTTTGTAAGGAGTTATATAAATTGGCACAACTAATCAATTGTAAAGGATAATTTATAGTAAGCATGCTTTATATTACAATTTAATCGACTTTGTTGATATTTAGAGGTTTAATTCAAATTCAACTTTGTAGTGTGTAACATTTTTTTTTTAATAAGAAGTCATAAATACTATTTATGACTTAAATTGTCCTATATCATTCTAAATCAATTGGTGAAAATATTAATAAGTTATAAACAACTGGGATAACTATAAAAAGTATAATCATATCATATCTGGGATGATTTTAAGGAAATATAGGTCATCCAGTAGATTGTTCGTTTTTCCTAAACGTTACATTTAATTTTTGCATGTTGGTACTACACCCCATAATCCACAAGGTCGACGCCAAATAGCTTTAAAAGCTTTTTTTTGTAATTATATAATGGCCACAACATTTATGGCAATGACAAAGTGATTATGTAATGTTTATTCTTAACGGTTACATTATGATAACATCCCTTGAGGGGTTGAGTGACCTTAAATTCGCTAATTAAATATTTATTATTCCGAATTATTATGTGTTATTTTAATCAAAGTTATTTTTGTTTAATATAAGAACGATCCAGTTCCATCAATAAGAAATAATTTCTCATGGTGCATCATTAAAGCCAACTAGTTTAAATTATACGTGTTAAAGATCATGTTAGTGATTTTGTTTACATCTTAAGTTGTAGTGTGCTATATGTAATTTGATCTAATTACAAATAAGTTGATATAAAGTGGCGGACAACTTGTTAAAATGCCCTATCAACTAGCCACGTTTAAAAACTAACGATATCTTCAGATAACAACATTCTTCACTCAATTAGTTGTCTGGCGGTCATTGTTGTTTTTTTTTCGGATCAGTTGATGTTAAATAAATAATTTGACAAGGCGAAGAAATGTTTCGCTTCAGCTAACAACAATTTGTTTCAGATTTTCTCAGGCTGCTTTTAGGGTGTGGGTTATTTGATTTTAATTCGTCGATAATCTAAATAATAAGACCATTATCTCTAAATAGTTTATTTCCGATTTAGAATGACCTCAGGTTGGGTTACGTAAGAGTATTTTTTTATCGATTGATCAGTACAGATCAATAATACAACGGACAGATTAGCTAAAAGGGACAAGAGAAAATAAACAATTAGGATTTAGAAGTTTAACAGTAAAATCGAACGTATAGCATTTAGGTCAAAATAATGAGAGAAAGATGTTAATTAATTATTGACTAACGTTTATTATAATGAATTTATGTCTTTTTGACTCAGTCTAGATGGACATAATTATTTATTAAAGTGTTAGATGTCTATGCAATCAATCTTCACTAGACATTTTTTGAAAATAATCTAATCATTCACTTGTTGATTTTAATTATGAACTTTCGTTTTTACATTTTCTGTATCAAAGTATTTTACTCTATTTGCTTTGGTTATCGATATGATTTTGCAGATTATTGTTAGTGTTGCACATCTGCACAAATATTATTACAGTCTTTTCTAAGAATATTTATTTTAGGTTATAACGGTTAATATAACAAAACTATTGAATAACGTGATACATTGATTTTATACACATCATTGTTTATGGAATACCAAGAGATAATTTAAGAAACATATGTGGAGAAAAATTGTCATCATATTATCTAAAAATTATTCATTACTGAATTCTATAAGTACCTCCACTTATGAAAAACTCATTTCTAAATCTAAATTCATCCATTTTTTTAAATTAAAGGTTCTGCCACAAAAGGAACTAATTAATTTTTTTCAATACCGCCTGTATGTACCAACTGAGACTGTGTTAGTTGTGCTGAGGTCTTTTTTCCAATTTTTTTCTTTATACTTAAGCTTGTTTTATACTATATATTTACAATGCTATTGCTGTACATTTTGTATATTAACACTGGTTAAATTCCTTAAGTGTTGTAAATTGATTCTGAGAATTTTTTTGTCTTTTTTGTGAGAAATATATTGCCATTTCTAGATTTAATAATAATCTAATAGTATTTAATTTTTTCTTTTGATTTTATCCCATTATTGGTTGGATTAAATAATATTCAGAAAGAACAATGTCTTGTGAATACGACGCATGGCGTTTTAATTTACATTACGTTACCCTGTTTCAAAATTACTTCTCACTTTTGTTTGCATAACGCCAACTTTTTTTCAATTTTTGCAGTACATAGCAATATTGCATGATTTTTTATTACATTCGAAATTTACTGTAACTCAAAAAATGCTCAAACGACATTTTGTTTGCTAGAAATTGGACACCTTCAGAGCTGCGAAAAGTATGTTGTTTACATTTCGTTAAAGCGACGGTATTTATATAAATTCCGTAATAGTATAAAATTAATGTTATCTGGATCAAAAGAAAACTATAGTTGACTTTAATTAAGCAGTCTTGTGTAATTTAGTTTGATTATTATTTAAGTAGATGATTATAAAGTAGATGATGCTGTTTGTTTAATAAACTTATGCCTATTTTATGTGCTGACTTTAAACATCAATCGGATCTTTCCATTTATTTTTAGTACTGTTCATCTGCTAATTGTTTTGCAATCTTTCCTAATAAATATTTACTTTGTATTGCAAGGATAACGCCATACAATCGTCCAATTCCCCGCGTAACATTATTTTAATTTCGATTTCATTGATATTCACGAGCGATTATCGTTTACAGAATTGAGGCAGCACAATTCACGAAAAATGACTGAAGAATACAACATTGTCGCCGATCGAACGAAGATAATTGTATAAGCAAATCATGTCACCAAATACCAGTCGCGCCGGATCATATCTTCCTGACAACCAAAACGAAACCGAAACCGAAGCATACCCTTGAAAATGAAGAAAGAATATGTGGAAAATATACATGAGTGATACCAATCACTACCTTCAATTAACATTGGGTCATTGTATCGAACAAATGAAAGACAAACGAAAAAGACAAAATGCTGAAACATATTACAAACGGAGGTAAGTTTTTTTATTTAGATATATACATATATATATATATATATATATATATATATATATATATATATATATATATATATAGAGTAAGACTTTTTTTCTTTTATATTGCTATTGAAATATATCTTATATATGTGCTTAACGAATATTGTTTTATTCAATTGAGTATTTTAATAAGTTCGTCGAGTGAATTTATGTACTAATTGATTCAACAGCGTATTCGCCAGATTTAGCTACCTCTGAGTTCTGAATCATTTTACACCTCAAACAATGATTTGCATTAGAAACGGTTTTTATTAGACGAATTTTTTACAGAGGGGTATTTTTCAGAGCATCAGGATAACCACTAGCTTCATCTAGTATTTATGGAGAACAATTTCAATGAAATTACTAACATGGCTATAATTCTATTTTACAGTACATTGATGTTTGTGACTATATTTCATAAACTTACAGCGAAAGCTTGACGTAAATATCCAATGTGGTAGTGGTGATAAAACTTAAATAACATACATTTTACAAATAAACCAACATATGGCGCACCCTATATTTGATAAAAACTCAATTACTATTATTGTTTTATTCAATTGAGTATTTTCGTTGTTTAAAAAGTTCGTCGAGTGAATTTATGTACTAATTGATTCAACAGCTTATTCGCCAGATTTAGCTACCTCTGAGTTCTGAATCTTTTTACACCTTAAACAATGATTTTCATTAGAAACGGTTTTTATTAGACGAATTTTTTATAGAGGGGTATATTTCAGAGCATCAGGATAACCACTAGCTCCATCTAGTATTTATGGAGAACAATTTCAATGAAATTACCAACATGGCTATAATTCTATTTTACAGTACATTGATGTTTGTGACTATATTTCATAAACTTACAGCGAAAGCTTGACGTAAATATCCAATGTGGCAGTGCTGATAAAACAGAAATAACATACATTTCACAAATAAACCAACATATGGCGCACCCTATATTTGATAAAAACTCAATTACGATTATTGTTTTATTCAATTGAGTATTTTCGTTGTTTAAAAAGTTCGTCGAGTGAATTTAAGTACTAATTGATTCAACAGCTTATTCGCCAGATTTAGCTACCTCTGAGTCCTGAATCTTTTTACACCTCAAACAATGATTTGCATTAGAAACGGTTTTTATTAGACGAATTTTTTATAGAGGGGTATTTTTTATAGAGCATCAGGATAACCACTAACTCCATCTAGTACTTATGGAGAACAGTTTCAATGAAATTACTAACATGGCTATATTTCTGTTTTGCAGTACATTGATGTTTGTGACTATATTTCATAAACTTACAACGAAAGTTTGATCTATATTTATTATAATAACCTATAAACAAATATTAAATTATATTTCTCAAAATAATTATATATATATATATATATATATATATATATATATATATATATATATATATATATATATATATATATATATATAATTATTTTGATTGATTTATTGTTATTATAATAAATATAGATCAAACTTTCGTTGTAAGTTTATGAAATATAGTAACGTGTTATTATACTTAATATGACTGAATAAAATGCTCTCGATAAAAAAAACAATAGTGGTTGAAATTTTCTGCTACCGTCTCTTATTATTCAGGTGATTAATTGTTATGTTATGCAAATATAACTGTGGACATCTTTAAGAATTATATTTAATCTCCGCTTGTCGTAGACGTTTATATCAAAATATTGTCATGTTTAGAATATTAATCATTACTTCACAGTATGCAATATTCAAATTAAGACCTAATTTCTATAGCATTTACTTAATTATTTATTTAAATATGAGTTATTTGTGTTTATGTCACGTAACTAATTCTCGATCTTTTCTAATGGTCGTTTGAACGGATAAATTCCGATTGAATTGTAATGAAACGATTATTGAATCAGTTTCGATTCCTCGTTTAGAATATATTTACCTGAATAAGTACATCGTTGTGTAAGTAAACCAAATGCGGAAATTTACTAATAATCTATTTTTAGTAAATAAAATTAGAAGATATTTTTAAGTCTTATTGAAGGCCAACACCATTCCAATACGTACAGATTACATTAAGAAAAAAAAAATAGAAATCGCACAGCTAAACTGCGTCAAGTTGAATGTCAAATTTTTACGTATGCTTTACCATTCTTTTAATTTCAATAGGATTTCACAGACACAAAAATTCAATTAATTATTGTTTATTAATTTCATTTTTGATAATTTTAATGTTTGTATATTAATTTTAAAGGATTTTTCAATGTGTTCCATCGTTAGCCACTGGTTCTTTCCATATTCCTGGCAGTATTTTATATCGATATCAAATAAACAATGCTCTTCATATGTGGTAAAAAAAACCATGTGGCAACGTCGTACTTCTCACATAAATGTTTTCATGTTTATATTCACAGATTTTGCTACATGTCAAATAACATTTAAAATTTTCGATTCAGAAGTATTGGTTGCAATTTATAGTAATGTTCCATGATATATATGATGATATATATATGATATATATATATATATATATATATATATATATATATATATATATATATATATATATATATATTTAACCAAGTGACAGTATTATAAATCAATATTTAAATATAATTATTAATAAATTAATTAACACCCTCAATATTGTCAGAATTTATCATGCACAACTTATTCACAAAAACAGTATAAAACCATCATTCATTAATATTGTTATACAAATGGTCAAATAAATTTTGCACCAAATTTTACTGCCAGTCATTAATGACTTAATTTTTTAATTATAATATTTCATAATTAGAAGATAGAATGATTCGGAGTTGAAATTTCACCAGTCGTTCTCTTGCTCGTTGCTGCTGCTTTTAACCGTTAATGTACTAGACACCAATTGCATCCGAATGTAAAAAGGCAATAAAGTGGGTTTTTAATTAAATCTTAATTAAGAAAAACAAATATACGAAATCTCAACGAATTGAAATTAATCTTATAGGAGACACTGTATCTCTCTTTTCTTAACGTCCATTAATTATAAATAATCAAAATGCCTACAGGGCAAGTTCGGATAATTTAAAAAAAAAATATTCATATTGGAATTATAATTGTCCTTTAGTGTATCATAATTTGTTGTTCATATATATATAGCTCGGTACTTCCAGTTCGGATTAAATCTTGTACATAATGGTTTCATGTAGCTTGTATATAGAAACAGCCAGCAATAGGGCTGGATTCAATAATGATGAATTTCCTACAACAGGTGTTCGTTTCTAAATATTATATTTGATTTAAACAGTACTGAATAAGAAGTAGAACGTGAACAAAACAGAATTGACAAATTAATTTGTTGAAAAGTAAGGTTATGTTCAATAATTCATCCAGCAATCGCCAATAACTAGCTCAGTAGAATTGTGAGAAATATGATTTACAAGGCATCATCTAGGATATCGTTATATACGATTTATACCAGTTTATTCTTATTTTTATTATATTCTAATGATAGTATAATACCTTCGCATAATAAACAGCTTTTTGTTCGTCTGCCAAATGGCCTTAATCATCGTCTCGACCTTAATCCACGTGCGTTCATTCATTTTGTTTTTCGAGTTAAGACGAAATCAAGATGCTTCACTTTTATATCACGTTAAAAATGTGTATTATTAGTTCGAAATATTACGGAGCAAGCCGTTTCTTATATAAGCTATACAGTTACGCGTATCTATTTCGCTACACGAGGGTTGCTCGATAAGTTTTGATGCGTAAAATATATTTTATATTTTAGTTTTCTCTCGAAAAAGTTTCATTCAAGATCAGAATCCTTTTTTTTTCCAAAAAAACAAATTTTCATATTTATAAATAAAAATTAATCGCTGGGAGATAAATCTGGCGAATATTGTGGATGCGACTTTCATCAAAAATTATTATGCTATAATGTTTTAATTCAATTATGAAATATTTTATGATTAATAATGAAAGTGATAAGTCTATAAATTTCTCTGAGCTTTGCTTGATGTCCATTGTTAGTTCGATTCAAAAACTAAACTATACAACGTTTTGAAGATTTACCAGTATTTACAAAAATATTACTTTTTGAAAACAAAATGCAATTAAAAAAATCTCTAACTGTGGTACTAATCAAATAACCCTCGTAAACTATTATGGTTATAAAATCAGCCAAAGGAATTATCTTAAACCGACGTAACACGATACAGCTTCGCTACTTGGAGTTGTCTACACTTTTGATCTAATAATTAGCACAAGGAGTCAACTGTTGTCGGCTTAATCGTATTTTTATAACAAGCTCAATACCACTAGAGTAAAAAATTCTTATAGTATCGGGAAATATTTTGAGTTTCAGAAGTTGGGGTTGGTTTGATTGGTGAATATTTTCAACATTTTATGTACAACTAAGTCATCAGGAGAAATCCTTGTGATCTGATAAGGAAAACTTCTTAATTAGTTTATATTTAGGATGGATTTTTTTAATAAAATTGTTTCTTTCCTACAAGAGATTTATTTACTATAATTTATGGAGAATAATTTCAATATCCAGACCGACAGTAATCCATTTTTATTCCAATTTTGCAGCACAAATTACTGGTAAACTGTTAATAATTCGTGACTAGTCCTTAGCGTTATATATCCTAACATTTATGCAGTCTCTGTCAGTTTGATTATTCCTATATGTATGTTCTAACATGATGCAGTTTGTTATGAGTGCCACAATATCAAAAACAGTGCCTCCTTTGTTTTATTTATTATTATCATGTATTGATATCTTAATCGTTAAACGAAAAAATGTACACAATGTTTTGTTTCCAATGTTATGTTAGTTACGTCGTTTTATTTTAATAATGAGATGAAATAAATCAGGAAATATTCTGAATTTCCAGGGTTTGGGTTGGTCCGAATAATTTACCAAATATGACATAATTAACCTTTTGTTTAAATTCATATTTTTTTATTGATTAAATCAACATTTAATTAACTAAAAGGCGTTTTATTTAGAAAGTAAAACAAGTTTTTAAAAAACATTTTGCTTGATTGGATGCCTCATTAAGGGAAGTCACTTTCTATTTGTAAATGGAGCGTTAAATTGAAAAAGTAAGTTTTTTTAATTACTACTAATATTTTGAAAATATTAACATTTTCAGAGGTATTTTTCTAGGTCATAACGCCTCCACAATACATATCATTAATTTTAACGACTATGGCTTCTTACAATCGAATCACTGAGATATAATTAAATGCATTTGACTAATTAAATGTTTTAACAATGGGTATATCAAGCTGGTTTTTATTCAAGGATCATGGAAATGATAAAATCATGGCATTTTATTATAGTCAATAAAATGTTAATAACAACATATATTTTTAATCAAATATCCTGATTAAATAAAATATTGATATACAAGTTTGGGTTCACTGATTTTCTATAGATAGGCAAAATAAATACATCACAGATGTCATGCAAAGTCATACAGTCAGAAGTGTATTTTCAAAAAAGGGTTTCCTGCAACATCCTTTTACATAAAATATCTTACAAATTATAAATTCTAGAACAATTTAACCAGTATTTTTATTATGCTTACCCAACAGTTTTATCTTTACCCAACAAGTAAAAAGTTTTGGCACTTCCGTATTTTCCATTTTCAAGTTTCTTGTTGTTATTTCCGTTCAAATAATCCCATGCTAATAAAAATTAAAGGAATTATATAAAATTTTACGCTGAATCGTGGCGCAATGTTATACAACCTTTAGGTTTTGAGTAACAGAATGAAAATGTATTTTCAAAATATGAGTGGATTGCTGTTTTTGTTACATATAGTAAAAACCATAAATTATAAGACAATTTAACATGGATTTTCGTTTTTTTTTCACATCAAAATACATGTATTTTAGAAGTTTGTCAAAAATGATTTTGTAACATGACAGTGTTTATCACCGTCAAAGCCTACTTGAAACCCACAATATTTTGCTCACCATTTTACTCTCCCCCTCATTATCAGTTATCAGTCTAAATGCAAGAAAACCTGGAATTTTGAAAGAAACAGCGGAAATAAATGTATATACCGCTTATTAACAACAGATAAATTAATAAATAAATAAAATAAAAACAATAGATCTGTCTATAAAAAAGAGATAAAAATCAACTTGAATGGAAGACAGACCGTACCTTTTTATATCATCCACAACAAATGATATAATTTGCAACATTGTTTTTTTATCGCATTCATCACAGTCATTTTATAAAAAATAATCTGTTTATTCAATCTGTTCATGCAACCGTAACCGATTCAGAATGAACGTTATTAATTATGCAATTTAATAGACAAATATTTATTTTGTTTAGTTTAAATGACCTCAACCCGTTAATTATTGCAAGAATAATATTAAGACAATATGCAGGTGTATAAGGACTCAATATTATATTGCATGATTTAATTTTGTTAAATTTCTTAGATTATCTCTTTCAGTGAATCAATTAAGCCTTATCTTAATCATATATTTATCAACGAAAGGATTTATTAGACAGTTGTTGGTTTGCCACAAAATCTACATATAGATTATGTCTCTTGAGTCATTAACAGTTATTGAGGAGGCATTTATCAATTTGTTGAATATAGCCTTATTAGGTTTAATTTTCATTCTCTAGTAGACCTCTTTGTAACTGAATTAAGCTATTTATTTTCTTGTTAATGTCAGGAAAGACCACTATTAGCCTGTGAATCTAATGTTAAGACATCCTCATTTCTATCTATATCATTAGTGTTTGGAACTCAAGACTGTCACAAATAAATCAGTAAAATATGTCATTGATTGGATAGTACTATGAATTAATTTTAAAGGATATTTTTGTAAAATCAAGGCTTTTTTTGAAAATGTCTGGCAAATGCGCTCTATCTAACTTGACTGTGTGTCATCAATGTAATATGGTGATTAGTGAGTTGAGTGATAATTAGTAAATACGTAACTGGGGTGTTGTGTTTTTTTTCACAAATTCAATGATTCAAGATGATTCACGATTCAAGATGTGACAGAATTCCAATGTTGCAACATTACTGATCACTCATCATGATTTTATATGGTTTAAGCGACTAATTCCCCATTTTTGATTTTTTTTCTGGCACTTTCATTTGCTGCTGCTGAAAATGCACAGGGCATTTTCGTTGATCGTATCGAAAAGTCAAAATCAATACATAACACGTTTTTATTGATGGATTATATTCAGTCTAACTTTACAACAGCAGTTAATTACTTTTATAGTGTGTAGTGATTCATTTGTAACACATCGGCTGAAAAGTCCTGGGCGTAACAAAGAAAGCGCGTTTTTTTTTTGTTCAAAATTAACTTTATTCATTAACGTAATCTCCATCAAGAGCCACACAATCATTCCAACGCCGCTCTAGCATTTCAATACCACTTTTGTAGAATGATTATTGTCTTTTGCCTCAAAATAGGCCTGTCACTAGTTGTTGTCCACTCAGATGCGTTGTTTTGATTCCGGAGTGATAGATCCATGTTTCATCCATTGCCACTTATCGAGGTCAAAATTCCAGTTTGTTGCGTTTAAACATGTCCAAAAACTGTTTAGAATCATCAACACATTCTTGTTTTTGATCAACAGTGAGCAAATGCCGCACTCATTTTGAACAGAGCATTCTCATAGTTAAATGCTCGTGCAGTATAAAACCAACACGTTCTTTTGATATCTTTATGATGTTAAGTAACTCCAAAACGATTTTGTGGATTTTTTTAGTGTTTTCTGGTGTTACCACCTCATTTGGATGTCCACTGCGTTCTGCATTATCGGTGTCTCTACGACCACGTTTGAAGTCAGTAAACCAGCGTTTTATTGTTGTTTCTGATGGAGCGGAGTCCTTATAACACTTTTCAAGTCATTGCTTCTCTTGAACTGTATTTTTTCCCGTCAAGAAGCAGAGTAAAATTAAAACACTAAAGTGTTTTTGATCTATTGTTTTGAAAATAACAAAAGTAGTGCCACTCTTAGCACAATAACTCACAGAGCTGTTAATAGAATATGATGAAATTTTAACAGCTTTCTTTTGAAGGTTAGTATTAACTGAAAAATCGGCGAATTCAATAAAACTAGCGCGATGTATATGTTAGGCCCGAGATTTTCAGCCCATGTGTTATATGATAGTATAGTATATTATCATGGTAGTATAGTTACCAGTATCTGTTAGTATTTTTACGGGATACAAAAGTATGGACCAAACAGTCACTTTTTGTGGATACATTGCCAGCTGGTGTTCAACCAGTGGCAGTGTGCCATGATAATTCAACATCGATAACTGAAGGGCAGACAACAGGTTAAACATATACCGCCACAAGCTGCCAACACTTATTGAAAATAATATTTAGTAATTGTTTGTATGAATTTGTTAATAATTATTTGTTTTTTTTCTAGGTGTCGCAAACCGAGGCACCCGTCCAGATAGTTCCATGATAATGGAACCCCGGGATCAACAGTCCCACCGGTTCCGTTCACCAAATGCCAACAGCTCGAGGATCTCGACGCAACAATACCCACTTAACGTATCACAACTTCACAACTGCACGCCGAATCTGGATAACTCAAAACATTCAATTTACAGCAACGCTGCGGTACTGCCAAATGGAAATAAAGTGTTGAATGGGGGCCTTAACATATCACGGATAGGAAACCAGAGCACTGTAAATAAGTTTATCGCGAAGTCGAAGCAAGTGGGTGTTAAAGAAATGCTCGTCAGCTTAGGACTGTTGTGTTTGGTCAGTCTTCTTTTGGCGTTACTCTCATTGATTTTCTTGTTGAAAATCTCACCAGTAACCGCTAATGACATACGGGAACTTTTACGCGCTGAACAACTCACAGTCATAACAGCCGAAGAATACGTAGTGGTTTATGAAGTGACTCTAGCTCTTTGTGCTCTAACATTATCATTAAATTTATGTTGTCTTCTAGTATGTGCTATACAATTTTTGTTTGCTGTTAAGCTGGTTAAAAGTCCACATGGAGGAAATGACAGGTATGTAATAATAAATACTTACATTTTATTTACATACATTTTATCAGATACAGAAATTCAACTCAGAAATGCTTAAAGCTTTCTGGATTATGAGATGATGTTCAGTAAAAACAAACTTTTTTAAATGCTATTCTATTATAGATTAAAATCTATTAACAATTTTTAATTAGTTTCAATTCACTATGGTGCTAGTTATCATTACGTATTTATCAAAGTGCATTCACTGCGTCAGGCAATAGCTTTTTCAGAATACAATTCTACAGTTGTATACCTTATAGCCATATTAGTTTTACCACTATTTTTCCAAGAAGCCAATACAGTTTAAACTATATTTTAATTTTAACTTAGTTATTTTCTTCTTAACATTTTTCTTCCATTTCGTTTTGACATCTATATATTTTGATATGGTGTAGTAATATCATTTAAGCTCTGGTGAGTTGTTAAACTTTTATTGGCAAAGTTGATAGGAAAAATTCTGAATATTCATCTTCTTGTTTAATCTGAAGAATCAGATCCAGAACCATTTGATGATTTTAATACCAAAGGTACAAGAGCTGCATGATAAGTACTTAGCATAAGCCAGAGATAAATGATAATAAACCGCAAAATATTGGACTTCTCAATTTAAACATTGCTAAGTATTTTTTATTAAAATCCTTCAAATCAAATTTTTAGTTCAACAATTATTTTTAAAATCCACGGTTTTATTATAAATGATCAAAAAGTGAAAGTCTAAAAGATTTCTCATTTCTCAATTAAATGATTGCAGAATATATTAACGATAACTTAAGAAGTTTGATCACGTTAGAAAGCAACAGGAATAATTTTAGGCGTTAATTAATAGATGCTGACGAAACATGGATTTATCACACCAAAGACTACAGAATAACTCAAATAGTGAAATGGAGCTAAGAAAATTGTACCGGCAAACAAACCAAAAATTACTTTTACGTCCACTCTATTCACCCGATTTAACATCTAGCGATTTATTTCTAAAACAAAACAGCAAATATACAATAGTTATTACCTTTAATTATTTTTTACCACACAAACTTATCGTACTGACCTGGTAAATTCAATACATGGACCATCCATACTACTTTAAACATTTTGCATTTATGGTACAAAGAAGCATTAAAATCAAATTTAAATATAGAGGTATTCTGTTTTTTTACTAAGCGTATAATATAAATCAATATAATATCGAGAATATATTAAAATCTGTATAGTTAAAATGGTTAGAGTAATAAAAATTCCTTATATTTATTTTAAATAAGTAAAAAAAAAATCGCTAACCACGGGTAGTCAAAATTTCATGGTCCCGAAGTTAATGGTCTGTTTTTATTTAGGTTATTACCATGTGAAATTGCTCTTTGTTAAGGAAATTATCGTTAGCATTGCCTGTTGTACGGCTATCAATCAAGTACGGCCCTAACTAAACATTATGCAGAAATACGTAGCATGCATCTGATTGATTGCTTTCCTCCTTTCCTTTTTTGCGTATAAAAATAACGCGGCTGGATACAAAATGCACCAAAAATGTGATGATATATAACGTTCACTTTATGAAAGGATCGAATTACGAGATGTTAAGCGCAGTGCCACTTTTACGTGCTTATTGCCTTAAAGTTCGAAATACTTTTCTCATACTTATTTTCTGAATATTGCCCGTCTCGACCATCGAAACATCTAGAGGCGTAATCATTTCAACTGTTACTACATCACGGAATATTTCATTAAAGCATTTAACTAATTTTAATATAAACTAAACTACAAATCATTTTGATAAATTACATATTTGTTTTACTTATAAAGATGTTACTATAATTATATTATGTCAAATTTTGCTAAAGGCTAGTTAATACAAATAATAGGTTACTGTATGCAAATACACAAGCGTAGGTATTACCTTTTATGTTTAAAATACGATACAGATGAGGATATTAATATATTTTAACAATGAAAGATGAAGGTTACATCTTAATATTATGTAGAAACAAGTTTTCGTACGATAATTATTTCTTAAAATATTACAAAATAGTTTATCATTTATCAAACAACTTCATAAATCCTTAATGATTGGCTTATATTTAATAAAACCTTCATCCTCACTTGTTCAATAGTTAACTGGGCACCAAAACTTAATTCAGTTATAATTTCTATAATGTCTAAATCAATTTAAATCCTATAAAAGAAGTTTCAGGCCGATATAACATAATAGCTGAATTATAGACAAAAAAAAGAAAAAACCAAACTAGTCAACATCTTAAAAAGGGATATTAGTGTAGGTTAATTAAGGAAAATAATACCTTTTAAATTGACTCTAACCATTAACAACGGAATATTAAGTGGGTACCGAACCTTTAAAACAATGTAAGTCGATTTTTAGAGGACGACTAGTTCACTATATTTGGTCAGCCATATTACATGAAGCCGTTTACTAAAAATTCTTATAATCACGGTTTAAGTATTTGGTTGTTTATTAATAAATAATTAGTAATTAGTTTTAAATCACAATATTAAAACAATAAACAAACTTTAGTCAGATATATTTTTGAGAATTTTGAGAGTTTTTTTTTGCAGTGAAAAAACATCATCACTTAACTCATTATTTTTTTATATATATTTTAAAGTCTCTTTTTACCAACTATGGGTTTATCTAGACTGGGCCTAAAGTTTAACGTGGGCTCCTAACTACAGTCCTCAGCATTAAGCCTACCGAGTGGCGAATGACCAACTTTAAAAATCATCCCAGAAGACATCCGGTCTTACCCAGCCTGATTACTGGCGTGACTGGGATCATTTTCCTTGTCGTATTTTACATTCTTGCCTAGAACAATCATAAACTTTAAACAATCACAAACATAAATTTACGACCATGCCCCAGCAGGATTCGAACCCGCGGCTATCGCAACAGTACCAACAGGACAGGACAGAACCGTCCCATCGCCTTTACCACTGCGCCACCAAGCCGGCAACTCATTATTTATTTCCACTTTAAAGTATTTTCTAGTTTATTTATCACCATTATAACCTATACGTTTTGTATCAGTTAATATTGGGCCCATGTAAGATATCTGAAAAATACTGACGCATTTTTACTGTATAATTTAGATACAATTTAAAAGTGATAAAAAAATAACCTGTTCTATTTTTAAATTCACTTCCTCCTCTATTATCGAATAATTTCATTCGAGCTTTCACGGGCAGGTGTATATGACAGACATGAAAAAGACGGTTGATGTTTCTTGTTTCAATATTTTAAATATAAGCTGTAATAGTAATTCGGTTAAAGCGAACACAATAGGCTATCGCTCGACTAGTTTTAAAATAGTCCATGGAAGGAGGAGCATGGTTTGCTACTTGTAGTGGATTAAAAATTACGATTAAGTTATTTTAGTGACTTAGCATATTAAATACGATTACAATCACTATCACACTAGAGCGAAAATAAACATTTTATTTCGATATACATTTTAATATCTCTTAGAAAAAATTAAAATAATGAAACATCTAGTTTATAGATATGGTCTAGGAGTTTAGCCTGCCTGTTTCTGGTTATATTATGAGATAATATTAAAATTTTGAATAGCAATGATTCATTAAATTTATGTTTTTTGTTCTTAGCTGGAATCATTCTAAATATAGAAAGATTTTATTTGAGACCCAATATAAAGTTATCGTGGATATTGTTATTTACTATAGTTGCTGTAAAATTATTTTATAGTATACGAAATAATAGTCAATACGTTAATAGGTCACAGTATGTAAATGCGTAGCGTAGGTATTATCTTTTGTGTTTAAAATTCGATATAGATGCGTACGTTTCGAACATTTTATCGACGGAAGATGAAGGTTGCTTATTAGTATTCTTTAGAAACATGTTTTCACGTTTTATCTTACCTATTTAATAATGACCATATCAGTTCCCGTTCATATTGAACAATTTAATGGTAAACAAGTAATTTCTCAAGGAACTATAATATAAATAAATCCAAATGGAACAATTTATGAATAAATAACATATGCGCATGTGTTTACAAATTGAACAAAGCGTTGTTTTATGAATATGTTCATGGCAAAACTACAAACAATTACTAGAAGATCAAATCGAAACAAATTGAAATTTTCTCTTGCGTCTCTGGGATATTTGTTTTAACAATTCCATACCAGTCTCCATTTACGTTGTGTTTACTTTTCTTCGATGCTGAATATTCCCACTTTTTTAATATTCCCACGAGTCATCAAATCATTTTTAACATAACTTTGTGTCATTGTGACACATTTAATAAACATCTTCTTTTAGTATCATAATTGTGTTAACTGTATTAAATAAATCCCGGTGAGTTATAATAGTGATATTATTTAATTTAAAATTATTATTTGTTTAATTATTTGTTAAAATAGGGTAAACCAGACCAGATTATAAAAGCGAATTTTATCTTATTATCATTTTGCTATTTAATATTTTAGGCATTTTTTAGGCATATGTATTTTTTTTTAAAATATATTTTAAAGTCTCCTTTTACCAACGTGGGCTCCGAACCACGGTCCACAGCATTAAGCCTACCGACTGGAGAGTGACTTTAAAAATTATCTCAGAAGACATCCAGTCTTATCCAGCCTGGTTAGTGGCGTGACTGGGATCTTTTTCCTTATCGGATTTTACACTTTTGCCTAGGACAGTCACAAATTTTAAACAGTCACAAACATAAATTTACGATCATGCCCCAGATGGATTCGAACCCGCGGCTATCGCAACAGTAGGAGGACCGGCCGGAAGTCCCGGGCGTAACAAAGAAAACGTGTTTTTTTATTCAAAATTGGCTTTATTCATCAACGTAATCTCCATCAAGAACCACGCAATCATTCCAGCGCCACTCTAACATTTCAATACCACTATTGTAGAACGATTTATCTTTTATCTCAAAATAGTCCGCCCGCCGGTTGCTGACCTGTGATGACGATCATTTTGATTCTAAAGTGAATCCATGTTTCATCCACTGTCACATATTGACGCAAAAATTCCGATTTGTTACGTTTAAAAATAGCGAAATATTGCTCAGAACCATCAACAGGTTCTTGTTTTTGGTCAACAGTGAACAAAAGCGGCACCCACTTTGAACAGAGCTTTCTCATAGATATATGTTCATGCAATATAAAACCAACAGGTTCTTTTGATATCTTTACAATGTTGGCTAACTCACGGAACTTCACTTTTCGATCATTCAAAACGATTTTGTGGATTTTGTTTTCTGGTATTACCACCTCATTTGCACGTCCACTGTGTTCTGCATGATCGGTATCTCTACGACCACGTTTGAAGTCAGCAAACTAACGTTTTATTGTTGTTTCTGATGGAGCGGAGGAACACTTTTCAAGCCATTGCTTTGCTTGAACGGTATTTTTACTATCAAGATGCAGTGTAAAATTAAAACACGAAATCCGAAATGTTTTTGATCCATTGTTTTGAAAATAACAAAAGTAGTGTCACTCTTAGCACAATAACTCAAACTTATGAGTAGAATGTCATGAAATTTTAACAGCTTTCTTTTGAAGATGAATGCAATAAAGCTAGTATCATCTATATGTTATGTCCTGGACTTTTCAGCCCATGTGTTCGTCTACAAATATTTTTCCAGTGAGTTTTAATTTTTCATTTTCTGTTCACTTCTTAGTTTGTTCTATTTCCAAGTACACAGTCTACACAGGAATGGTATCTATGGAATGGTATGGAATCGTTATCCTAATTCCAGTGATTTCAAACAATTAAACAAATTTACTATTTCAATTTCTGACTTTTCTTTAATTTGTGAGTAATGAGTACATTATCACCTAATGCAGTTGTTATGCCATCTGCAAATATAATGATTATTCGGATTTAATTGAATTTATTTATATATATATATATATATATATATATATATATATATATATATATATATATATTTTAAATGAATATATATATATATATATATATATATATATATATATATATATATATATATTCATTTAAAATCTAATAATACCTTATTTAACCGTTGTTTGATACTAAAACGTCTGTAGTTTTTTGCTTTGCTATGCAGTAAAAACTGTTATTCGATATGGATTTTATTCCATATCTCGACGAGACATTTAATATTGTGATGGAAAAATATTCATAAATTTGTTTTTGTACTGAACTTAGTTTATCTACGTCTGCTACACCACCCAGCCTTGAAATACTGCACAGTATAAATAAACGAGAACGTTGAGGCAAATAAGGCAAAAAGAAGAAAAAGATAACTTTCTGAAGTACTAATTACCAGCACGTTTAAAAGTAGCACCCTGTATAACAGTGCATTGCAATGCAGGCAGGTGCGTTTTTAAAGTACTTTGGAAATTCTTTTCGAGAACAGTATTCACATATCTTCTTTCAATGATTCCTCAGATAGCTTATATATATTTATATGATAATAATTTTAATCGTTTGGGTATTTAAAAGTTTGCACATAACTGTTCTGCGGACACGATATGTACACAAACATTCTAGTCTAAATAAAATAATATTTTCACATTACCAGAAGTATTTATATTCGACAAATACCACATGGCTTAAATAATAATCCAACACCATTTCAGGGTCAAACAAACAATCTTTTAACGATTATTTTAATGCATTAAAACTGTTTTAAGTTATTAGCATATCAACAGATGTGAACAGAGGAACATTTTGAGAAACATGGAACCTTATTACGTAGGATTTGTTGCGAACACTTTAAAAACGATGACGTAATTTTATTAAAGTTAACAGTTAACATTTAACGCCATACATTATTAACATAATATTGTTTGGATATAGTATTATTTAAAACTTTTATAGCAGTTTAAACACATACCAACATTGTTGTATATAATGTTATGCAAAATTTTATGCCCATTTCATACAGACCCCAGACAAATAAAAGAATGTATGAATCTGAAAATGAGGACCATAAAATATAATTTATTAAGCTTACATTCATCCATACATACAAACATGTCATCAACATATCTTTCATATAAAGCATCAATACGTCAACTGGCATCAAGAGGCTTATTCAATAACAAATGAATGCGAGGTATTTAAATAAGATAATCTACCAATTTTAATATGAATAGTATACCACGAAGAACTTTAAAAATGAATAAAACTCCAATTCATCTATACTACATACTGGTTTTATATTAGAATGTTTATGGCAGTTATTTTATATACTGTAACTGTGTATAATAAAATTTAAATGTTTGATGATCAAAAGTAACTGCAGCTCTATAAAAATATATTAACACGGAAATTATGTTTTCCAATCTGAATTCTAATCCAAGTCAACTTAGCGACATTCATAAATATAGCATGCGGAAATTAGAAGTAGCCAGTCTCATAAGTATACATGGTTGTTGATGGTTAATCATCTGTTTTTGTTATGGCATTATCTTTATAATTTTTATTAAGTCATTATTGTTTTATACGACTTAACATCAATACATTATCAATTGTTTGGGAATTATTGGGCTGCGATGTCCAAAATTATATTATTATTGATGATGATGGAAATTAGCATTACATTTTGGTATAATATCAATCCACGTCAATTATAAAAGGGTCTTCTCGGAATTAACCAAACCAAACTACCTAACGCTTGCAAATTTTTGGGAATCTTTACCCTTCGAGGTAGGAGCTTTGATTTCCATAAATTCGATCCTTTTTTAGGTATGGTTGCAAGAAATTTAATACTAATGAAACAAAAGTTTGATATACCTATATTAAAAATAAAATTGTCGACCCTGTATAACACTGAACAGTTTAAATTACAGAGTTAATAAATAATCAGCAATTACTTAAGGAAATTGAATTAAAATTAAATCCAAGCAATGAGATATAATAATACTCCAGATAAGACAAAGTGTATTTTAAAGCTCACTCCCACGTTTGTATGCACTGCTCGTTCTGTATCTGAAGAAACGTTATTTTAATAGTTCGTTATTTAAAATGCTGGAAGCTACATTCTTGCGCTAAAAGGTTTCTGAGTTAAAATGCATTTTATTATTCGATACATTACAAATAATTTAATGTTCTCTTCTGAAAATATTTTGAAATATGTTTTATTGCATAAGTAACGTCACGTCGACTTTTCTGGTGCATTTTTTTTTATATAGACGTGCCCAGAAATGTTAACTTTATTTTAAAAGATATATCTAGATAATTGAATTAGGTGCCTGAAACTGATTTTTTAATTTTTTATAAAAAAAATTAAAGATTTTGATGAAATGGTTAAAAAAGTTGAAAATGGTATTTATTTGGTTATAAACAACTGAACTAATCAAAAAACATGCGAAAAAACGCGCATCAGTGTTGAATTCAATTTACCACAAATGTGAACACCACAGGCGTTAAAACTAATATTATTCTTTTCTCCGATTTTAAGGGCCAACATTTTTATTATCGCGTAATGTTATTAATTTTATTGGGTAAAAAATTACTTTTAATTTTCAATTTGGTAATTACCTTTTTACACGGCTATAAATAATTTCGGCAACATTCATTATAACATTACCTTCGTTAAGTAATGTTTGATATTTGAATATGATTATTTTTCTAGGACAAATAAATATCTTCAAAAGTCATCAATTAGTAGAGTGTGCGCAGTTGGAGGATTTTTTATTTCAATTCCAGTATTTTTAACAGGTAAACACAAATATTATTATAATTTTATCACAAATAATATAATGTGTTTGTTTCAGGTATAATACTGTATACTTTTATCCAATTCCACTCGACCCCCGCTATAGTGACAAGTGTATTTATTGGTCTTGGAATTATATTTTGTGGTTGTGCTATGGTTCATAATGTCTTCATATGGCAACGCGAAAAAACCAATGCTGTTAAGGAATTAGCTTTGCAACACGACACTACCCAACAACACCATAATTCTTTTCATAGCATTACATCGCAACCCTTACAAACCAACCTGAACCAATCCCACGTTAGTAACTTCAATCAGAGCTTTGGTCATCCTTTGGCGAGTATTCACAGCAACGGGCCTTACATTATAAGACCTTCTACTACTACTCCACCGTCAGGAGAAAATCTAAATCTCAGTAAACATCCTAGGGAAGCTAGTGGAAGTGTCAGTCCTGGTATGCCTGCTAATACTATTGATATAAGCAGCGTCGCAACAACAAACAGTCCACACGAATTATCAACATTAGTGTAATATTTAAAAACCTCATATTAATCCAAAAAAAATCATTTTTTAATTATGACATAATAATGAATGACAAATTGTTTATGAGGTTTTTAATATTTTATCATTGAACAGAACTATGGGAAGGTACAAGGGAGTTAATATAAATAGTTAATTCTTATTATCATATGTCAAAAAAGGTCTAAATATTTTCTTGCCATACAAATTTGTGAGTAATATCTTTGTAAAAAATAATTATTTTTCTTGTACTTTATTGCACCTTTTATGTACATATATTGTATAAAACAAAAATATATATTTATTTTATTGTAAAATGTTACATTAATTTATTATAAACTATGAATTGTATATAGTATATTTCACAAGAAGTTCCCTGTTACTAAAATAATGTTTGTAAAACTATTTTGGAATAATTTTTATAACACGACCCAGTCCTCGCTGATTTTAAAATAGTTTCTCGCAAAATCAAAGAGTCTAGTACAAATTATCACTGCCTTATAGGTTCTGATATTTATTATTTAATGTAAGCTATCCTAGATCATAAATCATAATATACATTTTAAATATTTTTTTATATTGTCCTTGCCACTTAAAATATATTTTTAATAAAAATATTCTACTGTTTTATTCTTAACCTACCCTGAATTAGAAATATTCTATTATAGTTGATTTTAAATTATTGTCAAAATTATTAATTTATTTTTATGTCACAACTATTAAGGGTTATTAATTGTTTAAATATGCTACCATACTAGAACTTGATTATGTAACAGTAAATCCATTGTTCTTAAAAAATCAAATCAGCAAACGCGAAGAAATATTTCTCATATCTAAATTTTCAAGTAAAATATGGCGAACACTGATATACTTCCAATGCCAGCTCTCTCTTACTTTTTTCTTTTGCTTTCATTCTTACTCATACGACCAACAGATTTAATCTGAGTTCTGATGACAGTGGTGTTTGATTTTCGACGAGAAAAGTCGTTCTAACATTAATTAATTACTATTTTTTTTTATTTAAAAGTTTCATCAGTGCTTTATTAGTTCAAGATTTAATTATAAGTAGTACCACAAATTAAAGTGTAACTTATATCTGATGATTAAACTGTCAAAACGTTTTGACAGGTATTCTCTGAAGGTTGGTACTCTTGAAATACAACTTATTGTTGGAGGTGGTACTTGTATGCCACACCAAAGAGTCTTGTAGACGTTGTGTAAGCATTATATTGTAGAAGTGCAAGGTGTTCATACACATCTGTAAGAAGTAAGTAAAAAATTGTAAATTAAATAACTTTTATTGTAAATCATAATTACAAAAATTAATAAAAGCTACTAGCTTAATAAATTAATAAAATTTAAAAAAATATGTAACAACTGGTATTGCAAAGATTGACTAGCCAGAAACATGGAGAAAAAGTAAGACCAAGAATAGCAATGTTTTCCTATTTCTATGACCTTGCTTAATCAATTAACAAATATTAATAACTATATATTAATAAAATAAGCTGAATTGCATTTGAAACATTTCAAAATACCCGATAATCGACTAGAATAGTTACAAATTTAACTAAAGCGTGGATTAAGATTTTCATGTTATAATATTATGTTTAAAAAAATACTGCTTGGACTAGAAAAATGCGTTTCTTTAATAATAACGTTAATTTCTAGGCCCCCATTAATTATCGAGTTTGTTTTGGCACAGCAGAGTATGTTTTCAAAAGCGATCTTTTGCTTGTCACTTTTTTCTTTTCTGGATATTTGTGATACACCTGCTTCATATCAAACTTAATGGGTGGGGCTTCTTCAGGTGCAATTTGACGCTTGCGCATATTATTACCAGTATAAGCCACACCTTGTAACTGATATTCTTGAGTATCATTGTTGAAAATGCAGTATTGCTGAATAACTTTCTAATAAGAAATATAATTAACATGTAAGATAACAGAAAAACTAATCATAATATTTACCTTATATTCGGTCGGAATATAATAATCAATCATTAAATTGGACAACTGCATCTCTCTTATTAAGAGACGATTGTTGTCATTTAAGGCTTCCATTTCTCTTTGATATTCATGCTCCTTATCAGCATGTTCATCTTTGGCTTCTTTAATACGTTGTTGAACAACTTTGATTTTCTTATTTAAGGCCGCATCTTCCTCTTGAAGTGAGGAATATTTTTCTTCAATATCAATTTTCTCTTCAGTCATTCTATTGTACTGTTCCTCAAGTTGTTGATGGCTGCGATCCAAATTTGCCAATTCTTGACCAGAAGTTAAAAGCAGAAATTCCTGCTGTTGAGCCTTTTCTAAAAGATTTTCACCGCCACAGATAATTTTCTTCTGAATTATTGACAATCGGTCTTCTAATTCACGTTTTTCTTTGCTAAAAAGATTATATAATATTAATGTAATTATCTGATAGCATTATTCTTATTTCTATCTACTTACTCAATTTTTTCCATTTCAGCTTCAGCCTTTTTAATTTTTTCAATATCAGCTTCAGTTTTAGCCTTCTTTTTCTAAAATACATATTTATTTATTTTTGATAAAAAAACATCCATAAAAAGCTTACAGATTTAGGCTGCTCAGCAGCCACTGTCAGCAAAGATAATTTTTGTTGTAATTCTGCTATTTCTTGTTCAAAATGTTCGATAAGTCCACTTTCCTCTACATTTATCTTAGCATAGTTCTTAATATATTTTGCTTTATGAGCGTAACGTAAGGTACTGTGAGATTCTTCATAATCTTGTTCTGCTGGACTAACCATAGCAATCTAACAAATATTGGTAGCATTAGAAGGAAGCATTACATAGATGACATCCAAAACTAAATTACCATGGAGGTTTTAGAATTTCCACCAAGAGAATCTTGCAGCAATCTTGTTAACTTTGAATTACGATAAGGAACAAATGTTTTTCCTTCTACTAATGCTTGTATAACATTGCTAAGTGTTGAAAGTGACTGATTAATGTTTCCTGCCTCTCGTAATCCCTCCCCAGTTACCCCAGTTTTCTTAATTCTCTCAGATCCCTGTAAAACATTAAATTTAATGAATCTCAATATATGTTTCAACTATCACGTCAACTTACAGCCAAATCAACTAAATTTAATTTTCCAACTGTTGTTTTATTTGTATGCCTATTTTTTGATTCAATAACTATTGTGAATATAGCATGTGATCTTGAGCTAACATTATTCATCATTGTTGACCGTGTTATTCTATTTTTATTACCCCTGTCCATTAACTCGGTAGTAGATTCTACAGAATCTACAGTAAAACCTGATAAATCCTTTACATATATTCCTATGTCTTTCCTTTCTTTGATTTGCAATCTCTTGTTTGGATCAGAGCCTAAAAGATCTCTTACTTCCTCATTGTATATTTCTAAATACATAACTTTCACTATAAAAGATCTGTCTTCACTGGAGTTTGCTATTTGAGTAAATATATGTGTAAATGTATTTGGTATAATACCCCTCAATTCGGGCACTTCATAATTTCCAGTCATTGTGTATGTTTTACCAGTACCAGTTTGCCCATATGCAAAAATAGTTGCATTATATCCATCAAAAACTTGTTCAACTAATGGAGCTGCTACTATTCGATAAACATCAAGCTGAAAATATAACATTTGCAGCCTGTCAATCTATGGTAAAGTACTATAATCTTACTAACCTGAGCAGCATTTGGTGAAAAAATGTAATCCAATTTAAAATATTTGTTATCAAAATCCTTTCCTGTGCTTTTTTCAGGAGGCTTCTTTAAAAGTACTACATTTTCTTCATAATCGCATACGATAATTCCTTTGTTGCCGTCTTTAACTTCACGTTCACTAAATGGCCTAATTCGTACGTAAACTCGAACATTATTTGCTCCTCTTGGTTGATTTTCATCCATATTGTTAAACTAAAATTACACTAGTCTTGTAAAGATATATTTTGATGAAGTCACTGTTTTTTTAACCTGATAATATTTTATCAGAAAATACGTATAAACCTAAGGCACAAATAAACACTATATTGCACTACTATTATTGTTACTTTTTGTATGTATGTTATGAAGTTTTTCTTCGCGAAATGTCAAAAAATAACACCCTCAGATGTAAGTCAAGGGTGATTTTGAATCATCAAATGGTTACCAAGGAAACATGCTTAAGTCGATTCTACAGTAAAATGATGTAACTGAAATGTTTAATATAATTCGATAATACTAGTTTTTCAAGGCGTTTTAATTGTTGAAATGTCATTACTACTAATATAATCATCGATGTCACTATTATTTATTTATGGAAAACAGGAAACAATTCACATTCATATTTTGATTCTTGAATATATTCAGAGGAAATATACTTTTTCCTAAAATAGCTTTTCATTAATATATTAGGCATAATTTATACTGCATATGATTAGTATTAATTTGCTGAATATTATTTAATACTGTTTTTATTTAGTTTAGATGTTATTATTATTTGATTGATAAAAATCAATATAGAAATTGTGCAAAATATAACATATCATTCTAAAAGAAATTAATGTCTTTAATATATTTTTAAATATATAGTCACTTCTGAAATTAGGCAACTAACATTACTGTCAAAGGTTTCATATACTTGTGAAAATTGTTTATTTTTTTCTAATTTGGAAGGACTATGTTAAGAAAAAACATGTAAGTTATAGGTTTTTATGTATTTTTTCCTTAAAAAAATATTTATATAACTGACAAAACGGCAATGTTCATTAAAAACCACTGTGACATCATTTTACAGTTAACTGTAACTTATGGAAAACTCGCTAATGTATTATTTCTATTTTTTATATAATTTATGTCTCTTTTATTATAACCTGTAATTAAAAACAAGACACAGGATATTATGAACAAAAAAATTAGTAATCAAAGATGTATGTGAATGTTTTTGTGTTTTTTCTTTAAGATTTATAAAACTGTGAACTTAATGTCGACCGTTTTTGACATCCAACTAAAATTTAATTGAAAACAAAAACGTGAACAAATATAAAAGCAAGCTTATGTTTTAAGTGAATAATACAAAAATATTTCGTTTTACTGTGTTCGTAAGAGGATGGTTCGTAAAAGATGTGAGTGTATTAATTTTAATGACTGAAAATAGTTTTGAAAATGTAATCAAAATTTAAGGTCATAATAGAAAGAAAGTACAACTTCAAATTTAAGTAATGGATTTGGCCCCATGTATGGATGAAAATGATGCACCTTTTTTAATAGACAGTGGTACAGAAAGTATAACAGCAAGCCCATTAGCAGAAGAAACAGTACATTCTCAGAATTCTACTGTTTGTGACCTTAAAACTGGTAAGTCCATAATGTTCTCATAATATGTGTTATATTAATGGAATATGATTACATTTTATAATTTTTCAAATGATATTTTGCTGTTGATATTTTATTTTTTACAGATGCCAAAACCAAAATAAAATTATCAACTTCACTTTTAGACAAATCATTTTCTGTTGATGAAGATGAATTAGGTACACCCCTTGAACCAACACCAGTTGGAAAATTTCTCGATGCTGCTCCAATATCACCTAATAGTGTTACTCCTGATGATATTACTTTTGAAGAAGATGATGGAATTGAAGATCTCAATCATATTGATGTGGATAAACATATGGAAACAGACCAAGAAACAATTGTTGCAAATAATGTGAATATTCTAAAACAGTTTAGCAATAGAATTGATATAAATGACAAAGAAGATGACAGTTCAGCTGAGTTGATGACATATTTTGGTGAGTAACCAAAAAATATGTTTTTTAATAGTCTATTAATTATTGCTTTTTATGTTTTTGATGTAATAAGGGACATTAATTCATGTAAATATATTTGTACTATATTTATTAATACACACTTCCTTAAATACTATATTATGCAATCATCATTTTCCACATTTAATTGGGTATATTTAAAATTTCTACATATTTTTTTACTTTGATAAAAAATTTTCTTATATAAATTAAATAAGTTTGATTGGAGATAATAGCTATTAGTTAATACATTATTTCATTTAAAGGTATTAGAGTTGATATTAAAATAATAGGTATATTTTATTTTCAAAAATGTATGAGTTTTTTTTAAGAATTATATTGTGGATTTATTTGTGGTTTTTTGTTGTTATAATCCAACAATTTCAGAAACAATTGAACCAGAAAATGAAAGTGATATCTCAGAAAGTGACGAACCATCTCTACCTGAGACACCATGTACCTCAATATTACGTAAGTCATCGTGTTTTGAAACATCTGATGAAATTGAAGTTGAGTTGTCATCCAAGCAACGTCATGTTTATTTTCCAAGTGCAGAAGATATCTTAGTAAGCTACAAAGAACCAGAAAATAATGATCCTTGGACTATAAGTAAGTTCCTCGATCAAATTGAAGTATTGTTTTCACGCGCCCGTGGCTTCTAGATAAATTTATACCAGCTGATGAAATTTTAAAAATATATGAAGAGTCATGCAAAAAACACAAAACTATAGAATTAGATGCAATAAAATCACAAATTCAGGAAATTAAAAATAACATGAATCATTCCGCTACATTGAAATTGAATTCCATCAGAATAACTTGTGAAGTAAATGAAACATTAGAGGACATTCTAAAAGTTACCAATTTCCATACTCTGATTCTACAAGAGTGCCAGTTCACTCCTGAGACCATGACAGAATTCCTAAATATGTTGGAGTATTACAGTTCAGCATGTCATTTTGAAATTGCCATGAATTTTGATGATGATGACACTTGGTTATGTTTTTGTACCGCTTGTAGTAACATAATGGTATTAGAATCTTTATCCTTTAAAGGTATGGAAATAAGTGAACAGTACACAAGAAAGTTAATAAACGTTATTAAAAATAATACCAATATAACTACACTTAAGTTTGATGGATGTATGCTAGTCAAACTACCTACATTCTACTTAGGTAAGTAGTCGTATTTATTTGTACCCAATTAACTTCTTTCAATTTAAAATATATTTAATATAGATATTTATTAGTTAGATATTTAATAAATTATGATTTCTGAAGCTTTCAAACATATTTATTATTTCATATAAATTATATATTTGACCTTAATACATTGTAACATAAATCTTTAAATGTAAACAATATTTATGTTCAATAAATTGATAATTAAGCAGTAAAAGGTTATTATATAATTTTTATCAGTATTAGGAGAAATGTAAACAATGACTTGATAAATGTTACATGGTTTACGTTATACAAGGTGTCTCAAAAGAAAGTTTATATTTAGTCCATTGATTTTACAACAGGTAGGACTACTGACTGAACAGTTTCTATTAATTATCGAGATACACAGTTTCAGAAATTATTTTTTATGGGCGTGAATGGTTTTAATGTGTGCTCATTCCGGATTTGTTTCACTCCTGTAACGGCATTTCAATTTATTTACATAACTATTAAGATGAAAAGTACTCAATTGCTTGGTTTGTGAAGTTAAACTTCTGATTGGTACACTGAAGTTCCATAAGGGTTAAATTCCCAGGACTTTCCGCGTCCATCAATTCAATTTTTCCTAATAGACTTTAAAGTCTTATATCTGTAGTAATATTTGTTTAGTGAAGTCATACTAAAGGTAGTGTCTTTTTTGTCTTTTGCGTTTTTATGTACGAAAAAGAAAATGCAGTTCATAATCGTCTCGTCGTGAACCAGTGCTTGTTTTCGTTTCGGATATTTCGATGTAAAACAATGTTTTGGCCGCCCAATCCTTGAAAAAGTCAATGGAATCCTAAAATATTGACCACAAAAGTTTTAAACCATTTACATAAAACTGGATCCCAGGAATAAACCAGTTTTTGGGTTCCATACATATGTGCGAAAAAGATCATGGTTGAAGCTCTTCCGGCTTCAACTTCACAAACGTTTACAAATGTCCGTATTGACATGACTGCTAAGCAAGTGAATGCTAATGTATGTATTTAATAATGTGCTATGAGTTCTCCACTATCAAAAATTAATGCGACTGAAGTAGAGGATTAAAATAAAAGCATCGAGAACATATAACTAGTCGAGGTCAACATTGAGAGATTAAAAAGTTTTGATAAATCTGCCTTATAGCTCGGACTACCATTTGATTCTATGTCTGAAAAACTCTGGTATAAAACTGACCTCAAAAGAGTTTTATGAAAATCACTTCAATAAAGTTTAATGATTTTATCAGGAAAGTGACAAAACGTCAAAAATCATTGATTTGCATTTTAAATGTATATAAATAAATTCACTTTGAAGAACATAAAAAAAATTGAAATTAATTTTTGCCCAACCCATTATAGTATATAGATTTAACTACAATTTACTTTGTATTTGTTGTTATCAATATGTATATTGCGACAATGCGTTTTCTGATCATTGAAATCTCAATATAATCTAAGTAAATAAAACTGACAAATTTACAGTTTGATATTTACGGTATAAAACTGTAGTATTAAAATTTTGATTTCCTTTGATTTTTTTTCAGTGGATGCATTAATGCAAAATACTACAATTAGAGAGCTTTATCTTCCATCTACGGGTTTATATACTAAAGAAGCTGATACTTTACAAAGATTCCTTGTAAATAACACACATTTAAAAGTTCTGGATATCAGTAATAACAATTTGGGTGATAGGGGTTTGGAAGTATTAGCGAAAGGATTATGTAATCAAAATACCGTTGGTTACGGATTGTCAGTACTAGTGATTTTTAATAATCAAATAACTGATAAAAGCGGCCCTGTTATTAAAAATATTATTGTAAGTAACGTTTAATTTATTAGAGGATTTGTTTATTATGTAGTATTGTTATGATTGTAGGTCGAGTGTGGTAACTTACATACTTTAAATATTGGTTTTAATAACTTAACAGATGATGTCCTAGTACACATAAGTGAAGGTTTGCCACTCACAAGATCATTGGAAGGTTTAGGTCTTCAGTGTACTCTTTTGACCTGCAAGGGCATTTTAGCACTTTCAAAAGCAATACCAGAAAACACGTCTCTTCAAGTAAGACATAATTTATCACTATACATTAGTTAAATTTTTAAAACTTTCTATATCAATATTCATATAATAATTTCTTTTATAGAAAATTAACCTTAAAGGAAACAAAGCTATTCAAATTGCTGGAGTTGAAGCATTGTGTGATGCCTTGACACAATCCAAAATAAATAAAATTGAAATTGACGAGAACAATAGGGCATGCAATGTTAGTATTACGTTCTATTTATAGGCAAAGAAAAATCTTCTTTTTATTATTTTCGTTTTAGGACCCCGAAGCCTATTCACAGCTGGTTAAAAAATTGAACGCATTATGTACTGTTAATAAAAATATTACCGAAGATAGTAGCGAAGATGAAGAAATCTTGAATATATCTCAGAAGGCTTCAAGGAAAACCTCTCTAAGCTGTGAACCAAAATATAATGGCCCTGATCTAACTAAAACATTCCAGGTATTTGTTTTGACTTATTATAATTAAATTATTACTAGAATCTTGAATAAGTTCTCGCTATTTTAATGAAATATTATACCGTGAATATTGTTTGGCAGTTTTTTCAAATCTTTCTTCTGGATTTAAATGTCACTTTGGAAAAATGACGCCCCGTATCTGAGAATTAAAACGTTTTCAGAGTTAAGAACGGACGTACTTTTTTGTTATTAGTGGCTTCTAGACTCGCGATTATTTAATTAAATTATATACCTTATATATTACAGCGTACATATTCGATACTATCTAGACATGCATATATTATATTCCAATCAGCCTCGTTAAACTACTCATTCTTTATTATATGATCACTTATACATTTATAATTTACAACTTAGTGACTGGGATGGTTGTTCTTTATCGAGGTTTACGCTGTCATCTGTTGATAGTAAATTTAAAATATCATTTTCCTGAGCTCGACTTGAAACAACTAGTGAGATAGAACTAGTAGGACAGTAGTTGCTGTCTTGGTCGCCGCGCTACCAATCCAGCAGAAGTGATAATCTGAATAGGTGATATCTGGTGAATACAACAGGTGCGGCAAAACTTGCATATAATTGGTGCCTAATAATGTAAAAGTATTTCCATTTCATTTCCTTCCAACTTATTTTTGAAGCGACCCCCGACTCTTTAACAAAACTTTTATGTGTACTTTTATGTAACAAAAAAATTGTTTACACTTCAAGGCAATGTATTAGTAACAGCTTTGGTAACTATATCTAAAACGGCAAGAACTAATTCAAGGCTAGTATAAAAAAATGTAGAAAGGAAAAGTAAGATCTCTATTAATGTTTCATAGCCTGGGACGTCATTTACATCACCAGCTTCAAGTCCCGCTACAAGAAGCCGTTTCCAAATTGTTAAAGTACCAGAAAATGGTAAAATCGAACCGGCCACGCCTATTAAAAATACCAAATCAAGATTTCGGGTAAGCAAAGTGGTATTAAGCCCAGATGAAGATATTTTCATTGGGCGTTTTGCAAATATTCGTAGCAGCGTTTCCTCAAATGATAGTGTCGACTCGTTGACAACGATTCATATGGATAGTGATAGTGAGTAAAGGGAGTCACTTTCATTTTCCTTATAATAAAGCCCTTCCTGTTGTTGTTAATGTGTTACTTAATTAAAAAAATAGCACTTTGTTTAATGCTTAATATTGGGTTGTGTTGTTATTTATTGATTCAAAATCAATAGGAGGGCTTTAAAGTAATTTGGGTTTTTTATGAACTACAAATTTATAATTATATATTATAAAATTATACTAGTACCTTATCTATTTACATATGTATACATATACTTAGATACAAACATATTTATAAAACAATTTTAGTCTGCAATTGGAAAAAATCTCCTCTAAATAGTTGTATGTTATTCTAGTTGTTCTGAGACTGACTTTTATTAAGTCTTTGTACTCAAGTAAGTGTTTCTAGAATTTTTATAGGTTTATATATCCACAGTGCAAATAGTCTCAAAATATGATAACAATTTAATAATTAGCTTTATAGTATGTAATATTTGCATTTACATTTACTGACCATTTAAATAAAAGCACTCTCTAAATATAATGCACAGGTTAGACGAAAATCGTACAAACTTTTCATTATAATATTATTTTGCCATACAAGTATCACCATTTAATCAAGTGTAGTTCATAAAATCCCATATTAGACCAAGGGCAGCGGGCTATTTATTCCCGAGATAAAAAAATTATATGTAAATTTTTTAAATTGTTATTAAACTAAACCTGTTTAACTATTATATATATTCATATATTTTTTTACTCGGAGACCGTTTTGACATTTTCAAGTTGAAGAGTTTTTAGCTTTAAGCTGAATTCTACAATTAGTAGAGAACGTTGTCAGGACAATGTATGTATTAAGGTAGACTAAATGCAAAGCAATATCTGCATGGTAACTAACTATATGGATATTTATATAGTGCAAGTTTTATAAACGTAATTTATATAATTAGGAATATTTGAAATTAGAATTGTTAATACATTTAGAAATAATTTTTTTCAAAGTATTCGAAGGCGTCAGTTACTTTGGTAAATGTATATATAAATACAACTCTGAATATATATCAAGAAGCATTAAAAAAAGTATTAAAGGTGGTAACGGTACCACCTTAAATATAAATCATTATATTTGTCGTTTGGAAAATAACATTTTTCTTTACCATTTTACTCTTAAGAATTATGATGTAATGTTCAATCAGAAATATGATATGACTAATTATAAGCTAAATATTTTGTTTACTTAATTTCGTTATTTTGTAAGATATATTTACCTGGCAGCTGTCGTAGGTCTATACAAAGACGGTGTCTTTTATTTTGGTATTTTGTTAGTTCTGTGATACATCTTACTGATAATTTTTCCTTAAGATTTTTTTTCCAAGTACAATAATTTTGTGATGTTACAAACAACAGATTTCTCACAAAAAAAACCTCATTTGTAAGTGTAAGAAGTTCTATTAATATTTTATTATATTTTAAGTGTTGTTTCTTATATATATATATATATATATATATATATATATATATATATATATATATATATATATATATATATACATATATATATATAATTTTTTTTTAACAGTTAATCTGTACTAGATACTTAAATGATGTGGTGAAATTACATAAACCATTAAGAAGTCTAGACAATAAGGCAATTATGTAAAAATTTTATTCATTACTGTTTTTAGTAACTATATAGCCAATATATAATATTTTTATATTTACAAAGTTACAAAAATTTATTGTTTTTTTCATTTGGAGATTTAGTTGTAAGTTTACTAATATCAGTGAAAATGGTCTCTTAAGTCCTAAGTCCTAAATGAAACTTAATTTTTCCAGTGATATTTTGTGGTGTTTGAATAAGATGAATCGGTTAGGGTTTAATGTACATACATGTTTTTTTACGAATTATTATCTCGTTTTTATATAAAGCATCAATACTAATACAAGATATTTCTGATTAAAAATTGTGGCAACATGAAGTGCCCTGTAAAGTATAATGGTAAAAAATAAGTACACATAATACAAAATAGTGTTAATAATTAAATATATTTTTATATTAATGTTGACAGGTAATACTGGGGTTAATGTTAGAATAAGTAGCATACATATTAGTGATTTTTGGTACAAACTTAATTCTATGTTTTTCCATGAACTAACTAAAATAATTTGTTGGATTTTCTCGCATGCACTCATTTTGCCTCTTTTGTTACTTAGTTTTTTTATTATTTCTATTCTTGTGTATGTGATAAAATGGATGTGATACTGTATGATATGTTTTAAGAGTATTTTAAAAGATAACCAGTTATGGTAGATTACCTGTGTTTATAATAAAATGTATGTTTCTTCTATGTTGTTTTCTATTATTTATTAGTTGTTCCTAAATTCTTAGAATATTGCTGTTTTGAAAAACCAATTCCACTATAAGAAGGTAATTCGTGTTTCATTATATAATAGCATATAACAATCTTGACGAGAAAAATATCGTTGAAAACAAATTATCATAGATAACTAATCATAATATTTATCAAAGTTTTTATTTTTCAGTATATTAAAATACATAATTTATTTTAATATGGAGGACTTAATTATTATGTTTCAAATGTAAGATAATAATTTGGCGAATGCGCCACATTTTAACATTAATTATATTAGAAATAACCAAATTTGTAATATAATTAATCTTTGATAATTAAGTTCTTATAGTTCTTCCTTGCCTAATCCATAAATTATTTGACTTGTATATGAAAAAGTTGGTTTAATATCAATCATTTCTTATTCTAAATATTTGCCAAATATTTCTACAAAAAACTTAATACCGTTTCCGAAGCTAGTGTTTACATTAAACTCAATAAAGTTATATCCTACTCCACCAGCAATATAGCTCAGATAGGCTTGTGCTTCTTTATTTCGATCATATATATTTGCACACATTATAGTAACATTCCCTTCAACGTTGATCTAAAAGTTAGATCAAAAATAAATAGAATTTGTTATATGCTGTTATTACCTTTATGTCTGCAGATATTAAGCTTTTACCGTCGTTCCTTATATCTATATTTTCCTGGTGTAATAAAGGATATTGTTTTGTACATCTTCCTATAAATAAATGATGGGGCACTTTTACTTCTGTCACAATAACTGTAAAATAGACCATAATAATAAAAAATATAAATACTTTAAAATATTAATAAATTTTACTTTCTCCAGTGGAAGGTACAGTGTGCGATGTTATGGTAGTATGCATATTCACTACACTATTACTAATTATGTAAAATAATATTAAATTATAATAAAGTCTCATAATGAAAAGCTACTTTGTTATACAAATGAAAATAAAGTTTCATATTAGCGAGAAGCGATTATAAGACTTATTTTGAAATATGTATTAAAGGGAGTTTAATATAAAGCCGGTTCGGCTTAACCAGATCGGATCATAGGTTATCTGTTCATTACTTATGATTCTGGAAAAATTAGGTATTCACGCTATCTGCCCTATATATACCAAATATTATATTAGATATATTTTATATTATATTGGAAATTTAAAATTCATTGGAAAACAATATGATAATGTTAAAAATTAATATGGATAAAATTTGAAGAACCTGAAGACTCCAAAGCTACTATATATCATATTACCTATATATTCCAACTTTAATCGGTATAGTATTGTTACTAGGCAACCAGAAATACTACCATCTAAAAAATATTAATTATTTAATGTTTCATAAAAGAAATGAATTGCATTTAATTAAGTTATAATGAAATATTATTGGTTAACTAGAAATATGAAAATATCAGAGATTTGGTATTCAATTCATTTAACAAATCAACCAATTTAATATATCAATATTTTAACAATTAAATAATAATTTTTTTAAATTTATAATATATTAAAAAATTAATTTTTTAATAGAAACGCCACGGTAAGTATAATACTAGATAAAATAACTCATTATGTTTTTTAATTATAATTTGTTAATAATTAATAGTTTAATCTCTCTATTAGTTAACGAATTTTTTACCAAATATGGATATGTTCTATATTACCACTAGATATTTCCAAGACATTCCGCTAGATGGCACAGAAGTAAACATTTTTAAAAATATTGCTATTTTTTATCTGTTTTCTAATTAATTTTATTATTATGACCCATAATTTATCTTTCTATCTCAATATTGTCTGCTTATCTATATATTTAAAAGCAGTGGTTACCTATATTTGAAATGGCCAAATGACTATAGGTAGCAAAGTCCTAAATGGTGAGTTTATTTGAAAAGAAGAAGGAGAGTTTGTATATGAATGCTAAATTTCCTTATTTTAATAACGTGCGGTTGTTTATAACGTCTAACTGGTGTTCGGCGAATCACAACAACGAGTATTAGAATCGAAAGGAACAGGCAATATTCCGTTCTATTTTGAGATGCGGTCTTAATAATTTCTCAATACAGTTGTTGTGTGTGGTTTGAGTGAACTCTTTAAAAAAAAGTAGAAACTAACCACGAGGAATGAAGTGATTTTTTTCAAAAAAAAACTAATCGAAACTATTGGTGTCTCATTGATGTGAAAGTGCTTCCCATTTTTATAACTTAAAATTTTGTTTAATTAATTAAAACAGACAAAGATATTTTTGGTATCACGATGGATGAAAATGAAGAAACCAAATCGCCGATTAGAAGATTGGGCTCAACGAGAAAACTTTTAGTTTTTAACAGTAAGTTTTTTGCTTTGTGTGTTAATTATAATTTGAATAAAAACAATTTAAAAAGTTGCGAACTTATATATAGAGAGTATAATTGAATTAGTTTAAAACAATATTTGTATGTGAAAATATTTAGAGCGTGATAACTTATGTACAACAAAATATTTTTTTATATATAGGAATATATATTTATATTTTCATGGTAAATTTAATACTAAAATAATAAGAAGCTGTTGCCTTTCTAAATCTATAACCATTGTATAACTAAAGTGTAAAATAACATGGAGTTATTCTACTTTATAAAACATAAAAAGTGAATTGTTTTAAGACCAACCCAGACAACCTAGAGACGATTATTGTTGCTGCATATTTAATAGAATACCAAACTAGCTTTAACAATGACTTATAAGTCTTTGTTATTCTTTAATCTGTACTTCAGTAATTCTAGGTAGGTTCTAAAAGACATTTGAAAGGGACAAGTGTATGAATATGTTCTTTGTTTAGAATACTCTACAGTAAACGCACGTATAAGTGTGTTCAACAACTGAAGATAAATATTGAGTAAAGGATAAAACTGAAAATATAATAAAATTCAGTACCAAGTGTCTCATTGTTTTAACAATAGATCTGAGAACTATCCCATGGCCTTGCTAATAATTACTATTGTATTAGTTAATCAAATGTCCTATTCGTAAATTAACGAGATTTTAAATAACTTTCATTTAATAGTGGAATATCTAATCTAATGCCCAAAATGTTGTTTTCATAGTTCAATGCCATTTCAGTTATATAATTTATAATTCAAAAACATAATTCATTAAAACACGGGTTTAAAGATGTTTTTTATTATACAATAAATGGTGTTATGTTTCGGTATTACGTTAACATTATGTTAAGTCTTAGCTATACTGTCACTTGCGCCAATTTTAATTAATTTTTTATTCCAACAGTAACTAAGAAAAAAATTCTAGGCATGGCAGACAAAAACAAACATTCAATGAATTGGTGAAGTGTTTTCTTTATAAATTAACCACAATCCAATTAAATTTTGACCGTTTTGCGTTATTTTCTCTTATTTAAGGATTAATAAACATCAAACAGGACGAAACATTTTTAACGGTTCGATTTTAATTTCGTTATTATTTATCTATTTTGATAATATTTCATTCATCATAATATTTCATTCAATTATTGATAATATATTGATTATTTGATGGCATGTAAAGAAAAAAAATTATAATTTTCTTCATGCAAAACGCCCGATAAGATATCCGAAAACCATAGACCATGTTTTTTATTATCATTTAATTTGAATTTATGTTCATTTTATGGTACAGTTGTATGTTATTTCGATTGTTTATCAGACTATGTTATCTACATGTTATTGATTGTCATTTACCCGCAAATTGTCCTATTGATTGTCACGGTTATAAAAATATAAACATTAATTATTCCATAAATTAATATTCATCCATTAACAAACAAGATATTAGTCGTCTGATTCTCCATTCTACTACTAACACGTTAATTCCTATTCTTTCTCCTAGTAATAGTCCGAAAACCGTTTATAAACATTGTTTTTTAAAGATTTCCTATAATTTTTACCTCAGATTGTTTATTTATTAATTTTGTTTATTTATCTCAAAAGTTGCCTGTTTTATCTTAATAACTTAAATTTTTTCTTCTATTTTAATCAATGTTAATGATAATGCACTGTTAATCCAAAATAATTAAAATTGATCTAAAGCCATGTTCAATTCTGTTTATGTCAGATACAGATACAGCAATGATAATTGAATCTATTGGACATTGCGGTGTTATTTTTTAATTAATAATAGTCTGCTCTTGTTTCAGTTTTTGACCACGCCTTTACTTCAAATTATGTTCATTCCATGTCTGTTTTAGCGTCATAAATCAATATTGTTTATTTACTGAATAGTTGTTAGAGGGAAATTCTTATATACATTGGTTGAATCAAAAACATATTTTATTACTTTTTTATGTTTGTTTAGTAGTTAGAAGTCAAGGTCATGGATAGGAACATTGGTTACTTTTAAGTAACGAACTCGTTATTAGCAATTGTATTTACAGTAGACAGTAATTACATTTATATACAACGCTGTACTAGACAAAGGTTGTATTGTTGGTTATAACATCTTGTTTTATGAAGACCAAACAAATTATCTGTCAAAATTGTCAAATTACTATTGAGAGGATCCAATCCCAAATCATAGAATATTCGTCATCATTATGGTTTCAAAATAATTGCCGTAATGATCCCAACAGAAAATGACAGACCTCCCCACCATGAGGGGCGAATTGCGTGTTTTTCTAGAGGGGTGATGACTCATCGTATTTGGTATTGATATAAAACGTGGATAGAAGTCTTAAGGCCTTAGAAAACTATTTGAGAAACGGTATTTTTTGCTCACAGCTAAATCGATTCATCATGCTCTTACTTAAGCACCCTTTCGTTTCTCTCGATAACATTTTTTTCGTATATATCTTTGCCATCACCCATTCTCTGTATAAGATGGAATGATTTTCAGCTACTATATTTTATTTAAGAAAATAAATAAACAATACAATTGGATTAATTCAAATCTGCTTCAATCGAACACATCTAAAAAATATATGTGTGTGTATATGATTATACGTAAATAATATTTTATATAAATTAACTTAATAAAGCAAATTTGCACCTGGCTTAATAATAATATAGAAAGGACTTTTGTGATTGGTAAATAAAACTATGTCAGATTTGATGAATAGAGAGGATGATCAAGGATTATCATACTTTTTCTCACAAAAGAGCAGCTGTTGCATTTTATCCTAACCAAATATTTGCTATTGGTCCACTTAAATCTCTTTCTTTATGTAGGAAAATACTATTCAAGGTACCGGTTGGTACCTGCAGAAGCCGCACTATTGTCCCATGTATTTGTTTGGTAAAATGTGTCCCACATTGTTGTGAATTCATGATATTAACGACGAATAAAAGATAACGTTCGGTGTGCTGAATGTGTTATAAATGAGATGTATTCTTTTCCCATGTACACCATATAATCCAAACATTTCTCAGTGTGATTGTTATTCATTATTATCTTTATCTAACTACTTGTGTTTTATAATGTTTTATATTTAACTGTTGGAAATGTAGATAACTTTTTAGGATTCTCTTAATATTAATAACCATAGTATGTTTAATAGTACAAAACATCATATTTAAAATGTTATTGTTTCAGTATCATTTGTTATTAAAACGCCTATTATTATTAATATTATAATGCGAAAAATATTCCAGGAATCTTTTCTCTGGGATAATATTGAGAAAGCGCCAAATATCGTAGCCAAAGTGTTTTTTTAAAACTAGAACGAAACAAATTATCTGCAAAAACAGTTCTAACGTTAAAAAGTGCGAATACAATATTCAACGAGTCCGAAACCACAATCGCCAACATTAATTAGCTTAATTTGTGGGTAAATGTATAGTTAAAAGGCGCCAAAATAAAATGATATTAACGCTTTAAATGTTCACAGTAGCTTGGTAATCTGATATAAAGGCAACACATTGAATCGTTTAGTTGGAATTGTTTTTTTTTTGCCTTCGATCTTAACCAGACAAAAAACTGAAAGATCTCAGACAGATGATTTAAATTTAACATGAGATTCCTAGGCCACATGTTTCACTCTCAATTTTTTTTCGGTTATATCCTTTTGAAATTATTGTTGAACTTTGGAATACAATATTATTAAATTGTTTATGTAACGAGTAATATAAACAAATCATTTTATATTTTTACATATGATGAGATACTTGAAACTATAAATAGTTTTTGCTTTTTGATATCGACTTTTTATGATTAATAATAAATATATTTTTATATGTATAGTTTAATGGATGGGTAAAATTTGAACAAAAAGCGAAGGTGAGAGGGCTTGATTGACAAATATAACAATTTATTAGATGCGTGCATCTATTCTGATTATTTTTTCACTTTAAAAAGGATTTTATTCATAATAATTAATGCAATATATTTTAATCTAAATATTTTTCCCATATTTATGACAATGTGGTCAATTTCAGTACTTGTTCAGCATTTCGAAACTTGCTGATCTTATCACGTGCACAGAAAGATTTTATGGCCATGAATATTCTGCCTCGATGTCGATGTAGATGGCTTTCCTGAACTAACCTATGACTTTTTTCGCTTGGATTTGTCGTAATAAGTCGTAGTAGTATTTTTCATGGTCAGTCACAATACACCAGAGATACGAACCCTTTTTCTTAGTTTTCGCCCAAGACGTGCAATTTATTGTCTTGATCGAACTTGGGATTGGGATACAACGGATTGTTTCAATTGTTTGCAAAGCTTTCGATCAAGTCTTCAAAACGAACCAGCTGGGTCTACTGAATGACCTAATCTCCCTGATTCATTGGACGATAGATCCTTTCAAGTAAAGATCGGCGGCACAATCTTCTCTCGAAAACAGATCTCCGCAGAAGTCCCGCAAGGCGCCCCACTAGCTCCAGCCCTGTTCAACCTTTTCTTGGCTGATTTCCTACTTCACAAATATTCATACACAGCAGTTTCACGAACATGCTCAGTGTAAGATCCTTTATTGGCGCGTTAGAACACGGAAACAACTTGATCAAATCGCTAACTATCCACAAACCTTGGTAACTAACCCAACTACGAAATTTCAGTCGTATCCCAGGGTCTCTGTCGCCCGCAAAATTTCCTATCCCAAACACGAAGCGATATCAGCAAAAGACCATTTGGTTTTAGCTGGTCAATCTGAAAAAAAATAGCATCACCATAAGTTTCTAAAAATATTTTATGGGCTTTGGAAGCATATTTCTTCAAACAACAAAAGTAATGGATATCGAAAATGTAATTTTGAGGGCTCCATGATGGGAGTCCCACTTCGTATTTTCAGCAATAGATATTGCTGATCAAATTACATACAAGCACTTAATACAAGGACTCTAATTTAATGTTTAGGGATTTATTTGTTAACTCTAATAAATTTAAATATAAATAAGAATAAATTTGTTAATTTTAATGTTTTGTTTTAACATTTTCTACATTTCATTTTTAGCATACAATTTCAAATGTAATTTGACGGTAATCAATCATTGTTTATAATTATATATTTTGCCATTGTTATATTTAGAATGATCAAAGCTCATGTAGTATCAATTGTTTCAAATATTCACTGTATCCATACGTTTTTTGGTCTATCTTTATTTTTAGTTGCCAAATAACAAAGCTGTTACTGATCAGACAACTCAGACAATAACCTCATATTGTTTCTGTATATCGAGTTGAACATGTTATATATAACAACATAATAAAAAAACTGGCAATTTTAAATGTATTTCAAACATCAGAAATTTAACACGATAAATATTGTTATCATAAATGTTATATGAAGACATACATTAAATATTTTAGTTTGCACATATATATATATATATATATATATATATATATATATATATATATATATATATATATATATATATATAAAAACTGTTTTTATAATGATTTCATGTCTGTCTGCTAGTTAATTATTGACGTAGAAAAAATATTTTATTTGAAATTTTTAATCTGGTGTTTATGCAGTCGCGTCTACTCATTTCCCCTTTAAACATATGAATAATTAACCAGTTATGTAACGTTAGAACGAATTAATGTTTGTCGATAAATTAATTGATGGAAAATAATTATCATAAAATAAATACATCAAATTGAATGATTTTGAAACAGTTATTTAAAATGACCGAGTTTACCGCAACTTCTTCAAATTCAACGGAAATGGGAGTCATGTGATTTATCATTGCTCTATCATTTGTGAAATATTGCGGTTTTTTTTGTTACTATTTTATTCTAAATGTAAATAGATTCCAGTTGAAAGGCATACAATTTGAACTTTTTATTGTAAATCATTAATTTTTTTTACAAAATTTCTGCCGTCTCTTTTGGGGATATAATAGGTCAATTGAAAAGTCCATAGCCATAGCCTACCATAGTAAATCACATTTTTTGGCAAAATTAATTTTTTTTTATTCAACATAATTCCCTTCAAGGGTGATACACTGATTATAGCGACCCTCCAACTTTTCGAAATTATTTTTGTAGTACGATTTGTTCTTTGCTTCAAAATAGGCCTCAGTTTCGGCGATAACCTCTTCATTCGGGGAAAATTCTTCCCAGCGAGCATTCTTTTGGGATCTGAGAACAGACAATGGTCGCTGGGGGACAGATCTGGAGAATACGGTGGAAGAGGAAGCAATTGCAAGCCCAATTCATGGATTTTTGTCATCGTTTTCATTGACTTGTGACACAGTGCATTGTCTTGGTGAAGCAGCACTTTCTTTTGCTTCTAATGCGGCCGTTTTTCGGCGATTTCGTTCTTCAAACGATCCAGTAACGCTATGTAATAGTCGCTGTTGATGGTCCTTCCTTTTTCAAAGTAGTCAATGAAAATTATTCCATGCGCATCTCAAAATACAGACGCCATAACCTTGCCAGCCAACTGTTGCGTTTTCCCACACTTTAGAGTGGGTTCATCGTATGCGGTGCACTCGGATGACTGTCGATTGGACTTCGGAGTGAAACGATGGAGCCATGTTTCATCCATTGTCACATATCGACACAAAAACGGGTTTATTACGCTTGATCATCTTCAAACACTACTCCGAATCATCAAGTCGTCGTTGTTTTTGGTCAAAAGTGAGCTTGCGCGGCACCCACTTTGCACAGAGATTTCTCATACCCAAATTTTTGTGAATGATATGATGTACATTTTCAGTTGATATTTTTAGAGTGTTTGCTATTTCATTCAATTTCTGTTTACAGTAATTCAAAATTATTTTGTGGATTTTTTAATGTTTTCGTCGGTAACAGCCTCATTTGGGCGTCCACTGTGTTCACCGTCTTCGGTGCTCATTTCACCAAGTCTAAACTTGGCATACCAATCCATGATGGTTGATTTTCCTGGGGCGGTGCCCGGAAACTCAGCATCAAGCCAAGTTTTTGCTTCAACTGTATTTTTTTCCTTCAAAAAGCAATATTTTATCAACACGTGAAATTCCTTTTTATCCATTTTTTTCACAGTTGCTTCACTTAGAATGCTATAATTCACAAACTAATGATCCGACAGTCCTCAAATTTATACACCCGTCTTTTGAGGGTTAGGGCTAACTAAAAAACATATGGATTCAATTCTATTAGTGCCATCTATGTGTCGGACCGGGCACTTTTCAATTGACTTGTTACCATTGCAAAAGGAACATTTGAAATTTGATATTGTGGTACTTGATGGATTGACTATTTGATTTTCAATGTCCGTAATATATTCGGATATGTATATAATTCAAATATTCATGGTTATTTTGTGTTTTTGGCTCTATTCATTTCATTTAAGAGTGTTTTTGGGTATAGTTTTAATATGGTATTATTAAATTGAAATAAATTGATTGTCTACCTGAGAATATTACCTTATCTAAATACGGTTAATGTCAAGCCATTAAATAGAATAGACTCATTATTCGAGGTATAAAAACTAATAAAACGACCACACTAGACACGACATGTGAACATCGATCGAGTTTATGATTAAATTACAATCCAATTACTTAACATCGCCCTGTATTAATCAAGTGTCGTTAATATTTGACTGGCGAGTGAAAGAAATGTGCGTCCTGATATCGATTCTATTGCCATTTGCAGATTCGTAAGCGTCAGACGTCAATAAACAATACCGTGTAATGTAACCGGTCTTGTTCGTTCTCATAAAAGAAAACAGGTTTCGTTTTGAAGCAGATGTATTTGTTTAAATTACGAAATTCAGAATCAACATTGTTTTTTTTTTCGATTTGTTTTAAAACTTTTTGGTAGTCTGTTTAAGTTTTATTAAGGGGTTATTCTGGTTTTTGCTAAGCTCTATAATTTTATGACGTATTAATTAGCATATTTTTAGTGTTTTGATGGTATACAAATAAATTAAATAACTTTCGCGTTTTAGTAAAATTGGAAGAAGTCTTATTTAGCAACATTTTTTAAAAATAACATAGAGTTTTCAAGATATGCGACATAAACAGATACTCACTAATTTTTTGAAAATACACTTCATTTACTAAAATTTTAACTTGAAAACTAAAGGTTGTATAAAATTATATTGTCATATTACCATTCGATTCAACGCAAAATTTAATCCCTGTAATTTTTATTAACCGTTATTTGATTATTTGAACTGAAATTACAACCAAAACCTTGGATTTCCGAAAAATTGCAAATATTCATGATTATATACATGCAAGAAGTGTCAAAATCTTAGATACAGATAAAACACTCAAAATATATGTTTTTTTGGTGAGAAAGAAACGAAAATCCATGTTAAATTGCTTTAGAATATATTTCTCAAGATACACACCATTAATAGAAAACTCACTATTTTTTTGAAAATACTCGTCATTATATAACTTAAAAACTATAGGATGTATAAAATTTATTATAGTATCATTCGGTTCAACGAAAAATTCTTTATAGTCCCGGTAATTTTCATTAATCTCTCAGATAGAGATAAAATCCTCAAAATATATGTATTTTGGGGTGAAAGAAAATGAAAGGTAAATCACTTGTAATTTTTAGTATATTTGGCATAAATCCAGTTTTCCAGTATAGGCTTTCAGGAACACTGTTATTATAATAAAATAGGAAAACTAATACTTTTTAGTGTTTTCGTTGTTTTTTTCTCATACCATTTGACCATCTTAAATCTTGTAAAATGACTTCATAATTCTATTGATTGTGATATTATATTTTTTATGTATTTCTTAGAAACAGTTGGATAATCATTAAAAGCCTAAATATTTAACATTTCTTTAATCTAACTACTTTTAGAAACAAGTAATTTTAATTAGAATCACTTCTGTTGAGGTTTATTAAAAAAATTCGTTCCATATATCCACACCGCAGCAGTATACTAAGAAAATATGAAATCAATAGAAAGAAATACCAGGAAAATTTGGAACAATGAACTAAATATTTTAACTTAACTAATTATTAATTTAGTAACCATTACACTGAACAATAATAATAGAATATTTTTTTCAATTCATTCAAATATTCGAATGGGCTTTCTGTTATTAATTTTGCTCGCGGTTCTGAATGAGATCAAAGATCGCTCTTTTCGGTTTCTCCTCTTTGTGTTAGGAGTGCCACTTTCAGCTTTGCATCTTTTATGACCCTTTACAAATAAGGGTTTTTGTAGATTGTCCTTTTACTATAAAAGACATCTTTAAGTATATATCGGAACAATGAGGCATCTGGACATATTCTTATTGTCTCTGCCATTGTTAAGACTTTTTTTGTTGGAATTCCCTTTGTAAAACCGATACCCGTAAATTACAGAGATCTATTCAAAGGGTTTTAATTTTATTCCATTTTTTTGTTTGATATTTTATTTTTTGTCTTAATTAATAAGATTAAATTAATTGTCCTTGTAGAAAACTGTGTAATTAACCTATTATATTGATTGTGTTTTTTATTATTAAACGGTTTTACTATAAAATGTTTTGTTATTAAAAAATAACAATTTTATTTTCTGTCATTGAGAAATCATTTATTCTTCAATGCTAGTTGTAGTATCAATTGGATAATAATTAAAAGCCTAAATATTTAACATTTCTTTAATCTAACTACTTTTAGAAACAAGTAATTTTAATTAGAATCACTTCTATTGAGGTTTATTAAAAAAATTCGTTCCATATATCCACACCGCAGCAGTGTACTAAGAAAATATGAAATCAATAGAAAGAAATACCAGGAAAATTTGGAACAATTAACTAAATATTTTAACTTAACTAATTATTAATTTAGTAACCATTACACTGAACAATAATAATAGAATATTTTTTTCAATTCATTCAAATATTCGAATGGGCTTTCTGTTATTAATTTTGCTCGCGGTTCTGAATGAGATCAAAGATCGCTCTTTTCGGTTTCTCCTCTTTGTGTTAGGAGTGCCACTTTCAGCTTTGCATCTTTCATGACCCTTTACAAATAAGGGTTTTTGTAGATTGTCCTTTTACTATAAAAGACATCTTTAAGTATACGTCGGAACAATGAGGCATCTGGACATATTCTTATTGTCTCTGCCATTGTTAAGACTTTTTTGTTGGAATTCCCTTTGTAAAACCGATGCGCGTAAATTACAGATATCTATTCAAAGGGTTTTAATTTTATTCGATTTTTTTGTTTGATATTTTATTTTTTGTCTTAATTAATAAGATTAAATTAATTGTCCTTGTAGAAAACTGTGTAATTAACCTATTATATTGATTGTGTTTTTTATTATTAAACGGTTTTACTATAAAATGTTTTGTTATTAAAAAATAACAATTTTATTTTCTGTCATTGAGAAATCATTTATTCTTCAATGCTAGTTGTAGTATCAGTTGGATAATCATTAAAAGCCTAAATATTTAACATTTCTTTAATCTAACTACTTTTAGAAACAAGTAATTTTAATTAGAATCACTTCTGTTGAGGTTTATTAAAAAAATTCGTTCCATATATCCACACCGCAGCAGTGTACTAAGAAAATATGAAATCAAAAGAAAGAAATACCAGGAAAATTTGGAACAAAAGCTATTATTTATACAATTCTTTATATTAAAGTTATTACTGTTTAGAACAATTTTTCAATGTAATATAGAATACTTTTATTTAGATATAAATAGAGGTTTACTATGATATTATATCATTAAGTAAATTTGTATGACTTACTGGTTTTTGGTTCCTGTTGTGGTTTACGAGGTAATTCTTTAACAGCTCCCCTTTGTAATATAAGTAATACAAAGGGGGTGATAAAGTCTCATGGGGAAGAGATATTTCATCGTTTCATATTACTTGGTCACACTTCGGCTATTTATTTCTATTAAATTATATTTTAAAAGTTTGATCTTGTTATAGAATATTGATCATTGCATTGCATGATTTTGGTGACTTATTACAATAATTTTTGATATAGGAAGTTTTTTATATAGTTTTGACATTATGTTTCGTCTTGCAGTGTAAATATATTTTAAAGTTGGCGCAGTGGGCATGGCAGTATTGGGATAGTTACGGGTTCGAATTCTCCTGAGTGACATAGTTGTAAATTTATATTTGTGGCTTTTATAATTGTGATTATCCATAAGGCAAAAATGAAAAATCCGGCAATGAAAATCATCTCCAGACCTCCAGAGTAACCTCCACCCAGTAACCAGACTGGGTAAGGCCGGCTGGTTGTCTTCTGAAATGATCTCTAAGTTGGTCATTCGCCAGTTTGTAAGCTTAATGCCAAGAGCCGTGGTTCAGAGTCCTTGTTAAAGCAGTAGGTCTAGTCCATATATATCCTAGTAAATTAAGCCTACCGACTGGCCAGTGAACAACTTAAAGACCATCCCAGAAGAGATCTGGTCTTACCCAGCCTGGTTACTGGCGTTACTGGGATGGTTATTCCTTGTCGGATTTTCTACTGTTGTCTATAAAGATATTTACAGTCACAAACATAAAATACATCCATGTCTCAGTCGAATTCGAACCCGCGATTGTCGCAACAATAGGAGGACCGTCATGTCGCCTTGACCACTGCGCCAACCAAGCCGGCATATTAGAATCTGAAAGCAGCGATGTATATATATATATATATATATATATATATATATATATATATATATATATATATATATATATATATATATATATGGGATACAGTTGATCTTTTGAAGTGACGTATTATAGATTGAACTTTGATTTTTTTGACATATAATTGTATGTACGGGAGATTATATAAAACTAACAACCAGGAACTATTTTTCTTACAGTTGAATTATACATGAATTGAAATTAAGATATTTTTTGCAGAGTAATGGCCATTACCTTCTATATGGTAAAAAAAAACTATAAATACTGGTCGTTATCTTCACGACATAGTTACGACTGTGTATTTTATGACTGCGAATTTTATACATCTTTCTTTATAGCTTTATTGAACAATCTTCGTACTATACTAAATATGTTTAATTTAAATAACACAGGGATTACAGAAGAGCTAGTGATTAAACATTTTATTATTATTTAAATATAAAGGCCCCTTTAATTCGCATTATTCTTTGTTTAATTTTTCTGTTAAATCAAAGTAATCCCTATTGCTTCCAGAAAAATATATCAATTATTTATCTAATATAGCTGTTATATTTATAATAAACAACATTTTTTTAAATGTAATGGAAAGATTATACTTTTTAACGGTTCAAATATATTTGTAAATTATGTTTAGATTTATACGGACTAATAAAAACGTTTTCATTGGACATTAAAAAGATTAAAGGAGCGTTTTAAGAAATGATTTCATTCGCTTTTATTATATGGAAATATACGGTGTTGGATAAAAAGTTGATACAGTTTATTATGGCGTTGGTATGTTTGCTCAACCATCATTCAATCTTGTATTACTTGGAATAGTTTTAAGAAATATTTTTTCTTAAATATTTTTTGTGGTGTTCCTGGAAAGCAAAATGTTTGTAAACTGATTCAATTCCCCAAGGACTAATGATTTTGTTACAAATCTTATTACTAACCGATTACTAATAAAAAGGCGATGAATAATTTTGGTTCTTAGTTGGGTGTTTTTTTGCAAATCTTTGAACCATATTGTTTGTTATACATTTTCGGTGACTCAGCAACTGTATTTTCATCATAACATAGCATGAAGTGTGATTACTTATTATTAACTACGTTGTGTACCAGAAGTATTAATTAATTTTGAGGGATTGAGATTAGGTTGTGCAAGAAGAGTGAAAATACTTTTTTATATTTTAACTATACATTTTTAGTTAAGAATATTCAAATTTCTCTGGTGAAGCACTTGAGATGATGATGATAGTAAACTGGGCAATTGTTTAGTAATGATTCGGTAGCTTTGATCACCTTTCTCATTAAAAATTTTTGAGAACATCAAACTATCATCTTGTTGAAGATCTATTAGTATGATATTTACTGTTTTTGAGATGTAAGAATTCTTACTTCATTTTAACTTCTTTTTTTGCTCTTTGAATTTATTAATTTCTGTTATTATTAAACATTAAGTAATAAATAAAGTACTAAATAATAAGTATTAAGTAATAAAGTACTAAAATACTTTGAATATTTGGTTACACACACATCACACATTTTTAATTTCATTTTATAGTTTCACATTTTTGAATAATGTTATATCTAAATATTGAATTTTTGTTTTAGTTAAATAAGATAACATGTTTAATATTTACGTATAAAAGATTTCTATCTTTAAATATTTTCTAGTTTCTAGTCAATATATTTTAATTTTTCTTATGTATCATTTTGCTCATTTAATTAGTTTATATTTAAGATGAGATACGTTTAAAGTCTTGATCTTTTATTATTTTAGTTAAGCAAATGTTAAAAGTGTGTCGGAACAATGCTGGCAAAAAATTTAACTGTTAAGATGAGCGACATAACGCAATTGATGGTAGGATGAAAAGTTCAAATGACACAGATTGTTAAATTGATACTTAAATATTTTTCTAGGAAGATTTTAGTAACCGTAACGAATATTTTAGTTTATCATTGACTGAACATTTTATTTTAGGAGGAACGTTTTACGTATAGGAAGGACGTCGTCGATATAACATGAATGAAAACGAGAAATCGTTATGTTTACGATCCGTTCGGTTAACTGATTAAGTGTGCTTCGAAAAGCTTTTTGCTCTTGTTAATTGCACGTTTTATTCGTCTAGGTGATGATATTACTGTTATTTCTTGCGTTTTATATTTATATCATTCTTCTTATAAGTGACGGTCAGGTTAATTCGTCAGATAATTCCTTTTTATAAACTAGGGTTTATCCGGCCTTACCCAGCCTGGTTATTTACATGTCGGATTTTGCAGTTTTACCTTGCAATTATCGCAACAGTAGGAAGACCGTCCTGTCATTTCTACCACTGCGCCAACCAAGTCAATAGTCAGGATAATTGAAAGAACGTTCCTTGATTTTCTGATTTCTGATCCTGAAAATTATATAGGGTTATACGAATAAGTTTTGAAGATTTTCCATATAGATTTTCTGTATTTTCATTTATTCTCTATATTATGCATTTTATCTGTGGAATAAGTCCAGATGCTTCAGTAGTGATGTTTTTTTTTTGCTTTTAACTTCAAATTCATCAATTTGTGTATTTTTTAAGTAACCATGGCAAAATCAGGCGTACAATTGACGGGTAAATTGAGTTTTAGACTCATTTAGGAAAAATCATATTACTTATGATTTAGCCAAATAGCATATAACAAAAAATATAAACAAGAATCTATCATAAATATAGTTTTTAAAAAGAAGCGTTCAGTGTGATGAACTGGTGTGACACACCATGATATTGAAAATTATTTTGCATTAAAATGAGCAAAAAGCTGATGGCCTAGTAAATTAATTTAATTACTTAAGAATATGCTGATTGATGGAAATCAGTTTGATCTTTCTTCGCTAGAACTAGTGTTCGTCAACAAATCATCTTTGTGTTGTTTGCTTTTCTATAAAACTGGCGATTTGATTGATTAGGTTGGAATAATTGAAGGTTAAAAGGAGAGCTGTAGTCTTGTCATTTCTTTAATAATAATATTAATAGTATATGTTACGGCTTGTAATTGAACAATTAATATTGTTGAAGTATAGTTAACAATACAGGGTGTCCGTTAAGAAAAGTTAATTTTTTGATAAGCGTGGCAATAATGCTGGGTGATCTAGATAATGAGTACTGATTGGGACGCTATGAACTTTTACTCTTACTTACTGACTCTGAAGTCATTTACTCTTTAAATTTTGACTTAAACAGTAAGCAAAACTGTCTGTATTTAGTCAAAAGTAACTGTTTACTACTAACTGTTACTACTGGATGGAATATATTTAGTCGATATTTTAAAAATGATTTCTGCTGAAATTCATTTCAAATATAACTTTTTGGCTTTTTTTAGACACTATTTTTATCGTGATTAAATTAAAATTCCAACACTAATGATCATCACATCAACCGTTTAGAAATTATTTTAACTTAACTAATTATTAATTTAGTAACCATTACACTGAACAATAATAATAGAATATTTTTTTCAATTCATTCAAATATTCGAATGGGCTTTCTGTTATTAATTTTGCTCGCGGTTCTGAATGAGATCAAAGATCGCTCTTTTCGGTTTCTCCTCTTTGTGTTAGGAGTGCCACTTTCAGTTTTGCATCTTTTATGACCCTTTACAAATAAAGGTTTTTGTAGATTGTCCTTTTACTATAAAAGACATCTTTAAGTATACGTCGGAACAATGAGGCATCTGGACATATTCTTATTGTCTCTGCCATTGTTAAGACTTTTTTTGTTGAAATTCCCTTTGTAAAACCGATGCCCGTAAATTACAGAGATCTATTCAAAGGGTTTTAATTTTATTCGATTTTTCTGTTTAATATTTTATTTTTTGTCCTAATTAATAAGATTAAATTAATTGTCCTTGTAGAAAACTGTGTAAATAACCTATTATATTGATTGTGTTTTTTATAATTAAACGGTTTTACTACAAAATGTTTTGTTATTAAAAAATAACAATTTTATTGTCTGTCATTGAGAAACCATTTATTCTTCAATGCTAGTTGTAGTATCGTTCATATTACCGAACTGTTCCGAATGGTGTAGCAATAATTTTTTTCTATTAATTACGAATAGTAAAAATAAATGTCGAACGTAGATTGTATCTGAAAAATAACGTATGTTCAAGCGAACGACGACTATAGGTGAAAAAAATTAAGGTCACAGTAAAAATTGTAAAAGTAGTAAACCTTTTGTTGTAGCAGCTGTACCTTGGAATGATTATTTTAAATTAAACGGGACAAAATAAGATTGTAACAATTAACAATAGCAGGATACGTTAGAAATTTGTCGGGCAAACAGCCAGACTGAAATTCGTTAAAACAGATTAGAAAAATAACAGGAGGTAAAAAAAGCCGTCTGAAGACTGTAATATATGCGCATACATTTAGGATTTTATTTAAATTGTTAATCTTACTTTCTTTAGTTACATAATTCGATGTATACGAAGCTGGTCTATCTATTATAGATAAACATTCTTCGGTTTGATTTACCTAAAATTAAAAGAAAATGATAAGAAAGTTTCTCATCGTCTCGAAAACGTATAATTTTTTGGTTTGTTATAAAACAATTTCATAGATAATACTTTCTATAAAGCTTTTTGGTCATTTCGGGTCGATGTTGAATGAAACAAGTTTGAATAAAACAAGAAGTATTATTTTTATTTGAATGATCCATTTCTGTCATTCTGTATGTAATGTAATATAAGCGCAATAATTAATTGACAGTCTTCACAAATACCTATGTTTGGTGAGTACACTGAGTCTGGCACAACTTCTTTCATATGATCCTTATGATCTTTGATATCTTGATCTTTATCAAATTAAACTGGTTGTTCATTGGGGATTTTGTTATCACCACCATATATACATTTCTATATACTAAAACAGCAAAAATCTATGCTAGCTATTAGAGTACCTTACAAATACAAGACGTAAAAAATATAGCTTTGTTCATAAGCAATAACTGGACTGAAAAACGGCCAGTAAGAGATATTATTTGTTAACAGGTCAATAGAAAATTCCCCGGCCTACCATAGTAAAACACTTTTTTTTTGGCAAAATTAGTTTTTTTATTCAACATAATTCCCTTCAAGAGTGATACACTGCTTATAGCGACCCTCCAACTTTTCGATACCATTTTTGTGGTACGATTTGACCTTTGTTTCAATATACGCCTCAGTTTCGTCGATCATCTCTTCATTCGACGAAAATTTCTTGCCAGTGTGCATTCTTTTGAGATCTGAGAACAGGAAATAGTCGCTGGGGGCAGATATGGAGAATACGGTGGATGTGGAAGCAATTCGAAGCCCAATTCATGGATTTTTGCCATCGTTTTCACTGACTTGTGACATGGTGCATTGTCATGGTGAAGCAGCACTTTCTTTTTCTTCAAATGCGGCCGTTTTTTGGTGATTTCGTCCTTCAAACGATCCAATAACGCTATGTAATAGTCGCTGTTGATGGTCCTTCCATTTTCAAGGTAGTCAATGAAAATTATTCCATGCGTATCCCAAAATACAGACGCCATAACCTTGCCAACCGACTGTTGCGTTTTCCCACGCTTTGGAGCTGGTTCATCGTAGGCAGTCCATTCGGATGACTGTCTATTGGACTTCGGAGTGAAGTGACGGAGCCACGTTTCATCCATTGTCGCATATCGACGCAAAAACTCGGGTTTATTACGCTTGATCATCTTCAAATACTGCCCCGAATCATCAACTCGTCATTGCTTTTGGTCAAAAATGAGCTTGCGCGGCACCCACTTTGCACGGAGCTTTCTCATGCCCAAATATTCGTGTGAGTGTTTAGAGTGTCTGCTCTTTCATTCAATTTCAATTTACCGTCATTCGAAATCATTTTGTGGATTTTTTTAATGTCTTTTAATGTCTTCAGTGCTCATTTCACCACGTCTAAACTTAGCATACCAATCCTTGATGGTTGATTTTTCTGGGGCAGTGTTCGGAAACTCGGCATTAAGCCAAATTTTTTCTTCAACTGTATTTTTTCCCTTTAAAAAGCAATATTTTCCGACACGCGAAATTCCTTTTTATCCATTTTTATTACAATAACAAAAATAAATTCACAAACTAATGATCCGACAGCTGTCAAATTTATGCACGCATCTTTAGAGGGTTAGGGCTAACTAAAAAACATATGGATTTAATTCTAGTCGCGCCATCTATATGTCAGCCGGGGACTTTTCAATTAACCTGTTATGTGTAATGTGTCCTATTAATCCCAAGGGACGGAGTTGTGGGTCGATAACTTTGGGTGTTTCATCATGGTAATGGTTTTTCACACACAAGAACTAACCTTATCCGCCTGATTTAACTCCATCAGACTTCTGTCTGTTTTTTAAACTTAAAAGGCCAGGAAGCTAATCCGAAGGAAATTAAATTAAATGTGTTTCGTATTAATATGAAATAGATTTAATAATCTCTTTTTTATTTGTTTTAAATTTTATTTCACAAGTCACGATATTTTTTCGATTCTATTTTTTTTTGTAAGTTTAGTATTATATTGAATGAGAATAATTTAATTGATGTCCCCTCATTAAATGTAAAACTAACCCCCTTATTGTTTCGGGTAGAATTTTACCCCCTCCCGTATTTCCAAGACAATTGAGTTAGTATTTTGTAGCTGATATCCCGATTTAATTATATTCATAAAATCTTGGATATAACTAAATTATTACGATAGAAAATTGGACAATAAAATGACAGTTATTGCCCAAGATTTTTTCCAACATTTAATAATGTTGATGATCTTTAATTGTTTGGTGTTTTGTTGATGCAATTCGACGGTTAAATTTATTACGATGGAAAACGGTTTATAATTATTTTAAAAATGAATTTTGTTCTCGTTTATTAATGACAGAACAATTAATTTTGATTACCACTAACTGTGCACTTACTGAGATAGAATGTTGGCTTCTTCGTTGATTCTAATAGTACTTGTCGCGTAAATGTATTTTAAGATAGATAAATATACATTAGGAGTTGTTAAGGATTAATTGAACTATTTGGCTCTTGTTTTCATACACTGAGAGTTATTCCTTTTTCGTGTTAAAATCAAAGTTATTTTCTGAATACTGAAATATAATTCCTTGTTTTATCACTATGAGTTTTTCTATCACTTTGAATTGAACTGAGAAAAAAATTATTTAGACCTAGGCCTAAAGACTAAAATAACATAGAATAGGCATATTAAAATTTAAAAAATAGTATGTATGTATGTATGTATGTATATAAAACATAAATACAAAAGTATTGTCTACTATGATGAAAATACAAATATATTTCAACCAAAATATAAGTTGAAATCCTCTTGAATCTAGAAAGATTTATAACTTTTAGTTGAGAACTAGTCCTTTAGAATCACCGATTATAGTATTAAGTGAGGATAATTATGTAGTTCAGAACCCAGTTAACTGAATCTATATAGTTTGTAGGGTTTATATGGTGAGGATGATTTTGCAAACAGCTGATGGATAATTTAAAAATAAACCGAAAATACTATAATCATTGAAATGTTGTAAAAACGTCTAAAGAGTATCTTTTGTCCTAAATTATTAATTTAACGTGAATAAAACTTCTCATGAATTCTGTTTTTTCGTCTTATATCAACATCGTACTTTTTTTTAATAACAAAGGATTTTTATTTGACTTTGTTTAATATATATCCAATAAACATTAATGATATAAAAATAATCAAAACTGTTCGAAATTACATTAGTTATATACAAAGTGAAAGACAGCGTAAACAGGCTTAACGCTTATAATCGGTAATTTAATTATACACAGGTTCCAAAACGTAGATGCCATCAAAGAAATTGTTATATCACGCGCCAGACTGTAGCATTCCTTTTTTGACGCTCGGTATATAAACGCGGTTAATATAAACCAGGTAAGCCCAGCTGGATACAAGAAACACGTTAGAGTTGAGAAAAAAGCAAATTTTGCCGCTGAAAAGTAAAGAAAGCCACACCACTGACGCAACTCCCTGTAATTTTAAAATACTTACAAACTCGTTTTTTTTTCTCTTCTCGTTGTCTCTCTCTCTCTCTCTCTCAATCTCTTTCCTTCTCTCCTCGATTATAACAGCAGAAAAAATATACATCTCCTCCCAACTAAATCAGGTCACATGGTCTTTAATCTAATTTTATGTCAGATAGATAGATATATTTTATATCTCTCCGTAATTATATTCAGTGGTAGCTCATTTTTTATTTTACTCGATAAAATATTGCATTATGTTGTACCACATGTGAATCAGTAATTTTTATTTTAGTAAGCTTATGTCTTGAAATGATTTAATAATGAAATACTCTTCACTCATTCTTTTTTATTTGTTTTTTTTTTCGTCAGTAGTCATTAATTAATGGCCTTAATAATATAATGCTGATATACTCATAACCCTTGTGGCGACTGCTATGACCCTTTAGGCTACCACGCATTCACCTACAGCAAGTTCAAAGGTTGGCAACGCTGGTGGATTGGTGGTACCATGCGGTTCCCGGCTATAAAAGACCACCACGACGACGTCTCTCTTTTTTCTTTTCTCTGCCTCCTTGTAACTGTAACACTTCCACAGCGCTACCGTACTTCCTTTACCTTAACCTAATATCCTGTCCATTCTCCCGTCCACCACATGCATCAGTTTAAATCGAAATAAACAAGTATTTCTTCAACCAGTGTTTTTAGTTATCGTGCAAATTCCTTCCACGAATAGTAGTGAGTGTTCGGACAAACAATCGCATCGACAGCCACACATTCCGATCGACCAGACGAACATTCCTACACCCTCTAAATTCTAATTTATTAGTTTTAGGCTTTAAACGCTACCTGTTAAAATGACAATCAGGCATTTAGCTTTAAAGTCCCTCAAGACGATGGAAATAATTGCGCCTCGAATTACTTGCCACCCATCATATAATCCAGATGTGGTACCCATGGTGTGATTATTTGGGAACCTCAAAGGAATGCATCAGGGGAAAACTTTAACTCAAATGAAGTAGTGATTGCCAAAGATAAAACCTATATTGAAGGAATAGGAATTGATCACTTTTAAATACTTACTCCGTAAATTAATTAAACAAACTTGTTGAGTATCGGAAGAAAAATGGTAGCTACAAAGTAATTTTGCAGAACTCATGAACACGGAGTGGCTTTCAACGCTTGAATTGGCCAATAACTCCTTCCTCTTATGTATTTACTACAATGACAATAGCACAGTGACGAATATTCTTTTATAGTAATTAAAATATAAAAATAACTGTTATTAAATAATTCTAAAATTCGAGTTGTCTGAATCTTGTTTTAAACCTTTTCGGGAATTTAGGTAACACTATTTTATATGTTGACTCTTTTAAAATTATCTTTGTAAGATTTGAATCTCTTTTGATTATATTTATCAGTATCAATTAATAGAAAAGATAAATATTGTGAACTACTGATATTGTTACGATGGTGGCAACGTTGCATTGCGGTCTCGAGAATGAACGTCCCCATTGTTGTTGCCGCCATACTTGCCCGAGGAGGCGTATTCCAGAGGGGGTGGTGTTCTCTTTGAAAAATTAATATAAAAAAAAACCCTCACCTCCAGTTCAATTATTAAATAAGGTCGTTTGTTCTTTTTTTGTTCAATTTTTAATGAGACTGGCATTTTATGAATTTAATTGCTCGGTGTCGTTTTCACGCGCTCTAAGGGCAAACCACGAATTGAATAAAAGGAAGGAGTTTTAAAATTGGAATAATGTACGTCCTAAATTTTTAATAGCGGCTATTTATTAAATCCTTACGAAATGTCATATAAAAACTAGTTCTCAGTTGTCGTCAGGTAGATGTTGTTTTTGTTCGGTAGTAAGCACGAACATCCACTGAAATATTTTTAGATGTTCTTTGATATTATTAGGCTCACCGATATATACATTTAAAAAAACTCTCTCAAATATATTTATTTGAAAGGAAGAAGTGCCGCGGTTTTATTACATAAACCCCAGGATTTTTTGTGTATTTTTATCGGCTGTTTCAAATATGTCAATGTAAACAGAATCTGGTGTGTAGTTTATATGTTTTGGTGTTTATTTAATACGGCCAATCACAAGTGGTACAGTGTAGAATTTGGTATTTAACAGATCATAACAATCAATTCATGATCATTTTCCGTTGGAGATATCATTTTACTGTGTTGATTTTTCCTATTAATATTGGTTTTGTAATCTAAGGTTTTATTGTTTATATATAAAATAAAAATAACACAATGGAGGTTTTTATCATCTCATCATTAATCATTTCTAATGATTCATTTTGATCCTTTATTGACAATTAGCTTGTTCACAGTTAAACAAATATGACTGTAATGTAGGAAATAAAGGTTATGAAGCTGGCTTGGTAGCCGCAAAAATTAAGTTCTCTTGTCAGTTGTAATCTTTTATAGCCGAAAATACTTGTCGATGTCTACTTGTGACGCCAGGTCTATGTAAATCAACCGTGAACAAAGGAGCCAATGCATCAAAATCATTTTCACACATCTTTACACTTGTTGCACGCTTAATTTCTCTGATGCCTGACTTCACCGGTTCCAGCAGAAAATCCTGCTATCTGGGGATTGTTTTTGCAGAGCATTATGCCGCATTTTAAAATGTTTTATGACTGGTGTGGAGCTTTCTTCCCTGTTTATTAACGCAAGAGTTTTAGGTTTGATCTCTTACTTCTTCCTCGACTTTTATAGTACCCACATCAGACATTTCCTTATATTACAGCATGTATATAATTTCTATTTGATCATAAATATAACTATCTAGAAAGTTATCATATACTCCACTATGTGATGGTAAGGCTGCTTGAGAACTAAATTGAGATTGTCGAACGTCGCATAAAACAAAATGTCGCATCAGTTTACATAGACGTGACATAATGTGTTCTAATTGATAATATTGAAGTTATAACAAATTTCTGTTTCGCATTTATAATGTTTGTTATTTAACATCATGCTGTTATTTATTGAATTATTTTTTATTTAAAATATATATCATTTTCCGTTATTGTTTTTCTTAATTTAATTAGGGACTAATTTCGAAACAATATTATAATTGGTAGGTAAAAAGGGCCTTATAATGTTGTCAAGGTCATTTATTTTGTTTGTGTTGAAAATAAAATACAGATGATGTTTTAATTGGGCAAAAGGGATTGTTTATTTGTGAAGCACTGTAATGAACTCCTCGAAGAGCAAATTTAAATAAGGACAAACCACCCCAAAGCATTATTAAGGTGTTTCTTGGGGTCTTTGAGAAAATAAAAAGACAAAATGTTTTGAATTTGATTTGAAGCTAATTAGTTTAACGATGTCTCTCATCTTTCGCTCTGCTATATGAAGAGCATCTTCTATTAATTATTTTTATATAGGGACTCCTGAATTTCGACGACCCATTTCCTTTTTATCGTTCCTGTTATTAGCAGGGGCCATCCCTGAGTCTGGTAATTTTATCAATAAGCATGATATGACTCACGTCTTCTATCTGGATGGATGGAATTTTCCTTGAAAACAATTCGATTCTGATAATTTTTTTCCATAAATACCTAATATTGATGTTATTTAATAATAATACCGCAAATATTGACACTATTTTTTATCTGTTTATTATGATTTATTTTAGAACACTGATTTCCGTTCTCTTTCCATTTAAAAATAACAACTAAATTCATTCACTGACTACTTTTGCATTTTAACTAATTTTAATACTTATACAATTTAACTGAACGATATATTTTTCATTTCCAGTAGCTGTAAACAACTTTGGCTAGGTATTATGTCGTAGAACGGCTAGTTATATTTATAAATTATCTATTGAAGTTAAGAACCCAACAGTCGTAAGCACTTCAAACGCTTGACTTAAGTTATTCTACTCAATTTAATCTGGATGATTCTAATTGCTTTTGTGTTGTAAGAAATAAATTAATACGTGTAATATAGTTAATAACGTTTTATAAGTGTAAATAAAATTGTATTCATTTTGTCAATATGTTAAACCGAATCGCGTGATTTTATTGAAGGAATTAAAGCTTTAATTAATCAAAATAATCCAGTTAGTATTATGTGATATAAAATGTCGGTCTACGTATCCCTACCATGTAATTTGATGTTCCCTTATAAATATATAGAGATGATATTTTTATTGTTTGTATAATATTTTGCGTAACGTGTAAATAATAAAATCGCATTTTAGTCTTTTCATTGTTTATAGTTATAAATAAATGCGGATTTGTAACCAACATAATCTAATATAAACACATTAAGCTTTGATGGTTATTAAAATACATATAACATTTTTTATAGCCATAAAGTAGTTCATATGTACATCCATTTTATTTGAGTTTATGGTGAAGGTTGTTTTTATTATCTATAATATTATTATTGTCTGACAAATATATATATAGAGGAGTTTATAAGATATTAATGAAATAATTTATTCTTGGATAAAATATATAGTAAGCTGTTAAGTCTTGAATTAAATTGTAAAAACAGAAAGGCATAAGCCGGATGGGTATGCACCGGATGTTTCAGAACTTATGACATATGTTGTACTTGATTTCCGTTTAATCTTTTTTTTTAATTTGGTTTTTGAATAATATTTATTATTATTATTTTATTATAATTATCCATGTTGGTTTTACCATAGAGACTTATTTTCAGTAGTTTAAAGAAAACATATTTCCTGTTAACAGGGTTCACCAGGTATAAGTAACCCGACACTTTACGAGTATTCAAAAGGTGTCTTTAAATATTTGGTGAAGCTGATGAGAGACAATATCTTCTCGCTATTTTATGACCCCATCTTTATTTTATTATGTGTCTATTATAATATTTATTGCATTAGATTAGTGGTGAGAATATTTTAAAATGGTGAAGGTGTCAGAACATTGGCGAAGGTGACTGCGAAAGAAAAAAACAGCGACTGCCAGGCTATAAATAATTATATAAACCAGGTTGAATTTGATGGGCATAAAAACTCTTTTAAAACCTCAACCAATACACCTCCCCACCCTTTTCCTTATTGCCCTGACGTACCCCACAGATAAGTTCATCGGTGTTGCCACATTCATTCTACCATCCCATCGATTGAACCGTATTTATCTCTAAGCTGTTGCCTGAATAAATCACGGGAAATAAATTTATTTTTAATCCCCCCAACGTTCGACTAAATAACCATCAAAGTAAAGGGGGAAAATAGATGTTTTTCGATATCCATACGTCGATGATGATAATAATAATGAGCGGGGATAACACGCACTGCCAAGTGTTATCAGCGTTATTTATTTTGTTAAATGCATTTTCCGATGTTGCTTCCTGCTGCCTTCGGTTTATAGGTCTGTAAACTTTTCAAAATCGCCGACACATTGAAATTGGACACCGACACAGGGAACATGTGTCAAAAAGATTAAAAATGTTTTAGAAAAGGAAGCAGTCACTTGGGTTGACCATTAAGTTCGATGTGGAAGTTATTAGTTTATGTACAGGGTGTTAGATTGCCTGATATACCCTTCCTACGGTTTTGATTTAATTAAAATGAAATCCAAAACAATTATATGTAGTAAGAAATTTTATTTTGATTTTCAGTTAAAATTTTTTACCTATTTATTTTTAATATTGTTTATTAGAATAAAACCTAATGTCAGTTATATTAATAAAAAACCTTCTAGTTTTTCTAATTAATAAAAATATATATAATTTTGTGGTAAATAATTAATTAATGTATTATAAATTATTGGGATTAAGGATATATAAATTTGTGATTTTTCTTGGTTTTATTTTTAACGCAAAATTAAAAGTTTTGATGCTATACTATAAAAATATTGATATTGGTTTCATTTATTGTATTATAATGTAAACTGAATGGATATTAATAAAAAAATCTTCGGTTTATTAACGAAAAAAATATTTATTATTCCAATCTTGTATTAAATAATTAGTTAAGTTGTTGTAAATTTATTAAATCATCAGGGATAACACATGAATATAAATGTCTGACTTGACTGCCAAATAAATTAGGAAAAATAAAATATAAAAACAATTTTTTTGCTTATAAAATCAGATATATCAGAGTATTGTTGTATTAAAAACTACTTAATTTATTATGAATGGTAATTATTAATGAAATGAAGGATATAATAATTTAATACATTTTCTTCTGACTCTTAACAATTTTTTACTATATAAATTTTGTTTAATTAATTAATAGGTTGTAACTTTATTAAGTTATCAATGATAAGGTGTCAAAATTGATATCTATATCTTGTGATCAATGAAAGTAGAAGAATTTAAGTTTAAAAACTATAGTTTAATTATATCTTTTTAGAGATTAATTGAATAATTACTTATATATGTATATCTATCAATGATAATTCGTGAATATTGATGCTAAAATCTTGATGTAGGAATAAAATGATTTTTGAGTTATATTTTAGAAGTTATGAGAGCAATATTTGTAATGCGGAAGTATTTCATAAAAACTTGTATATGATGAATTTGTTTTAAAGCTGATTCCTTGGACATGTTTTGTCGATTAAAAACAGAAGCCCTGCTATGTTGCATGTCGGTTATAGAACGATTGTTGGGCGCAGGATAGGGAAAAAACGGTGAGACAACATGGCAACAGCGGCGCCAAGCCAGCGATTGCTCTCCAAAACCATTGCTCGTACAGCTTCCAACCTTGGCCGCTGTATTTCCAATAAGAATGGCTTCTGATTCCCGACTATTTTGGTTGTATTTTTAGAAGCAGCGTGGAACGGTAATAGTTTTTATTTATATTGTGACTTCCTCTTTCCGTACAACGTTTCCATATAGGCATCGTCGCTATAGAACGATTAAATGTAATTGTGTTTTCCGAACGAACAGTTTCAAGCATGTTTCAGTGTATAATACAACAAAAAAACGGTTGGATCCATCCATACAATACTGAAAACAAAGACGTTTTTCCAGGTGGGTCACTCTTTTGTTATTATTTTATTTCATTCATTTGATATTCGATTTTATTTATTGTGGATAACTGTAATTTTGTTCGCTCATTGGCTTTAAGGCATTAAACAATTGGAATAAATCCTGGTTATTGATATATCATTTATTTAACCACTGAAATAATATTATTCCTATTCCAAATTAATTTATTATTTTGAAATATATTTAACATTATTTAGCCGGCTCTACACATACTATATGAGATTTATTGATTGAAATATATATATATATATATATTATATATATATGTATATATATATATATATATATATATATATATATATATATATATATTATAACAAAGAATAAAACTACGTTGATATCAAACATTAACAAGAATAATATTGATTTATAAACAAAAAATTCGAATTCCTGCCGGTTTGCTATTGCAGTTTTCGTATTATTCTCACATATCGTACGTATTGTTGAGATTCCTGATATTTCTGCTACTAAATATATCGCATTATGTGGTATTGATGGTAAATCATCTGAATGGACTGTATGTAATCAAATAAAAATTTCCTGAAATATTTCTTTTGGCGTTTTAAAATAAAATCGATTTAAATATAACAAAGACATAACATCTTTGTTTCTTAATTAATTTTAATTAACGGGCGTCAGCAAATTTTTTAATTAATCATTAAATAAATTTTTGTGGGTAATAAACCAGTTAATGAATGTCGCTATTTTGTCATATATTTATGTGCATATTTAAATATGATATATATTTTTCGCTTATTGACCACAAAATGTCCCTGTCTTGTGTATAAATTTATCAGAAGAAAAAACCGCATAAATATATATATTAATATTTCTGCGTACTTTTTATATACGCAACAATTTAGTACTCTATTATATTACAATCTAACTGTTATGTTTGTAAACTAAATCATTATTTTAACAGACATAGATATATGTTTTTCGTGACCTACTACTGTTCACCATAACAACAAAAGAGCGTGCATTTTTTAAATTCATTTTACGGCTGTTTTCTATTCGATTCGATTCTTCATCATTATTATTTAGCATGAAAAGTCCGCAGAAAGACTCTGGATAATGGCGATATTAAAAATAGACATCCTTCTGGAAGAAGCAGAAATAACCATTGGACTGTGAATAAATGCTGATACTGTGACTAAGATATATTTTTAGATAATTCTTTTAACATAACAACATAAATAATGAAAAGGGGGAATTTTGCAGCAAAACCTCTATCCAATCATCGACGTTAAATCGTTCTTCCCCTTAAAGAAATACCTAAAGAAAAGATGATAGATTTATGACTGTAATTTCACACCTTTACAAATGCTAAGGTTGCCAGGTAAAAAGAGTCTAGTCCCTTTTATTTATTCTGAAAATTCTCGTATTTATGTTACTTAAAATCAGAAACATGTCAGGTATTAACATCATGCAGGTAGGAAGTTCCCTACGTGCCAAATTATTTGTGATAGAAATCGCAAACAGTAATTTTAATCTTCCCCACTAGGATTCAAACAACAAAAAACTAATTTTAATCTAAAACAAGGTTGTCATGTCTATCTATTTCGATTACTTCAACAACATAACTTAAAAAGATAATATCCGTTAATCATTTTGAAAATTAAGCTCTCATCTATTTTAACGATGTAATCTGGCTGGTCACAAATCACGGTGATATCAAAAGAAAAAAAAAGTGAGAACATAAATTTTAAATATCTCCGATGTATATATCTCAGATTAGGATATATAATTATAATAAAATTATAGGGTCATAAAAATGATAGGCATGGTTAACGAACCAAACTGAAAACATAAAACTTCGGAATGTTAGTACAAAATTCCAGTTTGAAAACGAAATACACGATAAGAGTTATTAAATGCTTGATCTATTTATGTGTTACATGTATAATTATCAAATTAAAGAACAAATAAGACATTGTCAATGGATAAAGTAAATATTAAACGATTGCTTTGTTATCTCTGGTGTAAATATAAAAATTTCTGTTTACATTGTAGTACAACTTGAAACTTATAATAGTTCATTCATATATCCGGCTACTACTCGACAATCGACAAATAACGGTTGTTGAAAAAGCAATTGAAGAAAATAAATACTGTCCTGCAATATTCCTGGGCATCTCGCAAGATTTTCACCGAGTATGGCATTTGAGATTAATCAACAAAATGAGCAAAATGATATCGCGGAATTACTGTCGACTGCTGGAATCATATATTTTTGAAAAAAAAGAGTCTCGCCTGAAGAGGCATTGTCAACACTTAAACTTATTTAGGCTGGAGTTCCACGGGTAGTCTTAGGACCGCTCTTGTATCTGCTCTATACTGTTGATATCCCAACAACAAGAGAAACAGTACTTGAAACATTTGCCGACGACACAGTTATCATAGCAAAAGATGTATCTCTGTCTAAGGCTGTAGAAAAAGTACAAATAGCGATCAACAAGATCTACAAATGGACTAGAGACTGGAAAATACAGCTTAATAGCTCCAAATCTGTCCATGTTAATTTTACGTTCCGGCGAAATGACAGAAATTAAAAGAAATTAATACTGCTCAATTTTATTGAGATTTATGTCTTGAAAGGAGTAAAAATTGACAAAGAATAATCATATAATTTACTCCAGTAACCAAGCCGGATTCTGCAGTTGGTAAAATTCAGAAATTTCTAAAATTTAAGAAAACATTCTAAGGTCAATATGGAGATATTATTGTTTCATTTGTACGGTTAATTAATCCTTAGTTCAGATCTAATTAATAATCATTAATTATTATGTAAATTGAGGATTTTGGAAAATATTAATGGTCCAAAAACTAATTATGTTTATATATAAATATAAGTTAAGTTAATTAATTATAACTATTTCTTTCAATGAGAAAAGCCAATAATATAATGTAACCATATCAAAATAAACACTGCTATTTTTGTTCGTGTTATACTTTTATTTCACTTATAAAAAAAATGTAAATAAAGCAAAAAACTGGGTGATTATATTTTAACGTATTCCGAGTCGGTCTGTATGATTATAATGAAATTATAGAGACATAAATATATCAAGTAGCCGTTTAAAGTAAAGCTAAAAATACGAACCTTCGGAATATTAAAAGAAAATTTATTCATAAACCATCTATTCAACTTCCGCTGAATTAAAAATTCATGATTTTGACTTACGCACGACAACGACAAAGTCGGATGTACGAACGTATAAATAATGTACAATGATAAAGCGTTTAAATCACTATATACGTATTTATAAATAAATATTAGGCGTATGAAAAAGTTTTTTTTTTAATTATTTAATTAATATATTGTTACTAGTCGTTTCCGTCTAACCTACAATTTGTCTTTATAATAACTTAAATCTAGGTATATAACTAGGAGGACCCATCGGCCCTATTTCAGTCTCTGGTGAAATAATGTTTATACATGTCTGCTCAATTTTTTCAATCACTACACAACACTACACAGAATCAGATGGTTTGATTCTTTTGAGTCTGTGTCCTGTTCTGGTGGTATCCAATAGTTGCAATATTTCAATATTCGTATGAGAATGGAGTCTTTCCTCGTGCCCCCTTTGATTTCTTGTCTGACTGCGGGTATCTGAAGGTCTCGATGTAGGTAATCAGTCCTATAGTATTTGGGTGCACCCACAATACCTCTCAGGACTTTGTTCTGAAAAATTTGTATTTTATTTATGTTACTCTTTGCAGAACATCCCCATAATTGAACTCCGTATGTCCATATAGGTTTTAGTATTTGCTTATATAATAGCAATTTATTATGTACTGTTAATTGTGATTTTCTTCCAATTAGCCAGTACATTTTCCTATTTTCCAAGCTTGTGTCCAATTATTTATATTGTCACTTACCTCTTGTAATTTTCGTGAGGCTTCTTCACTTTTCTCTCCAACAGCTATAATCGCAGTATCATCAGCAAATGTAGCCATCGTAATATTTTCTATTTGTGGTATATCACAAGTGTAGAGTAGATAAACCATTGGTTCCAGTACACTTCCTTGTGGTACACCTGCTTTAGCTTCTTTTATTGTAGAGTAAGCTTCTTCTTGTTTGACTCTTGTGAAATATTGGATCACTTCGTGTATCCATTCGATTTTGAGGTCATCGGGCAGCTCTTCGTTGGTTACGTAGTGATAAAAATTGGTAATTAATCGTAGAACTTTGTTTTGGGCGTTAAATGAATAAAAACCCTTTTGCTGGTGAACAAAACCGTAATTAATTATAACGATCTTAATTTATACAACGTTGATTAAAACTTGGAATTGAATTCAGCTTTGCTGCCACCCCATTATATGAAGCCTGCAAGTTACAAGATGCGATCAGTTTAATTAAAAATAAGGCGTGATATTTTCCATTAACTGGTGGTGTCCTTGGTTTCATTCGTATTTTGATCCACAACACATCCCCGTTGTATTAAAAAAGGCCATTTTCGTTATTATGAAGACAGATGTTTACTGCTTCCGGTCATACGGGTCATTAAGTCTATGGTCATTGATACTTTTAGTGTAGGTGTATCAATCGATATGAAAAAACAACTAATCAATAGGTCCGAAATATCTGTTATTCGGTGTATTTATAGATTGGTGATAAATAAGGAACGAAAAGGAAGATTAAGGCTGACTAGTGTGTAAGTATTTCGGTTGTCGACTCTATTACACAATACTTTGACTATTTTTGTTCATGTTTTACCAAAGCTGTGACAATAAGATTAAAAGATTAGAACTACTAAATTTGTACAAGAAAATAACAAGAGATTGTATCACTGCATCATCAAAATCGAAAAAAGATGTTTTATAATATTAAGATTAGAGATAAACATGAAACATTAACAATCTTAAGAAAAAAAAGTTTTTTATGGCTTGATGGCGACGAATATATTTGAATGATATAGATCCTCTAAGAACAAAAAGAAGAATTTTTGGTGGTGATATCAGCAGTATTCTGCGTTATGACAGGTAAAACATGATGACAAGTTCAATTTTGTTCATCGACATATTCTTCATCATCATATTCAATCAGGAGTCACAGGAATACTGCAGAATTAAGAAAAGTATTTAAATTACATGCTTTAAACAAAAGAAGTCTCGGAAAACCTTCAATAATTATTTATCCAATGAAAAATGAATGTATTTTGCGGTAACGTAATTTTGCTGACTGTTACTTGTCATGATCAGTAGGACATATTACATTATTTCACTGTATACATAGATAATAATAAACAATTATCAGTAAGAAACCCTTTAAAAACTACGCTTAAAAATTGCAACTATTTGGTTTGAGTCATTTTATCGCATTTATACATAAAAGGTAAAGTAAGCTTTTACGAAATAATTATTCAGAGTAAATGTGTGAATTTTGTTTCCTTTAGTTGATTTATTACTGAAATCATGATTTAAAATTGAAATCGATTTGGAAAGTGTTTAGGTGTCTAGAAAGTCACAATTAGGGTAAATATGGCAATGGCAATTCTATTAATATATACGTAAATAAAAAGCTCAACAAACCGTGATATATTATTAAATGTTTTTGTCGGTACATAAAAAGTGTTTTATTAATATCAATAAGAATGTGTTAACTTTTTCGTATAAAGCTTACATATTAAATATTAAGTAATTTTTTTGTGGTATGTCTGATTATAATACATTTATAGAAAGAAAAAATTATATAACCATTGTACACATAATAAATAATATAGTAATTTACGAAATATACTGTGTTTTAAGCAGTTTAGATAATGCACAATAAATTTATGTGATTTCAAAATTATAATGATCACAGGACGGGTCCTTCTACAGGTGCTCTAATACCAAGTTTGAATCCCACTGTCACCAGGCTGGGTAAAGCCGAATGATAAATATATTGGGATGGTCTCTTAAGATAGTCACTCACCAGTCGGAACAAAAAAATTTGTTCAGATGAACTTCAAATAGTAAAAAAAAACCTAAATTATAATAGGAAGATTAAAATGATTTTTCAGAATATACATATTTATAAACAAAATTAAAAATCATTACTTCCTGTATCAATTTTATTTTTAAATAAATGATAAAATAACGTTTATAATAAGTTGCGTTTAAATGTATTTTTATGATATTTTAAAACTAAATTGAAAAAATGTAAATGATGGCTGTATGTACGGGCAAAGAATTGTTTTGAATATAATTTTGAAATATTTTCTCGATATAATCTTAAATATCTAAATTTTAAGGATATGCAAAAAATGTTTTTTACATACATACTGCAACCATATGAAGATCTAGTCCATTGCCTTGTTCGTTGTTATCCTTCTAAACTATCAGACGTGTTTTTATTCCATTTAAATATGTTTGAGGTTTTTATATATGTAAAAACCGTGTTCAAATTAACAACAACAGATTGTTAAATAATAACATAATTCAAGGACCTAAAATGATTTATATTTATTATACTATATATTAAAATGAAAAAAAAAAAACTTGAGACTAACAAATTAATAATAGGTCAATAACTTCAAAATTGCGTAAAGAATCTACACCATCAAGATGAACAAAGGCTGCACTAGAATGTGAATCAGATATCGCCAATTGTCGAGTTCTAGGGAAGGAATTTATATATTCATCATTCCCGCCTAACACTGATTTAATTAGTAACATTGTGTGTGTAACATTAATATTTATGTACCGATCGTCAATTATTAAGACATTACTAAAATCGTAAAAGCGGTTTCGCTCTAAATGTAGAGGTATAGCAGCTTCCGGAAGCTCAAAACTGCTAGCTTCCGGATTATCGATTATTTGATATCGAAGCTCGCCTATCCTATCAATATTAATAAGAATCCGTCTTACGTCTTTATGAAATTTAATGAGGATAAGTGTTGTTTTGATTGGTTAGGGTGCTGTTGTCGATATATGTTAATCGTAAGGGATTTACTTGCGAGGCATTGTGATATAAAAGGGTCATAGACCTGGGCAACGGGTTGCGTTCACGGCAGTCATCAGCTGTACCTCTTGAACATAAAATTTAACAACGCTATATCGTGCCGAAGACTTTTTCTTCTTGTGTCTATCGTAATGCCAGCTGTTTGCTGTATCATTTGTTTTATTTGTTGTTTGTTGTTGACCACCCACGGGCACAAAGATGTCTTAATTAATAACCGTTACATCTTATTTTACGTTCTGTCGAAAAACACCGGTAATTGGACAAAAAAACAAACAAAATGTTTATTGTTTATCCAAATTTGTTGTGTCGCCTTCTAATTGGGTCCTTTCGGAAATAATTAATTTGTTTATTTAACGAATGAACGAATTTCCAAAATATTTTTTTCTTAAATTAACTTTAGTTCTCCTGACGAATTTTTCATTTTTTTATACCTTCTGTAGACCTATCGAACGCGGCGAAATGGTAATTTCAATTACAGGAAGAGAAATAAGTCAAGTGGAGCCATATCAAGCAAACACGAAGACCTTCTGGCGATGGCGATATTAACTTCACTTGAAGACTTTAATGTCATAATTTGATATATTTGTATATTTGCAGATAAAATTACACATAATAGAAAGTATAGTCTACTGTACATATCCTTTAAAATTAATTCACAGGCTTAGTCCAGTTTTCACTACGAACTTAATAATATGTATGCATCCACCTGCTGTATATTTAAAACGTTTTATCGTTCAAGTTGCGTTGATCAATCCTACGCAATTTTTCTCATTTTTTCAATAAAATTAATAGACAGTTTTAGCATCGTTTTCGATCGATTTCGAGGTTGTCTAAGAAATGCAATGTTGCAATGTTTATTTATTATGGTTAGGAGGATATAATAAAATAACGTGGATTGAATTTATGAATTTTAAAACGATATATATATATATATATATATATATATATATATATATATATATATATATATATATGATACCAAAGCTGAATTAGTATACGGGAGTGCTTCAATAAATTGTTGTATTTGTACTATTCTTCATAACGTGAACTCAGTTCAGCTTAGAAAGTCTATTTTATTACGATAACGTACTAGCATATTCGCCTGAAGACTGCAAAACACATACTCATTATTTATTTAACCTGGTTCTCTGTGGTACCTTCTTCCCAAACATATTAGATATTACTTGTATAAATAAAAACGTGTAAATAAGCAGGTGGTAATATTGAGAAAATGTAAATCTTATTGTTTTTTTGAAAATAGAAACGACGGCTTCAGTCTTACCATAACAAAATAACAATAACGGGTTCGCTAAGCGGTATTGTGGTCATATCGAAAACTCCTTTTACTTTTGCTTGACTATTGTTTGGTTTATTATGTAAATAAGATCATATTTAAATTTCTAATGGGTACAGGCGCCTGTTATCCGCATATTTACTATGCTGTATCGTAGTAAACAAAAAAGAAAGAAGTTGATCAAAATATTTGAGGTGTTGTATTTATTTTTTTGTAATTTCACTTTCGTTTGATTTTTTTTGATGACATCTTTCAGTAGTTTAATTTAATTAACTGTGTTTTATGTTCTTCTAAATGTAAATATAAATGTTAGCTACTACCAGTTTAATAATCTTTCTGATCTAAAATATCCATTGTCTATTGGGATAAATAATGGTCAATTTTAATGTTACTGCATATTTCATAAGGCCAGCTAGCTATCGATCTTATGTCCATCTAAATTAATGAAACTTTCATGTGATACGGTCTGGCTTTAGGATATTGCATCGAACTGGGAAAATATATTTATCATCTTGTATGAATAAACAATATATTTTCAATTTTATTTAGCTTTAAATTGTAAATAACTATAATCTTAAAACTATTTTTCTCTTTGTTACTGTTATCCCTTTGTATATATAGTAAATAATATTTATATTTATATCAAATATATATTTGGCTCTATTTTTGGGTTCTGCAAGTGTATATAATGGTGGTTGCATTTTAGGCAATGGGACAAAAATACATTCGAATAAGAGTTTTAAAAGAATTTGCTGTTTTAAAAAACAGTGAATTGAAGAATATTTTGTTGTAAAATCCACCTTATTCCTCAGATTTAACAATTTAAAAACAAATTTCAGCTATTGTTACATTCCCAAAAAATATTTATTGAATAACTTGTGTTAAAAACTAAAAAAAAATAGCTACCATTTTCTACTAATACCGTACACGTATGTAATGAATAAAATAATATTTACCTTCCTAGTACTGTAATGTTTTTCAAAAAAATAAATATTATTACTGTCGTTAGCATGCAGTTATTTTTCTGAATATAAATTAATTTTAGATTCCACAAACTGTCATATTTATTTCACTTCTCTATCAGTTGTGGTTGTTAATATTTGATATATTTATATACCATATATTGAATGATTCATTTTAGCATTAATTAGATTCGTAAGAACCGTTATAATTCGGATAAAAAATCATGTTTTATTTTTAATATATTTTAAGTATTGAATTGATTAAAATCACTTGTACGTCTTATTGAAACTGGACATACTGGTTACCATCAGCTTTGAATCCTTGATTAACACCGTAATGATTATTGAGTATTAATATTTAGCAATTCCTGAAGTTTGCCGAACGATTGGATCAGCATAAACATCGTCAAAAAGTACCTAGTTTTACCCAGACTGGTCGTTGACATGTCTGAGATCTTTAATACCACTGTGAGACAATACAAAAATTCACTACCCAGTGGGAGTTTAATTTAGCATGCCTAGAGGTGAATGCGACCAACGGTTTTACTCCAATAGTCCATTATTGGTTGCTTAAGAGTTTAAGGATATTACTGTTATATATAATATATTTACTACTTGATAATTGAGGTACTAATGATCAAAATGGCATTTGTAGGGAATGAAACGTTTTTCATAGTTCTTGTAAAAAGTCACAAAGGTTTTTTAGTTTAGTACCTGGGAACTATAAAGTAACAGGTCAATTGAAAAGTCCTCGGCCTGACACATAGATGGCGATACTAGAATTAAATCCATATGTTTTTTAGTTAGCCCTAACCGTCAAAAGATGCGTGTATAAATTTGACAGCTGTCGGATCATTAGTTTCTGAATTATAGCATTTTGAGTGAAGCAGTTTTTGTTATTGTGAAAAAATATGAATGTTATTAAGAATAAAATATTGCTTTTTGAAGGGAAAAATACAATTGAAGCAAAAAATTTGGCTTGATGCCAAGTTTCTGGACACTGCCCAGGAAAATCAACCATCAACGAGTGGTATGCTGAGTTTAGACGTGGTGAAATAAGCACCGAAGTCGATGAACGCAGTGGACACCCAAAAGAGGTTGTTACCGACGAAAACATTTAAAAAATGTACCCAATGATTTTGAAAGATCATAAATTGAAATTGAACAAAATAGCAGACACTCTAAAGATATCAACTGAAAGTGTACATCATTCACAAATCATTCGACGTATCGTTCACGAATATTTGGGTATGAGAAAGCTCTGTGCAAAGGGATGCCGCGCTAGCTCACTTTTGACCAAAAGCAACGACGAGTTGATGATTCGGAAGAGTGAAGTGAAGATGATCAAGCGTAATAAACCCGAGTTTTTGCATTGATATGTGACAATGGATGAAACGTGGCTGCATCATTTTACTCCGAAGTCCAATCGACAGTCATCCGAGTGGACTGCACACGATGAACCCGCTCCAAAGCGTGGGAAAACGCAACAGTTGGCTGGCAAGGTTATGGCATCTGTATTTTGGGATGCGCATGGAATAATTTTCATTGACTACCTTGAAAAGGGAAGGACCATCAACAGCGACTATTACATAGCGTTATTGGGCCGTTTGAAGGACGAAATTGCTCGTAAAAACGGCCGTATTTAAAAAAAGAAGTGCTGCTTCACCAAGACAATGCACCGTGTCAAAAATCCATGAATTGGGCTTGGGCTCCCTGGGAAGAAATTTTCGTTGAAAGAAGAAATAATCGTCGAAATTGAGGCCTATTTTAAAGCAAAGGATAAATCGTACTACAAAAGTGGTATCGAAAAGTTGGAGGGCCGCTATAACTAGTGTATCACCCTTGAAGGGAATTATGTTGAATAAAAAAGACTAATTTTGCCAAAAAATGTGTTTTACTATGGTAGGCCGGGGACTTTTTAATTGACCTGTTAGGAAACAACCACGAGCTAAGAGAAGGTAATGGAACTTGGAGAGAATTGTTTATGTATTCTAAAATTTGTGTTATTGCTATTATGAGACAAATCCTTCAAGCAGCCCAGGCCCCTTGATTTTTGTTGTTTTAAGACTAGTACGATTAAAAGGAATACATAATGAAAGAAAATAATAATTTAAGTAATCTAATTTTAATTAGAATTAGATTTCATTATTAAACTTACTTCGTCTTACCGGTTTAAATGTTTTATTGGAATGTATTTTTAAAAATAAAAGTTTTATTGCATCACCCTGAATAATATATTCTATTATTATACTTGTTTCATTAATGACCGCTTAGTTGTAAAAAAACTGTATTTAATGAACATGTATTAAATTTAGATTTACTAAAACATTTTATTTTCAAAACGAATGAATGTATATATTTTGACTAAAATGTGGTCTATGAAAAGTATATGGGGTGTTAACAGACAATTTCAGTCACGCGATACTTTTTAGAGATGTAGGGTGATATTTTTAGACGACGATTTTTAGTTTTAAAAGCTGTTGCTATTTTCTGCTAATAGTCGTGGAAACATTTTCTTCGTTCTATTGTATTACATTGTGACATTGCAAAAGTATCATTTTGGTTCTGTATTGTCTTAAATCTTTACTTGTGAACAACGCCAATTTACGATTTCACATGATTTCGTACAATTCAAAACGTATAGCAGGATATTGCACACGTTTCTTTCAAATTTTTTTTTATTACTCTTCGTGATTCCACAATCTGCCTTATTGGCAATAATTATTTCTTATGTCTATATTATAAATACATGACATGTAAAAAATCACTTCATTAAGCAATATTCTGTGTAAAATATTGTCTTAATTAATTAGTCTTATTCTAAAGCTTATTCGAAAGTCTACATAGGTCCAGTAATCAGATCAGGTGGTGTTAAATGTACATTGGGGGGCATGATCTTTCGAAGTACTTCACACAAACACGTTGGATTACACTCGTTATAGGTTCTAGAGGAATATCGCGTTGTATCACTTTATTTGAAATATAGTACGGAGCATCAACAATGGCACGCAACACCTTATTTTGGAACCGTTGAATGATGGATATATTAGATTTGCTAGCGGTACCCCATAATTGGATTCCATATGACCAAATGGGCTTGAGTATAGACTCATACAGCAATACCTTGTTATCTAATGATAACTTGGATTTGCGCCCGATGAGCTAATACAATTGATACAATTTAAGTCCAAGTTGTTTCCGTTTAGACAGTATGTGCTTCTTCCAGGTTAGGCGTCGATCTAAGTGCATACCAAGATATTTAACTTTAAATTTAATTTATGCTCTACTTGGGGGAGTTGACGATGATTGATATTCACAGGACATGTTCTTCTACGCAAGGTAAATGTTACGTGCGTGGATTTTGTTTCATTGGCTTTAATGCGCCATGTCTTCAACCATAATTGTATTTGCTCCAGGTGGGATTGTAAGTTTATTGATGATGTTGATCTTCATGGGATGCTAAGATTGCTGTGTCGTCTGCGTATGTTGCCACAGTAGTTATTTTTGTGGTGGGCAGATCGGCCGTATACAGAAGGTACAGTACTGGACCCAGTACACTACCTTGCGGAACTCCTGAATATATGGGATTTAATTCCGTATGTTCATCGCCTTGATTTACAATAAAATGTCTATCAGTGAGATACGATTTTAGTAAATGATAGTCCGGATGAGGAAGAAGTTTCTTTAGTTTAACCTGCAAGCCCGTATGCCATACTTTGTCAAAAGCCTGAGATATGTCTAGAAAAGCAGCCGAACAATATCTTTGGCATTTAGGTCAGTGTTTATTTAGTTTACAAGTCTATGCACTTGTTCTATAGTCCCGTGCTTATTATATAGTTTAGCTTCTTTATTTATAATTTCTCGAAAATTTTCGAGATTATCGGTAATAAACTTATAGGTCGGTAGGAGCTCACATCTTCTGGTATTTTTCCTGGTTTAAGAATCATTAATATCTTAGCTACTTTCGAGATACTAGGGAAGTAATTAATTCGTAGCATAGCATTAAATATAAATGTTAATAGTTTTTTCAATTTTAAAGTTAAGTTTAACGTTAATTTTATTTGTCAAAATATAACAATGTTTTTTTTTCTTTCGTTAAAAAAAAACTAATAACAATGACGGTTTGAAATCACGAGAATGAGCAGCTTTATAGGCTTGAGAAGTCACCTTGAATTTTGACGAGGGTCTGAACTCCATGAACGATTTTATAAAATTCAATTGGCACACCATTAGCTTGTTGTATTTTATAAAGTTATTTATGAGTTCAACTGGGGACTGTCTGATAAAATGCATTATCCGCTTTTATTAATCGTATTATTGTTATATTGGTGGATCTGACTTCATAGTCTTCATCTTTTCTAGACACTTTTTACTCGAGGAAATATCGGTTTACACGTACCGCACCCAGTAGGTCGGTAAATAAAAGAGGAAACGAAAAAAATAACACTACCATATGAAGAACTATGAAAAACATCTTAGCTTTGCTATGAGATCGGAGTCAATACCCTTGCTTTTTTAAAAGGCAATCTGCTCGGAGATCTACAATTTAAGATTGAATTGATAGATACAAAACAGAATTAGAATATTTTTTCTATATAATACTGGATCGAAGTTGAAATAAAAATCACAATTCCCTGTTTTGTAATTTAAATGACAATGGCATTAAACTTATAAAAAATCTACTTATGACTCATCATTATTAAATTGAACTTATATTTAAAATTAAACAGACTGTTACTTAATTTTAAAGATCTTTATAACGGCCATTGTACTATTTCTTGTAATATCAAGAGTCTCAAGTGATATCTCACTTATAAATCAAATGCTTTCAGACAAAATTCAAGACACTTTAAAGTATTGTTTTCAAGGATGAATTTATTTAATAAAATTGAATTGATAACTTTCTCTGATTAATTTTCATCGCCAAATAATTATATGAATATATGATCTGGCAATTAAGCAAACATATGGCACGATATGTAACTGAATTCTCTTAAGTTAAGTATTTAATTGATTAGACCGAATCAATAACAGAAAACTATACGCTATTTATTAATATTTTATATGTCTCTAGTAATAAAATAGTACCATAGGTCAAAAATCATATTGCTTTTAATGTATTGTCGATTTAAAAATGATGAATAATAATAATCGATTTTTGCCAGAGTTTATAGACGGCTTTAATTTTTTTATTTGGTATTGTTCCATTGTCAATTAGAAAATAGAATTATCTGTGTGGTAACTAGCTTTATAATATTTTTTTTTTGGCCTGGAACCGGGTAGGGGATACCTGGTCGAGAAGACCCGCAAGAATAAGCGAGTTGGAGTGGTTATGTGGAGGCTGCCTCTGGGCTACCCACTAAACCCCACCCTATCAGCTGATCCAATGACCCTAACTAAGGAGGGTAAGGAGGGTGCCCGTAACCGGTAACACCGTTAAGAGGCACAAGGGCCAGGCAAGGACGTGGCGTCGTTATCACACCACGCAGCTTGCGGTACATGAGTTAATCGCTCGCCGGAGAAAGTCGAGACAATTAGGAGTTAGAGCAGGACGGGGTAGTGTCGGCTGTGTTAGAATAAGGCTACGAAGAGCCGAATGAGTTATTGGCCTAAAATATCGGCCAGCTCGGTAATACATCTATTGTCCGAGAGACGAAGAGTGGAGAAATATCTCGAATAAACCTCGGATATAAAATCGTGAACTTGAGGGACGTCTGTTTCTCTATGAATTTGATTGTTCCTGACGAACCATGGGGCATTGATAATTCTCCTGAGAATTTTGTTTTGAAACACTTGGAGACGTTCCACCTGGCTAGGGGAGACGTATTTTAGATAGACACTGGAGCCGTATAGAATGACTGATCGAACCAGCATCTTGTACAGGAGAGATTTTATAGATAGAGGAAGCCTGCTGACTCTGTTAATAAGCGGGAACAGCAAATTAACAATACCTTGACCTTTATGGAGGGACTTTTGAATGTGGGAGTTCCACCTAAATTTGCGATCGAAGACAAGACCGAGATAGGTGGCTTCTTCTGACCATGGGATTTCGGCGTTCTCGATTTTAAGACGCAAAATGCTCGGTGCAAAACGCTTCTTGTGGAAGAAGATGGCCTGGGTTTTCTGTGGGTTGACCTGCAACCTCCAGAAATGTAACCACTGGACCGTCTCATCGAGTTGTTTTTGGAGTCTGCTTCGGATGTGCGGTGCTACTCTTGAAGAAGCAAAGTAAGCAGTGTCGTCTGCGTAAAAATCAGCCTCAACTTGTGATCTCCTAGGGATATCTGAAAGAAAAATATTAAATAGAGCGGGTGCCAGGGGGGAGCCTTGTGGAACTTCTGCGTCGATGGTTTTCCGACTAGAGAGAATATCTTTAATCTTCACCTGGAACGATCGCCCTGACAGAAATGATTTGATAAGAGCTGTTAGGTCATCAGGTAGACCTAATCGGATGCATTTCGCCACTAAGCCTTCGTGCCAAACCTTGTCAAAGGCTTTGGTTAGGTCCAAGAAGACCGCTCCAAGTCTTCACGTCGGTTAAAAGCACAGTTGATTTTTGCGGCCAGCCGATGGGCCTGATGAACGGCTGAATGTTTAGCGCGGAACCCGAATTGCTCATCTATCATTATAATATATGGCGTCACTTTAGCAAACGTGAATATAACTCATTATTATAACCTATAAATTGCGATTAGTTATTTTAAGTTAAAACAAGAGCAAGATTGCTTACAGACCTTATATTGAATTTAAAGTTTTTACTGTGTTAGCCATTAGCATTTACTTCTTGATGAGATGTTATAGAAGCGTCCCGTTGATAACTTTTCTCTAGTTTGCAACAATTGTAATAAATTGTTTACAATAACAAATATGTTTATTACTAATAAAATAGACATGCAATAATAATATATAGTCAAGTGGCTTCAAGAGTCGTTTCTTACAACATAGTTTTTTTGCTTGCATCTAAAAAAATGAGAGTTTCGCGATAATACTCACAAAGTGCTTGAAAAATGCGACAAAGTTGGACAACACTTGAAATATATATTCATTCATCTTTTTTTATGGAAATAAAGATATAATTTCAACAAAAAAACGTTTATTTTATACAATATTTCGCGGTTTCCATAAATCATATTTTTTATCAAATAAATAATCAAAATGTTTGTTTTATAGTATGACTGTGACCAAACTAATTATGTAGTGTTCCTTTTAAATAAAACATCATAATTTTAATGTTGATATTATTAAAATTCATTAGCAGAAAATTTCATATAATTTTCACATTAAATAAATGTTTTGAATCATTTCAACGTCATCGTTTATCAGACAACTTCTGGACGTCCTTAAAACTGTTAAAACACATTTTATATCGTGTGGTTTTTTAATTTGCATAAATAGCTGATACCATTTTGCATAATAATTCTATCTAAGCTATATATCAATTCAATAGAACATCAACATTCGGATTTTTGTAATGGATTTCATTAGTTAAAAACGTGAAACAATCAATCGAAGTATTGACTACAACAATAAGTGATTTGGCTGGAAAATATACGAAAATTGGTTATTTGAATTGATGTGTATGTAATATCAGGAACAATACGTATTGTTTCTTTGAATTGGTATATTTCTAACTAAATTACATGGAGATTTATAAAATCGATGTTATTCTATAAAGATTTTTTTTGTTTGGTTTATTTGGATTAATTTTTCAAGGCATTGTGGAAATTATATTTAAAATATTGTTCATCCGTGAATACTGTTTTTTGCACATGGTATATAACAGGACAATTGAAGTCCCCGGCCTACCATAGCAAAACTAATTTTTTTGCCAAAATTATAAAATTATTTAACATATTTGCTTTCAAGGATGATCCACTGATTATAGCGACCCTCCCAACTTTTCGATACCATTTTTGTAGTACGATTTGTCCTTATAGGCCTCAGTTTCGGCGATCACTTCTTCATTCGATGAAAATTTCTTCCCAGCGAGCATTCTTTTGAGATCTGAGAACAGGAAATAGTCGCTGGGGGACGCCAGATCTGGAGAATATGGAATATGAGGAAGCAATTCGAAGCCCAATTCATGGATTTTTGTCATCGTTTTCACTGACTTGTGACACGGTGCATTGTCTTGGTGAAGCAATATTTTCTTTTTCTTCAAATGCGGCTGTTTTTCGGCGAACTCGTCCTTCAAATGGTCCAATAACGCTAAGTAATAGACGCTGTTGATGGTCCTTCCATTTTCAAGGTAGTCAATGAAAATTATTACATGCGCATCTCAAAATACAGACGCCGTAACCTTGCCAGCCGACTGTTGCGTTTTTCCACGTACGAGTGAAATGATGGAGCCATGTTTCATCCATTGTCACATATCGACGCAAAAACTCGGGGTTATTACCCTTGATCATCTTCAAACACTGCTCCGAATCATCAAATCGTCGTTGTTTTTGGTCAAAAGTGAGCTCGCGCGGCACCCGAGAGAGCTTTCCTCATACCCAAATATTCGTGAATGATATGATGTACACGTTCAGTTGATATCTTTGTCTGCTATTTCATTCAATTTCAACTTTTTGCTTCAACTGTATTTTTCCCTTCAAAAAGCAATATTTTATCAACACGCGAAATTTCTTTTTATCCATTATTTTCACAATAACAAAAGTTGCTTCACACAAAATGCTATAATTCACAAACTAATGATCCGACAGCTGTCAAATTTATACACGCACCTTTTGAGGCTTAGGGTTAACTAAAAACATATGGATTTACTTCTAGTAGCGCCATCTATGTGTCAGGCCGTGGGCTTTTCAATTGACCCTTTATCCTAACAAATAATAATCAGGAGTAACAATGCCTAACGAATTCGGTGCAGTAGAACTTTGTAGATATTTTTTCGGTATTTTAAAAATTGATGTATTTTTTAATTCAGTGCATTTAAAATGTTCTTTGTCACTAAACATTGTTTTATACATGTGGAATAGAACGTAACAACCGGTAATTAAAAGGAACAACGTTTGGCCAATATCATGGGGGCGATTATTTGTGTTGTAAAACAAATTTATTAGCTAAACATTCGTTTCTAATATAAGTTTTCTTTTCTTTTTCAGATATAAGACTTCAACTAAACGAACAATTAAGATGTTTGGATGTGCGTATGGAAGCTCAGGTTGCTCTGCTGACCGAGTTGCAGGATTTTTTTCGCAGGCGAGGCGAATTGGAATTGGATTATTCCAAAAATTTGGACAAGCTAGCGAAAAGCCTCCAATTGCGACATAAGGAACAGAAACAAAAGTTAGTCGATACTCAGGTTTATTTATCCTGTTTATTTCGAGTCGGGTTTACGTAAAAGTCAATGCACACATATTTTTAGATTTAATATTTTATGAGGGTTTTAGGTAGTGTGAAGTCGTAAAACGGTTTGTACGAATGAGTGTGGGTTCATTCATATTTTCTAGTTAGGGCGCGTATACTTGAAGAACAAATCATAATTATAATTAAAAAATAAATGTATAATAAATTTATTTTACGTGTATAAAAACATTAGTTGATAGAAATGTACAATTTAAAAAGGACAATTACTTCTCGAGACGTTTAATTATTATGCAAACCCTTACAATATATTAATTCACACTTCGCACATTTACTAATTTCCTTTTATTTTCGTTATCGTATATAATTTTACGTTAATTATTAATAGTTCGAATATTTGTGTTCATTTTTACGTCAGTTCAACAGTATACAAATTATCATATGTGCATTAAATGTTTATAATCAGAATGGTGGAAATATCCTTAATCAGAATGACGAATTGCTTTTCAATGTAACTACAGTCTCCATAACGACTATCAATAAAGCACTGATAAAAGTACAACTCACAATTTGTTATATTAGTAAATAAAGGATATTACACAATATTAATAAAAACATACACAGATATATTATCTAGTATCTATCTATCTAGATATATAATTCTAGATTTAAAAAAATGGGTTTTCCAAAAAATGTTTAACTTTTTAAAGAAAATTACATAATTTTGTGATTCTAAATAATAATTATCATTAAAACTGCCTTTTAAAATTACACAGCAATTGCAACGCTAATGTTTTGTCATTATTGTAGCATATAAAAATGTGTTTTTCTTTTCGGATATTGTAGAAGAGAACAATGGCCTTTGTTTTCAAGTTACACATGCTGGCAACAGTTGGTGTCTCAAACCAAGAATTTGAGCAGGGACCATGTAGCTTTATCTGAAGTGTATTCGACGCATTTAGTGTCAAGATTGGCCCAAGTAATGGAAGATGTTCAACGAATATACAAAAGAGTAAGTCCACACGTTGATTGACAAGAAAATAAAGCTTTACGAAACTATTTCTCCGCCTCGCAGTGTAGGGAAATAGGTTATGAAACACACGAGGAGATATTAAGAGTTTTACACGAACTTCACACAACAATGAAAACATATCACAGCTACCAAGCTGAATTGCGACAAACCGAAGCCAAACTTAGAGCCGCTGAAATACAAAGGAGCAAACTGGAAGCGTCTTTGTCGCAAGATAAACTTGAACGTTCCAAAAAATACAAGCTCATGGAAAAAGAAGTAGCTAAAGTAAAATCCCGTTATGATGTTTTTTATTTGATATTATTTACATCGTATATTCATTTTTAGAGACGAAATAAATATAATGATGCTAAGTTGAAAGCTCTCAAAGCTCGCAATGAATATATATTGTGTTTAGAGGCATCGAACACGACAATCCATAAATATTTTGTTGACGATTTATCAGATCTCATTGACGTGAGTAATAGACAATTGTGTGTTTTTAATTTCTTAGAATGGAACATTTCTTTCAGTGCATGGACTTTGGTTTTCATAATTGTATTTCTCGTGCATTGCTGATGCACGTAACTGCTGAGGAAGGTAGACAAAAGTCCGTGCAGAATGGTTTAGACACATTATCAGCTTGTATAAATTCGTTGGATTCTCGTTTAGATAAGCAAAGATTCCTGGAATATAATCATAGCGCATTTATGATTCCTAAAAAATTGGAATTCCAAGGACAAAAGACGGACGAAGTGAGACGAATTTATTATAAACTTTATTGTATCCCACTGTAATTGTTATTTTAGCCTGCTGAACCGGAAATACAAAATTTGCTACATCGCGAGATGGAAAGTCGATTAACACAACTACAACAACGAGTGACATCACTTAGAACTGAATCTGAAGAAGTTTGGAAAACATTGGAAACTGCTGAAACTACACTACTGGACATGCTGAGTGCTAAAGACTATGATTGTAGCGGATATTTTGGTGAAAACGCCCAGTTATTGAGCAAACCACCGGAATCAGTTTCGATGAAAGCAAGATCAGACAGACAAGAAACCGAAGACTTCTATTTAACCGTAAGTTCCGATCTAAACAAATATCAATCACTGTATAAACTGTTGAATGGCACTAATCGATTGTAAACATCTAATCCATTTTACGTGCAAAATAATTTGAACGTTGTTTATTTCAGAAATTCCGTGAATATTTACTTGGTTCATCGAAAATAGCACGATTAGATGCAAAACAAGAATATCTCCGTCAATCTTTAGTAGCCGAAGCTCCCGAACTATGTCAAACCATACGGCCAGTCGCTAAAACTCCTAAACGAAAGCGTATAGGGCGACTACAACTGAGCGGACAACCAAAACTATTCGGAGGCTCTTTAGAAGAATATCAAGAAGCAACGAATCAAGAAATTCCTTTGATCCTCAGGTCTTGCATTAGAGTCATTAACCTTTACGGTGAGTGTTCGTTTTAAACCGTGTCATCAAAATTTCAACAAGATTTCAGTTTTTAATGCTTACCTTGAGTTTCCTTTATGGTTACTTATAAACTAACAACTTTTTTTTATACTTACTAGGTTTACATCATCAAGGAATATTTAGAGTATCGGGCTCTCAAGTGGAAATAAACAATTTTAAAGAATGGTTTGAGAGGGGTGAAGATCCTCTGGCAGACATGACTGACGCATCTGACATAAACAGTGTTGCTGGCGTTTTTAAATTATATCTTCGAGAACTCCGAGAACCGCTATTCCCTATCATTTATTTCGAACAATTCATGGAGCTCGCACGTAAGTTTTCCTTGCCCTCATCCTAATTTATAATGAGAATAACTGTGCTCATTTTTAGAATTAGAAAATAAAAAGGAGTTTATATCGAAGATGCGTGAAGTAATCAAAAGTTTGCCGAGACCTGTTATGATTGTATTGCGATATCTTTTCGCTTTCTTAAATCATCTTTCGGAATTCGCCGATGAAAACATGATGGATCCATATAATTTGGCCATTTGTTTTGGTCCTACTTTGGTACCAGTGCCAGATGATAAAGATCAAGTTCAGTACCAGAATCAAGTTAATGAACTGATTAAGAATATCATTATGTTCCACGATGAGATTTTCCCTAATGATGGTGGTCCTGTGTATGAAAAATATATTTCTCCTAATACAGATGATCAGTAAGTTATTTAAACACCTTAAAATAATAAAATATCTTCTCAATCTTATATATTAGACACATATATTTCTTAGTTTATTATTACACTAGCGACCCGCCCCGGCTTCGCACGGGTGCAGTGCTGATACTAAATTAAATACACTACAGAAAAAATATGAAGGTTGTATATAAAAACATAGCGGCCCGCTCCGACTTTGCACGGGCATAAAATATATATGCCTATGTCACTCAATGAAAACATGATTAAAATCGATCCAGTATTTTTGGTTCATTCATTACTGCCCTTGGCCTGCACGCATTAAATTTGGAGTAAAACAATTCCTCTTCCCCTATACTTACTATGAAGATTTCCTGCTATCTTTGGAATATCTAAATTCATACAATTTTTATTACATTACACATTTTTAAACGCAAATTTTAAATTTGTAATATCTCCGAAAATATTTGTTTAATTTACATGCTGTAAGGAACCATATTGATCTATATTAATTGCACACTGTATTTAAGGTACTTAATTCGATAAGGATTAATGCCGTATTGCTTAAAATAGCTTCGTAAATAAGCCATTTTCTCACGTAAAAAGTAAACAATAAAAATGGTTAATGTGGGTTATCCCTAAAAGATAAACATATACCATCGCGGACTTTTTTGTAGACCTTTTTATGGTGTACAATACTGTAGTACATTAATTTGATCTAACTCGTAGGGTTAGGCAGCGTTTTTGCTAATTGCTAAATAAGCCTAAAAAAATAGATTAATTTACGACATCACGTTAGAAACCTCTAAAATTAGCAATGTTGCCTTAGTATATTATGCATGTATTATATATATAAACCTTCCTCTTGAATCACTCTATCTATTGAAAAAAACCGCATCAAAATCCGTTGCGTAGTTTTAAAGATTTAAGCGCACATAGGGATATAGGGACAGAAAAGGCGACTTTGTTTTATACTATGTAGTGATAATGAAAAAATATTTTCTTCTTTCTAAACTTCTACTATTTCTATTTCGGATCATAAGTCTTACGACCCATGAAGACAATAAAAAAACGCCCAGTTAGAGATATTAAAGCAAATCTTTGTTAAATTGTAATACTACAAACAAAATATACTTTCTAACTGTCTCTACAGCCAAAACAGTAAAATAAATCTTCAATGCTTACAAATAATTATTTCTGTCACAAGAACAAAAATAACTTGATGTAAAAATATTGTTAAGCCAAGTTAAATAAATGTAAATTAGAAATATTTTAAATATTACATTTTTTTCCAGGGAAGTAGGGGATTCTCCCTCAGATCAAACTCAAGACGACATTGATTCAGAAATTTGTCCATCAGAAGATGGTAAGGCATTACTTTTAAACGAGAAACATAGACATATATTCAATTCTGTGTTAGATTCAGAAAATATTGAAGCGACAGCGCAATTTGACTTCATTGCCAGGTCAAATAGAGAGTTATCGCTAAAACGAGGTGATACAGTAACGCTTTTTTCACAAGTATCGAATGATTGGTGGCGAGGAGCAGTTAATGGTCAAGAAGGCCTTGTTCCTGATAAATATATATCTTTAAAGATTAAGTGAGTACTATTTATAATTGGGGCTTGAACATGAATTTTACTATGACTGACAAATTAATAAAATTTTCTTAATGGCTTTTACATAATAATTTTCTACTAAATTTAGTTGACAAAATATTATAGATGACAGTGAGTGTATCAATAGAAATGTTCATTTAAATGGATTGTATGTAAAAATCAAAATGCTTTACAGGGATGATGAACGTGACAGGGATAAGGCGAATAATTTAAAAGGAAGTTCTTCCGAAGAGTCAGTTCGTCGCCGTACTTCTAGCTCCAACGATTCAGAAATAATATGCGAGTCAAATAATGTCGTTCCACCTACCGGGGGGGCTATTTGGCCCAGCACTGAGGTACTAGAGACAACTGTTTAGTATATATTTGTGACGTAAAGAAATGTGTGACGTGACATTTGGCTGTGTTCCGTAATGATATCGCACAACGCGTTTTTGATGTCGTTAGTGTCCAGCGACACTTCGCTTAGAGACTGGTTGGCTAATATTGCATGCCCAATATTATATTGTCTATTTTAAAAGTTAGATATGCATGGTGCATGTGTTTTTTTTTTGTTAATTTTTGTGTCGTCGTTTTCATGTGATATAGTAAATCGTTTAGTTGAATATCTGAACTGTTTCAAAAGTACTACTACTAAACGTTTTATTATATTGAATTGAATGTCTAATTGTAGCTTATTTATTTAGACCTGAATAAAAGATATTTTCTATTTTATCTAAGTTATGAATAAAAACGTATAAATTTTTCATTATTTAAGTTACAGCTTATCTAGTAATATGTTATTATTTTTGGAATAACTGAACCAAGTAAGTTTAAGCATATATTTTATATGACAAAATTAAATCGTTAATAAAAAAATATATTTATTGTTACTTGCCTATTCAAAATTGGCCTTAGTTTTAAGTGCCCAAATGCATGAGAAGCTTTCATTGAAACAAAAAAAAAATAGTGCAATAGTGTCGCTTTTGTTTTTTTTTTAGTGTAAGAGTGTAGAAGTATTTTTACATATTATTTTTTGTTGATTTCCTAGAAATAATTAAACAGCCTCAGGTCATCATTACATAAAAGGTGAGCATATGAAAAGAAATAATCATTTTGCATGTTTAAACCCCATACTTCAGCTTATATCATGTTAACCATGTTAAACTCATCATCTGTCTGGCGTCATGATCTTTGTTTGTTTAAGCATAGTTCAATAACTTTCATTTATTACTTCTACTTGGAATTTATATCAAATATGTTGTTACACATTTTATGTGAACTTATTGGATTATCCATACAATTATGGTGTTGAGATTTTAACCATTTATAAATTCGGAATTAAGTAGCCTCCCATGTATTAATTAATCATAACGTTACCTTTTCAGTAATTATTGCAATCATTTTACACGGTGTAGCTTTTATTATAAAACTTATATATTTGCTTCAAGGGAAAAAAAAGTAGATCATTCATAACTGTTTTGCTAACATTATTTCCTATTATTAAGTTTCCAGGCATTCCATAATTTATTTTTAAAATAAACAGTTGAAATTCTAGATTTTACATAAAATATTCGGGTTTAATATGATTATCATTTTATTGTCACAAATATATGTTTTGACAAATATATTCTAGATTATCTACCATTTATAACACAGTTTTTTGGATAATCCAATATAGCAATAAATGTTTACTGTTTAGTAAATTTATTTAATTGATATTGTCATTATGTCTATGTTGAAATACTTAATATTTGCACAAATAACTTTTTCTATCAACAAAAAATATTTTATATATTTATTTATATAATGAGGCTTCTAAAGGTAAGAACACATTGCACTGCATGATCTGTTTAAACATCGTAACTTTCAATTAAATTGGCTCTTACATTCATTTTAGCATATGTTTGCACGTGATAGTAAGATACCAAAAATCTTATATATAGAAACTGATGAGCTTTGATGACCAAATATTTTGTTTTCAGCATAACCCTGTTGAAGAAGTGTTGGTAACAAAGGAAGAAATAGGCATGGCTATTCAAAAAGTTCTTAAAAAAGATTTAGCTGTGAATAAAAGCGTCAACAGCAACACAACCGAACCAGAAACCGATAAACCCAGTGAAGAATCTCAAACGACAAGAAGAGAGAAAAACGAAATTGATGAATCAAACGTAAATTTTTCTCAAAGTCGAGATTTGTGGCAACGACGAGCAAACATTGAAGCCGCGTCATCGCCCTTAATTAAAGCACAAAGACTCTCTGAACCCTTTGTTCACAGGCAAAGCCATACACCAGATCTTGTGATGGATTTACCTCTGGCTAGTTCAGTTTCTGTGTTTTCGAATTTATGTCTTACTAACTCGCCAGAAGATACAACCAATAACACAGAAAAGCCGACACAAGAAGTGGAGAGCCCTGAAATGACCACAGCTGCTGAAACTTTTGCAAAACAAAATCAGTGTACATTGAAAAAAAATACAAAAATTCAAATAGAAGGTAGCGAGTTTATGACCATTACGAGTCCAGTGCCAAATAGAAAATATGCAACAATTGGTGCAGCAACATCAACTTCTACATTCAAACCTCCAACCAAGATAAAACCTATGGTGCTCAAGAAACCTGTATTTTCAGTACCTCTTCGATCCTTGTCTATAGAAATGGTTTGTAGTAAAGATTCGGAGCTTCCGCCATAAGGACTTCTTGCTCACTTTTCATACCGAAATTTGAGATTGATATTTTTTATAAAGCTGTTTACTCAGAAGTCATACGCCATGTATTTTTAAAGTTTTAGCAATGTGTATTTTGCATATTCTTGTGTATTCATCTTTAAATGTTATTTTATAGTACGATCCACCAACTTTCCCCCAAATTTAAGGTGCAATGTTAATTGTGCAGCTTAGATCTGGCAAATGTATAGTTGAAAGGTATAAAGGTAAAATACAAGGAGATTATTTTGCCTATTTATTAATTTTTAACCTATATAAAATTTAATAAATAGACTAATGTAAGATATATATTTTTACGGTAATCGTTGATGTACTCACAGTTATTTTTATACAAGTACAGTATTGAGCAAAATAATAAACAATATGTTGTTTTTGATCTGATGTATTAATGTGATACTGAGGTGAGACGGTGTAAACGTTAAATTAAACATAACTAATTCAGGTATTCATTTTAATGAATATAAAATCCCAGAGGAACTTAACTGTCAGATTTCAAAACGCTTTAACATAAACTGGTACCTGTTATGAATATATATAAGCAAATCTGAATGACTCTCAGTGACCAATTTTATTGATAGAAAAAAAAATATCAAAACGATTACGAAAACTTTCTCTTGCTATTACCATATTAAAAGTTTCTTACCTCAACAAGTCAAGTGATTGCTTAAATGAGATTATTTTCTAATTTTGTTTTGCTTAGTACTGTATAAAGATAACATTCGTTCCTGTATGTATAATGACCTGTAGCCAAGCAGTATGTCCAATAACATATAGACCTATATTTGACAAAATTGTCAGGAGCTGATAAGACTGGAGTAGTTTGTAGCGAATGTAGCAACAAAAAATATTGATGCAATTTGTAACAGCTCAAAGAAATCATGTTGATTTGTTTCCGAGTTTCAGGTTATTTTTTTTAGTTACACAGTATTTATTATAAAGTGGCATTTTTTAAGTTTTTGACTGTTGAATGAGATTTGTGGCCTATTAAGTAATAAGCCACTGTAAATATTTTGTGTTGTGTAATGTATACACTATATTTTTTATATTGAGTCGTTTTAATAAGAATCTATAGCTTTGTATCAACTTATTTTTATTATCATTTTATTACTTTGGCCAATCGTATATATATACAGAAGGACGCAACAGTTAATTAAACGAAACTTGTATTGATAATTACAGTATTCACTATATCAGACCAAAATTTATGTATGGCCTATAATGTGATTTTTTTTTCTTACAGAAATACCATATACCATACTCTCAATTTATAATATCTATAACTATTTGTGTAACATGCAAATGGATTTATAATAAATCCACTTCTGCAATTTATTTTGTGTTTTATTTACCTCTAATACCTATAAAATATAAAAACTTTGTGAACTAGAATCTAAATGGAAAAACAGATATACACTAGGGCCAGACAGTACTAATACAGTAAGTAGATATACTAATTATAGATATAATAATTATAAAACTAAGATGGCTATTAGAGAGCAGTGGTTTTTAAATAAACATTTATAAAACATATTTTTCTTGCAAACGTAACTTTGGGGTTCACTTGGCTGGGGAGATCTTTTTATAATATAGTGAATAGAGTGTACTTGGAAAATGTTGAAACCAGGCTTTACACGAATCAGTTGCTTTCCTTGCATTTTAATACTTCATGATTTATAAATAAATGGAAGTTTCCCCAAAGTAAAATGGAATAAAACTCACCGAAGTTTTCTGATTAAAGCAATGGGTGCAATGCAATGCAAAAAAATTACGGATTTTACCTGCAAACTTCCCGTCGCATTCATCAAAATTTTAAAATACTAATTTATATAATTACATGAATAAAAAATTGCAGTGTTTTCTAATCTTAAAAGATATGTTAATTTTATAACCATAGTTGTGCAATACTTGTTTAAAACAATGACTGATAAAATTAAGTCTATTGTACTATTTGTGTATTCTAGATTATATTATTGTTTTATAAATATAAATTCAAATTACTTGATTATATACTAATACAATTTTGATGCTTTTTGTGGTATAACTTAACATGTAATACTAAAACGTAAATATTTAAATATTTTCATTTGTATTATGATAAGTTCTCTTTTACACATGAGAAAATAAAAACACTTAGAATTTACAAGGTTTCATTTCACTTATACTTCATTGGTTTCACATATTATATTACTCAGATTTTATTACTGATACTGTTAGTTAATATAACTATTTTACGAATCTATTTGATCAGATCGGTGTATGTTTTGTGTAAAATATGTCTCAAAGTCAATTTAATGAAAGAACCAGACTGTTAGGTGCACAACAGGACCAATCAATATACGAACATAATTTATTAAGAGATAGAAAAAGAAGAGTGAAACAATTCCAGTGTTGTTTATGTACAATTATTATGTGAGTAAAAACAACTGTATTATCCTTGAGCAACTGGAGAAACGTCTTATTAATTTCAGAATTTTTGTTTTAACCATTCTTATAATAACTATATCTTACTTTAACAATTTGGCTCCGAAAGATTCAAACAATACCCAATCCAACAATGAATCTTCATCAAATAATTTACCCGCTGACACATTTATAAAATTGCATCAAGTATTATCATGGCCTAGAACAGATAAAATTGACCCAGTAAGTTATAAAGATTATAATGAGTTAAATAAAGCTATAACAGAAGGTAGAAAAGCCTTAAATAGCAAATATGAATCTGAAAAATACAACAGCCCATTAAAGTTAAATAGTCCAAGTTATAAACATCAAAAAGTGATGGCTACTAGTGAAAAGGCCAGAAGTATATCACAAAAAGCTTTTGAAGGAGAAGGAGCTACAAAGTATTTTTACAGGTAATAATAAACACTAGATCAACATCATCAATATTATAAAGAAATATTTTAGAAATTGGAACAAATACACACCAGTAGGTAAAATTTGCTTTACCAACATTACAGATTCAGTACTAACGGACTTATGCTATGATGCAATACCGTGCAATTTTTCTTATAAATACAGATCTTACAATGGTTCATGTAATAATGTTAATCACCCTAACAGCTACGGAGTTGCTTATAGGCCATTTAGGCGAGCTTTACCACCAGATTATGCTGACGGTAATTATTCTATTTTTAATTTAAACTCATATTTGTTTTAGTGTTTTTTGGGTATTCGGAGAAACGTTGAATTATTTGATAAAAACGTCAACCCTACAACGAATCTGTTATGTGAATTAAAAGCCGGAAAAACACTTCAACATATTCCTTCGGCATTCGCGAAAGTCTAATAGTATATAGTTAACATCAAGTTTGCTTTAGGTATAAGTAAACCTAGAGTGTCTACATTTGGCGATAATCTACCGTCTGCCCGTAGAGTCAGTGTAGAAATACATCGACCTTATTACAGAGACGACTCCAAGTTTTCAGTTATGTTAGCGGTTTGGGGTCAATTTCTCGACCATGACGTTACTGCTACAGCACTTAGTCAAAAACAGAATGGTGAAAGCATATCCTGCTGTAACTCTAATGATACCTTACCTTCCGAATGTTTTCCTGTTTACTTGGATATCAATGATTATTTTCAAAAATTTAATATATCCTGCATGGAGTTTGTTAGATCTGCCCCAGCACCAACATGTTGTTTAGGTATCTAGGAATAACTAAATTTATGTATATTTTTAAATTATGGATTTATGTATTTGAAACAGGACCAAGAGAACAGATGAATCAAGTTACTGCTTTCATAGATGGTTCTGTAGTATATGGAGCTGATGAAAATACAGTAAAATCATTAAGAACCATGGAAAAAGGTTTGCTGAAAATGTTTATTACTAGTGATAACAGATCATTACTTCCAGCATCTTATGATATGACTGATGGTTGTAACCGGGAGGAGCAAAAAAATAAAGGAAGATATTGCTTTTTGTCTGGTAAGATTATTAGAGTAATATCCCCAAATAAAACTAAAAAAGCATTTCAGGTGATAAACGAGCAAATGAAAATCTTCATTTAACAAGCATGCACTTGATATGGGCAAGACAACACAATTTAATAGCAAAAAATCTTGCTCAATTAAATCCCCACTGGAATGATGAAACAATTTTTCAAGAATCTAGACGTATTTTGTCAGCTCAAATGCAACATATTACGTATAATGAATTTCTACCGATTCTATTGGGTATATATTTCATTATCCTTAAATAAATGTCAGTCAGGCATCTTATTTTTGTAGGTAAACATGTGATGGAAAAATATGAGCTATCACCGAAGCAGCAAGGTTATTTTTACAAATATAACCCAACTATTGACCCTAGCGTTGCAAATGTTTTCGCAGCATCAGCTTTCCGTTTTGCCCATTCATTAATACCAACTCTAATTAAAATACTAGCTAATCACTCGAATAGTACTGAATATATCCAGATGCATAAAATGCTTTTCGATCCTTTTAAACTATACGATAATGGCGAATTAAATAAAGCTTTAAACGGGGCAATGAATACTCATGTTGAAGCAAGCGATGCTTATTTTTCCAAGGAAATAAAATTTCATTTATTTGAAGATTTTTCCAGTACTAATAAACAAAGCCACCAGTGTGGATTAGATTTGGTATCGTTAAACATACAGAGAGGTAGGGACCATGGTCTTCCAGGATACATATTCTGGAGGCAACATTGCGGTCTGGGTGAAACCATAACATTTGAGGATCTTCAACCAGTTATGGGCGTGTCCGTTCTCAATAACATTAAGACTGTATATAGGTGAGCTTATTATAATCGATAATCAAACCATTTTCAAGAAGTATGTATTTTAGAGACGTAAAAGACATAGACTTATATACAGGTGCTCTAAGTGAAAAACCAATTAATGGAACAGTTTTAGGGCCGACACTGACTTGTCTTATATTAGATCAGTTTATCAGGATTAAAATTGGTGATCGCTTTTGGTATGAAAATCCTGAACAGTTACATGGATTTTCTATAGATCAATTAAATGAAATTCGTAAAACATCATTAGCTGGAATAATTTGTGACAACACAGATAATTTATCGATAATTGCACCTTTTGTTATGTTAGCTGATGGAAAAAGTAATATAAAAAAGCCATGCGCGGATATTTTAAAAACAAATCTGTTATATTGGAAAGAAAACATATATTACATAAATATGCCAAAACAACCTTTTTATGAAAAACCTGCTAATTAATATTATAGTTTAAACATAAGTAAGGTAAATGTTTTTTTATGTTAATGTTTAATGTTCAATGTGTATGTTAGCAACCAAACTAATTTTTATGCCTTTGCTGATAGAAATAATAAAATAATGTTAACTATAATAAAAATTATTATAATCATATTTGTTTTGTTTAGTTTAAATTGACAATTTTTATTCCTATTATGTATATACATATTGATATATTATATACATTTATAATTAATTTACAATAAAATAAGATTTATAAAAGAGAAACAAATCTCCTAAAATCCTTTGAATATTTAAAAATGAAACTAGGGATTTATTTTTTCCCCCAAATTTGAAAATTGAAACTTAAACTAAATGTTAAATTGCTATAACATACAACTGTAAGTATTAAATATGTATATAAAATAAAGAGAGTATTAAATATTTGTTTATTTAATGCAAGTATACGGCTCTCAACAATTATGTTTTTTTAATTTTTCTATTGGCAATAGAATAGTCAGTTCAGCCATCTTATATCAATAAAATCAGTGTTGTGTTTTTACGTACAACAAACAACTCTGGGGGTAAAACAATGTACTGTAAATTATTTAATAGAAAAATAAATTATGTTAAAAAAGTATAAATTGTCATGTTTAACATGTAAGTTATATTTTCAAAAAATTCAAAGATATGGCCAGTTTAAAAGTGTAGTGTGGTGACTGATACTGTTTTGTTTATTTTTAAACATAGACAAAAAGTCGTTTTGAAAGTATAGTTACTGTTAACGATATAATATATATTATGTATTATAATCTTAAATATGTATTGCCTTTAACAAGATTTTATTCCGATGATCAATCAAATATATCTTTCTAATATATACGCCTACAGTCTAAGATCACCTACCTACTTAAATAAGTGGGATTAGGTTAGGTGTATAATCAACTAAATTTTTTATTGGTATGGTAATATTAAACGTAATTTTCCAGCTCGTCATTAAAAAGGAAAAGCCAAACATTGTTAAATATGGAAAACTTTGATAATGTTTTGTTAAATGCATCAGAATTTATTAAAGGTAAGTGCAACATATATTTTTAAAGCTATTGTTTATTATATAAATTGCTTTTTTATCACATTGGGAAGAAATGAAAAAATAAAATAAATACTTATAATTCATTGTTCTTAATGTACATTTTATAATTTAAATTAGGCATAAAATGCTTTGCTTATATTCTATTTTTAATGTTTCATATTTTTTGTGTAGAACATTGATTTATTTGTAGTATTAATTTATTTAACTTTTAGGGCGTTTATTTTTTGTTTCTGTAAATACAAGTATAAAACCAAAGTCTACTCCATCAGTGCATTATTTTTCAATAGATAATGAGCTCAGTTATGACAGTTTTTACTTGGATTTTGGCCCTCTCAATTTGGCAATGCTCTATCATTATTGTGTGAAATTAAGAAGGAAATTGAATAGTCCAGCCTTTTCAAACAAAAAAATTGTTCATTGTACTGGATCAGATGTACATAAAAGAGTCAATGCTGCCTTCTTAATTGGGGCATATTCTGTATGTTTTTTACAATTTTTATAAAAATATATATAGCATATAACAATAAATTTTTTTATAGATAATATATCTGGAGTATCAACCAGAAAAAGCTTATGAAGTATTAAATCATGATTCTACAAGTGATTATTTAAAATTTCGTGATGCTTCCATTGGTGAACCGTTCACTCTTTCACTCCTGGACTGTCTAAGAGCCATTAAAAAAGCTTGTGTTTATGGTTTTTTTAATTTTGATAATTTTGATTTCCTTGAATATGAACACTATGAAAGAGTTGAAAATGGTGATTTCAATTGGATAGTTCCTAACAAATTTATAGCTTTCTGTGGTCCACAGAATAAATCTAAAGTGTCAATTTATGGCTATCCAGTACATTCACCAGAAACATACTTTCCATATTTTAGAAGGCACAAAATCAGTACTATAATACGTTTGAATAAAAAAGCTTATGATTCGAATAAATTTATACAAGCAGGGTTTGATCACAAAGATTTGTATTTTGTGGATGGTGGAACTCCTAATGATAGGATATTACAAAGCTTTATAACTATATGTGAGAATGCTAAAGGTGCTATTGCAGTACACTGTAAAGGTAAATATATTTTAAAGATATTTCAGGAATATGTTTCAAATGTCTTCTTTATATATAGCTGGGCTGGGAAGAACAGGATCTTTAATAGCCTGCTACATAATGAAGCACTGGAAATTTACAGCTGAAGAAGCGATTGCTTGGATTAGAATATGTAGGCCCGGTTCAATAATAGGACATCAACAAAGCTGGTTAGAGGTGTAAGTACATATTATATGAAAGTATATTATTGTGCATTGTTGATGATTCAATTATGGTAATTTTTTTAAATCTCAGGAATAAACACACAAAAAGCACGACACCAAAATAATTCTGTGCTCGTAAAATAATAAGTTAAATTTCATCAAAATGCAGCATGAACATCACATAATAATAACCCGACTACATTTCTACAATTTCTACAATAAAGATCAAATTATTATTGCTTATTAAACTAGAGTGGCAAAAGTCGAGCCTAAGAAAAAATAAGTTATACAAAATCGCAATTCAAAGACTTAACACAAACACTACTTCATTCTACAGAGATGTCCATCTTATTAAATTAAAATGATCACATAGTTTACGCATCTAGTGTTATCAATTATTTGCACATATAGGCCAAAGTTAAAAAAGCTATGCCTTAGGTTTTTGTTAATTCTTTCGAGAATTTTGTCGGGGCAGAAATATCGCTGGGATCCAGAATCTCCCAAATCGTACCCTTCGAATTATATAACTTTTTAGTCAGAGTTCAGAACTTTTTTTTGCTTTTATAGGAAACAAAATCAGATGTGGGAAGCAGGTGATTTATATAGGAAGAAACACAACATTTCGTCTCCACCGAAGTTCTCACAAGGGATTTATAGTCTTTCAGAATTGAAGAAGAAAAAAAGTCAAGATAATGTAACTGGTATTATGCAGAAGGTAGACTGTATGGAAATAAATGATCCTCAGGACTCTCCCGATTTTGAAGAAAGTAAGGAAACGCAGGGTGATAAACTTAATGAAATCAAAGCACAGCGTTCCAAAGTGAAGACTAATTGTCCTGGAATGTAAGTAATCAAAATTTATTATATTTTTACATTTATGTCTAAAGTATTTAATAGATTAAATGTGATACTCCTTTATTTTCATTCTGAAAGTTATACCAGGATGACAAGTTTCAATTTATATGCATAATTTAAAAATTATTCGAAGGTGGTAGAATTATCATATCATTGATTGTCTTTTGTCTGATTTTAAATCAGCCTTTTGGCCATTATTATTTTATAAATCTGTTCTATTACACATGATAATATGCATATACTGAATTCTGTTTTAGTGTTTTTTTTATATGAAATTTTACGACAGCATAATATCATTTATTGACTGATATTTTATACCTGTCCATAAATCTATCTAGTTATTACAAAATAAAAATATTAATATTTATTGCGACTCAATCAGTGGGTAGCCACAAAACTAATTTTGAGGACGTTACTGTTTTGATGGTTTTTTTTTTCCGAAATGTTGTTAATTTTTTAAAACGGTATTTAAAATAGATAAAACAACACATGTAAATATTTTGAATGCTGTACTGAACCCTTTATAGATATATTTCCTGTTGTATGTTTTAAGTTACTATTGGATTATGAAATAATATTTATTGATGTAATACTATTGTCCAATTTGTCTCATCGTCGTATCTCTATTGCCTAATTATAATACTATATGTCACTGAAAAATTCTTGAAATTTATTAATTTTCAAATGCTATATTAAAAGGAATGTTATTTTCAATAGAATTATAATGAAGTATATCATTTTTATTTCTTATACTGTATTAATTTGATATTAAAACGTAACAATGCCGTTTACTAGGACTGAAAAAGAAAAACTCAGGCGCGTCCATGTGACAACAACCACAACAACAACCAACAACCAGACGATATTGAGAAGCGGCAAAGTTGTCAATACAGCTACCAGAATAACAGGATCAACTAGTAGCCGTGTAATGACCAAAAGGTTGGTTTAGACAGACATTTTTGCTTAAGTCAGACAAAGTTTGGCATGGCTAGCAAAAAATTTTATTATGTTGTTGTTGCGTCTTTTTTTTGCATGATTTGGCCTACATTATTTTTAAATATTTAGCAATTATTGCTAAAAATATATAGCAGGACTTATTCGATGTAGCCATTTTGGTAATAGGTTTCAGATATTTTCTGTTAATTTATTTTAAACATTCACAATTTTATAACATTTGTTATTTTCTTTATATCTTTTGTTTGTTTTAAATGCGTCTTTTTAACATTTACTAATTCTGAATTTTTAATTATTGGTAGTATATCGATGACATCAAAGTTACATAATCGTAAAATAAAAATGTAGCAGACTTTATTTTATTCTATATCTGAAGTATATTTATGGAGTAATATTATTTAAAAGTATGTTGAAAAAGAAAAACAACAATAAATTAATTGCTAGTTGCTCTGTTATAGTTACATAGCCGGACTGTGTAAAAACGAAATGTTTTAGACATAGGACTTTTTACAACAAATATATTATAAATAAATATAATAAAATTTACCTACTAAAAATAGTATTAATTATCTCCTAATTAGGGCTTTTTTATTTTATTGTTCTTTCCAGTGACATAAGTATTATTTATGAGAAATTAGAAAGCAAGCAGAAGACGTGCAAATTTGATAATACACCTTAATATTTAGTATCAATTTGTGGTTTGAAATTGTGAATGTTAGTATATATTAAGTTTAGACAACAAATTGCTAGTAATAATATTGAATTTTTTAACATAGAAGCTTAGGGATTATTTGGTTTTATATCGCTAAATATATTGTTCGTTATTTTTATAATCACTCATATATTTCGATGCACATTTTTATTTATATATTTTTATATACAAGATGCTGTTGTTATAGCATTTGTTGAAAATTATTTTTAGAAAAATGGATATGGTTTTTTTTTACTTTGAATTTAGCATGTTAACAATCGTAGCTTAATTTAGATGCTTGTTGTTATATTGATTGTACACAATGAAAAAAGTTGCACGAGTAGCTTTGTTTTCTGGATTTTTGCCAGTTTTTCTGCAAATACGTTTGTCAACAGAATCGAAGTTAAAGAAACCCCAACGAGGAAATTGGCCACGACTCGAAAATGGACGGCGCCTATTCTTTCAGCCAATGACAAAATGCAACTAAGCGAAAAACGGCCTATGAAAACGAGTATTAATCGGCAAAATGGACTTACGTTTAAAAACGGGCACAGTTTGAAAGTTGAAGAGAAACCGGGTGTTAAACGTACCAAAAGGGCTTTAGTATTAGAAAAAGATAAATCCGCTAGTCCTAGATCTGTAAAAGTGCTACGACGGTCCCACGTACTAGCTTTAAGTTTCAAAGATGAGACTTGCAACAAGTCATCAGATAAATTATGTCTACCGTCAGTGAAAATGAATAAAACTATTTGAATATCTAACTCCTTAAGAAAAGTATATGTATATTTAGCTACACAGACTTATAAGATGTAAAAAAATAGTCTTATAACATAATATGGAGCGTAACGCAATAGAATTAACATAGTACTATTGATAAAATCTTTTTTTTTTTCACTATTTAAGAGCTATATCATTTTGTTCATGTCAACAACTTCAAGTTGCTATATTTATTAATACTATGTATTTTATTGAGAAAAAGTATTTGACTACATATTATTGTTATTTTATTAAATAATCAGTGACTGAATTATGCATTTAGTAATAAATTATATAAGCCAAATCAAACATGATACATATATATATATATATATATATATATATATATAGGTATTTCAGCTGAAATTAGTAAAACTTGTTTAGTGATCCTTCCATACAATTACATGTAAGGTAAGATATATAAAATGTATACAGTTTATATTGTATATTTTGTTGGATAAAACTGTCTGTTCACATGCGAGATGTTCCATCCTCATGACATATCTTTCATTCAGTTCTGCTGGTTACCCGGTGTTTACTACTCAGCTGTATGGTATCGTTTAACCAATGTTATTCTTAATTTGTTACTTATTCAACAAAACTAAAGTTTTTTAATGGTTTGCCATTTTCTTTAAAGGACAAAATAAAACATAAATTTTTGTTCGATAAAAAAATTCTTAAAAATAACATGTATATTTATCCAACTTGCTTTGGATGTCACGTCAAATCTATTGACCGGACAGATACGCAGTTCAATTCGCATGTGAATAGACCACTTAAATGCTGTTTGAAGGACAAATCGTGTGTACCGTGATCGGCGCAGCACGGATTGTTTTCAAACATTTTTTGTTACGAATGTTGCGTCATCTCGCTTTTGCAAAAAAAATCGAGCAATAAAAGTATCTACTGTTAGGGTAATCAGAAATGTACATATTTTATTAAATGTTTGTATATATTTTTTGAGAAAAGAACATCAAATGCTTTTTCTCTCATTGTTGATCAGTTTTATTGTTGCATTGTATTGAAACAAAATATTTTGTTGATATGAGTTTTTCGACACTATTTTTTTACATCAAATTAAACCTATAGTGTTTTTTTGTTGTAAGATTTTTATACATATATATATATATACACATATATATATTTATACATGACTGAATCAAATGTATAGAGTAAAAAAAATATTTTTTTTCTATATTTTTATTTATTAGTTATTTTGTAAAAGCTGTCGACTTTCTATAATATAAATATTTTTGCTGTAGGTTTTGTGATGAAAAAGGTTATTTATTTTCTATATTTAATATATATTAGTTTATGAATGTTTACTTTTTCAGATTAACGGTAAATGTCAATTAAAAATATATCAATAGTTTTTACAGTTTTGAATATATGAAAAGTTCACTATCTAGAGCATCAACATATCTGACGTTATTTAATTGGCCTCGACTTAAAAATCTCCTTTGGTACGAAAAATAAATTGATATTCTGAATACTTAAAACTCGCGTTTATTGGTGATACATCTAATGTTAGTGTAAAACTTGAGCAAGTTAAAAAATTGTTGGTGCAAAAGTGTCTCATTAACAATGTGAGAACGTGTAACAGCAACAGTGTTTATTATTTTAATTACTAAAATATCACGTGCACCCATAGAGGCTTTATAAATATGGAATATATATATATCTAAAAGTAGTCATATAAATTAATCTAGTAAAATATACTTTTTTATCATCGTATATGCATTAGGGTTTATCTATTTGTAAGTCTGCTGAAGAATACAGAGTTATTTTTATTTTTAAGGTAACTAATAATTTAGTGCCATTTTGCATATAGTTTTTCTTTTTTAATACGGACGAGATAATTTTTTATTTTAACATGATAAATCTCCATTTTTTTCTTATTTCATATGTATATACTTGTTTAACTTGCCTTAATGAAACTGTAGATTTTAGATCTTACTATTCCTAAATGTTTTAGGATAATAGAGAGATAATTTCTACATACGTACAATTTATTGTATTATAGAATAAATGCGTGAGTATATCATTTTGTAAATACGGTATAAAATCATGAGTTTCCATTTATTTTAGATGATTAAAATGCTAGAAGCTTTAGTTTTTAAAACTATGAAGTACTACTACTATTTAGAAAGGTCAGGTAATTGACCAACTGACCAGAGTTTGCTGTTTTCGCATGTAACTTCATTTTGTTTCATTACGAACATACTTAAGACATGTAAACGTTTAGTGTGTAGAAAATGTTTTCGTAAAACTTATTACTAAGGGGAGAGGGGCTGTTTTTATGTTAAGATTTTTATTTGTAGACAAATATTTTTGATAAGTATTACTTGAGCTCAAAAGTAAGGTCGTAAAAACTGTAATAGATTTTTTTAGGGGATAAATTTTCTAGTATTGCTATAAAAATAAAATCGAACAAAATAATTGTATAAACCAATAATAAAGTCACTTTAATATAACCTTCATAAATAACTAAATAATAAGTTGGTGTGCTGATATAAAAATAAGATCTATCCATGTTAACAGTTGTTGTTTTCATAAGTTTATAAAATAGATTCCTCTTTAATTTGTTAACGAATGTGTTGACGCATTTTACACCTTCCATTGGATCATATTTTTAATAAATGTTTTCCATAAATATGTTTTTTTAATTTTTGATCCCGAAACTCCCTTATACCTAATCTGAGAATCAGTAGCATTATGAAAAGGTGATAATGAAATGGTAGGCTGGATTGTATATGTTTATTTTTATCTATAAAAATAAAATTAATGTTTCAATAATTTGTACTCGATTGTACGTCGATTTATTAAATAAAACTGTAGAATTAAAAAGCTTAACTCCTTTTGAAGCGAGACAGTAAAAGTTTTTGCTGCTATAATATTTTGAATTATTGACTAGACTTTTTCAAGAATCAACAAACATTAAAATGATACATTTCATTATAAAGTAAAGTTGGTATGTATATGAAATATAAAATCTGCTTTTTACCTTTACATTTACCTATACTAATCTTACATTAACTACAAAATCACAATAGTTAGGGATATCTAAAACTTTCCTCTTCTTCAAATGGATGTTCACGTAGTAAACCTTCTTGGTCTTCATCCATATGTCTTTGAGGAAATGATATTCCATCTCCCAAACTGTTAATGAAAAAGCGCTTAATAATTTTATTATACGACTCAAACCTACTAGGCTTCTCAGCTTTTTCAGCATCAACTGAGTTAATAAAGCAGTACGCCCAACAATTTCTTTAATTTACCTTTTCACTACATATGTTTACTTAATTTATTTTTAGAATGCAGGCAGATTGCAAAGTACTTCATAAGGTCCGTAAGAAGGGTCTTAATAATAATTCAACTCAATATTAATATTATTACATCAGCGCAGTTGGGTTCAAGCAACTTAATGTTGTTAATTTAAACACAAGGATAAACAAATCATAAACAAAAAATGTACTTAAATGTAAAACTTTTATTACAAAAATTAACAATATGTTTTTAAGTACTATAAAGGTTTTTAATTAATGTATAACTATTTCTGTTTCATCGGGATTCAGTTTGCTTGTCTCTGTTTCAAGGTCACGGCGGCTGCTTAGGAAAAAATCCTCTATTATTTGAGATTTAAACGGCAATGAATCTCATGCACTACTTAACATTTACCCAATACCTACTTAAGTGCTTATCTTCTCTCTATTAATTCAATTAAGGAAATATTTGTAAATATTAGTGTCTAAAAAATGTTTTATAATAAAAAAAATGGTTTTTAAGCGATTGATAAAAAAATTTAAAATTGATTGAAAAAATTGCTAATCGCCACTTTCCCAGAAATGTGTAAACAATGCAAATTTGAGGTGCTAAAATAACAAAAACGAAATCCACTCAAAATGTTCAAACCACTCTAAATTTATAGAGTATTACTGTATATATATATACATTAATTTTGTTTTTGATAGACTGATAACTATGATAATGTTATTTTATTCCAGTGAAAGAGGTAGAACATAGTTTCTATGATGAAATGAAATTATTCTGGGAAAATTCAGTAAATATACAATTATTGAAATAGGAATATAATAATTAAACGGTCTTGTAATATAAGAATCAGACTCCTGTTTACCGCAAACACGTTGATGATAAACTACTTAATTTTTAATTAATTTTTTTTATCAGCTTCAGTCTATCAAACTACTATCAACACATTATAAAGTTAGTATATTTTTGATAATAAAAATGTGTCAATTTATTTAAATTTGTTAGTGGGTTATATCAAATAACTATAGATCAATATGCAAACGTATGTGGTCTAACCTGTTTTGTATGTTGTCCATAGAACGGTACGAACTCTGTTGATGCCTTGAATGTATAGGGTATTGAATACCGTCACCCAAACTACAAAAGTGTTTTATTCAATTAAAAAATTATTCAATACATTTCTAAGCTGCTGTATTATTTGAATTTCCTTTTATCAATTTTCACTATTTAAACATTCTTAGGCTTAAATTAACAAACTAAGTTAACTGACCCAACTTATGGTTGAACTATTGTAGTTTTGAGAGAGGACAATTATTAATAACAAATACCTTGTGCTGACAGGAATAAACCACAATTTTGGATCTTCCCCAAAAACTTCTATAAAATTTCTGTATCGTCCTAAATGGAAGCCATACTTATCAGCACCTACCCCACGAAAACTTGGTGGCCTGAATGCCTCTAACAAAATGAAAAAAAATAGGCTTGGAATTTAGTGGAAAATTAAGGACAACTTACCTAAAGTTGTTCTATTTTCTAAAACCAAGTAACAATGATATCCAAAGAGTGACATCAAACTTACTCCAAACATGATGGCAATAAAAAACAAGAATAAAATATGGAAACGTCCCATACCTTGTAAATCTCCCTAAAAAATATTCATAAAGTTGGATTAAAAGTAGTATATTAAGATTTAAAACATTACCATCCAGAAAGCTATAAAGTAGGGAAAAGATGTCAAACATATATATAAACAATAAATTAAAGCATATCCCAAAAATAATACAAAGAACTTGTAATTCGTAAAGCAAACACAATTATTTATCCAGGGACAGTGATGGTCCATTTTTAAAACACATTCACCACAAACAGAACAATGGTGTGTCCTATCTGGTTTAACTGTTTTACATTTGTCACAAAACCTAACACTTCCACCAATTGTTACATTAGTTATAGGTAAATTCTTTGCACAGTTATCTAATACTCTGTTTTGCATATCATGTGAATCCCTGTGGTGCAAATAGGTCTCAAAATCTAAGTCAGTTATTTTAAACTAGAAAAGGTTTTTATAATATATCGCAGCCATACATCAAATAAATTTACTTACATTGTTGGGTACTCTTCCTATATCTGTAAAAATTGTTTGCACATAAGACCAACAAAACATGAAGAAAAAGAAGTGATAAAAAATAAGGTACAATACTTGGCCTATAGTACTTTCAACAGTAACTAAAACAAAACATATAATTCAAAAGGATTCCATAACAAAAGGACTGTTGCAAGTTGTATATCTTCAAAAGTTCATACTTAAACATAGCTGGATCACGTAGGCATAATACGACCAGACTACAACCGTAACAAGAAACAACACAGGTATCCACTTAACAGCCTTCAAACACCAAAAACAAGGACCCTTGTTCTCAGTTCCAGTTATAGCCATTGTAGATCACTTATCCCCGTCTCAATCTCATCTCAGAGATCTTAATAAGTATGGCAAAATAAGGGTGGGGTTTTAAATTAAATATCAACCTAAAAAAGTTTATATTAAATAACAAAACCACTAATTAACACTAATTTAGTGCTACACTAACTTACAATAAGGCATTCCATACATTTCTTTACATTATTAATTAAAAACCTGTATAAACTATAAGACTGATATTTCAGTATTTCTAGGGACTTTTGAATCTTTAGCTATCGCTTCAAAATATGTTTTCTCTTCTTAATTTTTAATTCATCAAACAAAGATAGATACACCAACAAAGTAACTAAAACTTGTAAACATTTATTTAAATATATAGAAGGTATAATTAAAATTACTTATATTTATTGTTTATATATCAACGAATTAAAATTGAAATAAAATACAAGAACAATTTTAAATAATATAATCCAATGTTGTTATCTGTCAAAAAATTGTATTACTAAATTATTTTATTTTGGCTACGCTGTTGTAACATAACCTAAGATACTTAGTCCAAAAAATATTTGCTGGTGTCAACAGGTTTTAGTATAAAGATACAAATTGTTATAAAATAATAATGAGGTATCGAGTGGTTGTGAGGTTGAACCAACCGAGACGTACGACACCCGATGAAACTTTGCCAAAATCAGAAAGTGAAACAAAAATGCCAGAATCGCAAAGTTCAGATAAACCGTCTGAATCAGTTAAAACTAGTAACCCATTGCAAATAGAAAATCAGCAGAATTGCATAGTACCTAACGAAAGCGAAAAATTGCGATGTCCGGTACCTCGCTTAAGAGCCTCACTGAATTTAAAAGTGAGCCCTAATGAATGCTCTAAACCTACAAAGTGTACAAATATCAAGACCCAGAAATACAGGCCTCATACTGAGTATATTTCAAACATTGGCGATCGTCAATGTAAAGTAAATTTGGCAGAAGCTGATTCGACAACACATAATTACAATTTGCCAGAGTACAAACCATATCCACCACCCAAACCAAGACTTAAGCCACTGCCCTCCAATAGATCTAGTTTTTATGATGATAAAGATTTTGAAATACCACTGGAAGAGTCTTTACAAGCTGTTCAAGACTTCATAAAGAGAGAAGAAGAATTAGGAAAATGGAAAGTTGGTGAGACTATCTTAGCCAAATGGAAGGGAAATGGTTTGTATTATCAAGCCACAATTTTGGAAATTTTAATTTCCGGAGTGGTAAGTGTTAAACCTTTTTATTAACAAGTTTAATAGCACTTCACTCTCAGATTACTGTTCGATTTGACTCGTACGATGTCAGAGAAGAAATAAATTATCGAGATATGTGTAAGTATTGCAGAAAAACCATTCATTTTAAGAAAAAACAAGGAAAGCTAGTTGAAAACACATCGGAAGTAGAAACTGATATACCTCAAATAATTTTTTCTCGAAAAAGAAACAAAAAGCATTCAAGAAAATATGATTTTGTTTCCTTGTATAAAACAGGAAATAAGTCTAGAAGAAAAATGGTAATGGCATACTATAAAAAGAATCGGGCATTACAATTTATAAGAAAAAAGATGAATACTTGTCATTTATAAAATGGCATCTAATTAGTCCAAGACTCCTTGGATATTCATATAGCCTACTTCAAAAAATGTCCATATATAGTTTATCAGTATTCATAAGGCATACAAATATGAATAACAATAACTATACAATATAACTATTGTATCCAATAGAGAATATAAATTTAAAGATAAGATTTATGTCGACAAAGTAAGATTTTATATCCGAATTGATAAAAAATTCACTTTTCCTATGTATGGCAGATTTTGGATGTAGGATATTTACTTTAAAGCGTTTATTATAAATGTGATTTTTCTGTGTTATTTGATATATTAAAAAAATCTATACTAGTACTTGATTTAAGTTTAAATTTAGATCTCATTAAAAAAAAGAAATAATGCAAATTTAAGTGCATTAAATATATTTTTCTAACCCTTTAGTTCCAAATAGGGTCTATGGAATGCATTCCTAAAATATTGTTTTAATAGAAATATCAATAATTGATATTTTCTTATTCGTTTATATGTTATTATTTTAGTCTGTTAATATTGAGACTGATATGCTAGTAAGATACATGTAAGTTAACGATCAACAAATACATATCCCTTAGTTTCCTAATTATAATTTCATATATATATTTTTTATTATTTGACTTGATAATGTTATATTCTTAAATAAATTACATTTAATGTAAAAGTGTCATTGTTTTATTACATATTTTAACGGATTCATCATTTAATGTGAATTATTTGATGATCTAATTGTTTATTTACTTCTATTAATATAAGTTATATTAAGATACCTGATATTCTAATTAAAAATTAAACTGTAGAATCGGGTTTTAATAAAATATCGATAATACAAAATATGCGGGAATCTGAAGGGCATGGGATAACCTAGCTTCTGCTGTGTGCAGATACTGAATTCGATTGACTTGCCGCTTAAATGATGGTTCACAAATTTTTTCATTTGCGAAAAGTCACCAAGACAAGGAATGGATCTTCTAGATAGATAATAGTTGCGAGCACCAATTCCGTCCTGGAATGGGCGTTAATTTATATTTGGGATTGATCATTAACAAAATGCAAAATCATGCAAGGAAAAACCATTGCAGTCACGCCCAGATTGTGTAAGACCGGATGTCTGTTGCGATAACGTTTAAATCACGATAGTCGTCGTCGAGTTTGTAAAATTTACAAGTAATCTTCATATCGACTTTTATGCAGCCAGCGATGAAAAGTAACTTTTCTATGATTTACATTTGTTGCGCCCGTGCATTGCTACAGGAAAAGGCAATAATAACCTCGCTATAATATCATAATGAGAGAAAACACTAATTAACTAATTTTTCATTCGTATAATGCAGTCAGAAGATAGTAAAAATAAAGAAAAAGTAATTTTTATACAAACTATAAATGCATATCTGGTTTCATTCTTCGTTTCTTATACGGTTACCGACAAGAAACACTGATCATGACAAATATAGATATATAAATCAGTGATCTTATTTGGTATTGATTTACCAGCAAGAGCAATATCTTTCAACACTAGTAAGCTCTCGTTAGGAATAAGGTCTAGTTAAAATAAACCCTAGTTTAGAAGATTTGGATTATGTATTACTTGTGGTGCAAGTTAACTATAATAAACTAATTAAAACTAAATTTTATGATTTTATAGAAGTATTTATTGAAAATAACAGTATAAAATTTCTATTGGTAAAATAAATCTATAAACTAACACAACATTTTTTTAAATAATTAGGATTTGATTATAGGTGGAGATTTAACTTGTCCTCAAAATCAATCACTGATCAGTACCGGATGTGTTTTGGTAATATTCTGGTGCCATTAAATCCACGATCTAAGTAAAATCAATTTAATGTTAATATATGACGAGTAAAGCGTATGCGTTTATAAGAAAATAAATTACTTCTTATTTCGGTATTCTAGTTATGAATGTTATAAATAAGTAACGACTAAACATAGAACTAATTTAACACGAAGAAATATATATTTAAAATAACAATAAATATTTATTTTAATTTAATAACTATTTATAGTAAGAGTATATAACCTCCTTTGATTAGGAATCTGAAATAATAAATTATATACAATAGAGAATTATATTAACTCCAAAAATTCATACTCATCATGGAAATATTGTAATGTCCCACAAAAACGCCACCAACAAAAAGTTATTTTACACTTTTTGGTATAAATAATATATCACTTTATCTGTATAAATTTAGTCTTTTTTAAAGTCTATTGGAGTTTGGGATGGAAACAAATTTAAACTATCTTTTGGCATCTATAATGTTTCATTTTAATTTAAGATAGTTTTTAATGAAGTTCAAGTTCCTTAACATTCCCCCAAAGCAAATATGAAAAAGAAAGCCAATAATGACTACAAATTAATTTTGGACAATCATAATAAAGATTTACCTTCAATGTATGCGTAGCTAAAATGCCAGCATTACACGATCACACGGTAGAAAGTGAATTACAAATCATTTCAACATCAACTACCTGCATCTCGATGGAAGTAAAATAGTCGTTTAAAGCACTGGAAAAAATAAAGATCTTTCTCATACTTTAAAAGTGTCGATAGAATTTGTACTGACTGAAAACAGTAACATTATGTTTTGAGTCTACTAATTATTTCAATTTCATTGTAACCTACTTAGGTTTTGGTGGTTACGTTTTTGTAATTCCACACTATGTAAAAAGTACTGACCTTGATTTTCGTAGATAATAGCATTTTCATAAATATGTTCGAGTTGGGGCTGTACATATCCTAAAAGTGGCCTTTCACAGGGTTCTGCAGACCAACATTGTTCCATGAGATTCCAACAATCTTTAGTGAAATGTGTTAAACATTCAGGCCTCACACCTATAAATTCTGTATTAAAATACAAATTTAAGCATACAATAACTTAACAAACCTTTTCTGACACTATTCCATAATTGTTCTTTATTTTGGAACTGATCAAAACGTGTCGGTAATTTTACTTGACCGGCGCAGATGTACCAAAACAGTATTCCAAAAGCGTAGACGTCAACGCTTGAATCGTATCGACCGCTTAACAATTCTGGTGCCATATGTACCGGAGTACCAACTATACTTCCAGACATCATTGCTTCTGGTATGCAGAAACCAAAATCGGTTAATTTAGCGCGATCTTCATTGTCTAACTAAAAAGTAACAATTACTGTTGTATTGTAAGATTACTATTAATAGGGTATACAATTAAGTTTCGAAGGATTTTTAATAACTTTAGGACTTTAATACTGTATAAGCGGTATAAGGATTTAGAAATGTTTAAATGCACCTAACACAGATTTGCAAGGAGAGATATTTAAAACGAAATGATATTGTAAAATAAAAAAATTATCATTTCCCTATAATTCTTGAACATAAAAAGAGAAATATGCCAAGACATTGAAGTGTTTTAAAAGTTTAAATTGGACCTTAGAAAGTTACTTCAATTCCTTAAATAGCCTTATCGAGCTGCTGCAGTAACAGAATGGACTAATATGACTGCGAAGTTCAGTATTTCAAGCAATCCACCCAACACAGATTTACAAGGAGAGATATCCAAAACCGAATATCCATCCGAAATGATATTGTAAAATAAAAAAATTATCATTTCCCTATAATACTTGAACAGAAAAAAAAGAGAAACATGCCAAGACGTTGAAGTGTTTTAAAGGTTTAAATCCGATCTTAGAAAGTTGCTTCAAATGCCCTTAAATAGCCTTATCGAGCTGCTGCAGCAACAGAATGGACTGACATGACTGCGAAGTTCAGTATTTCAAGCCTTCATTTCAACCAGAGCAAATCACAATGCAAAAAACCTTTCGATATTTCTTGGTTTGAGTTCGTACGAAACCCAGTTATTTGTTTTTGCACCATATCTACAAGGCAAGTATAGCTTTGGAGTTTTGTTGAGTTACTCTCAAGGTTTCAGTGAGTTTTTGTTGATTTTCTGGTATACTTTCGCATTTTTGCTAAAAAAATAATACATGGGCAGAAAAGTCTCGGGCGTAAGAAAAAAAATTCGTTTTTGTTCAAAATTAGCTATATTCATCAATGTAATCTCTGTAATCAAGAGCCACATAATCATTCCAGGGCCGCTCTAACATTTCAATACCACTTTTGTAGAACGATTTATCTTTCGCCTCAAAATAAGCCTGTCACTAGTTGCTGCCCACTCACATATCGACCTTTTTGATTCCGGAGTGAAGTGATGGACGCATTTCATCCATTGTCACATATTGACGTAAACATTCTGGTTTGTTACATTTACACATGGCCAAACACTGCTCAGAACTGCTCATCAACACGTTCTTGTTTTTGATCAACAGTAAGCAAACGCGGCACCCACCTTTGGCGTCTTTTGAAGGTTAGTAATAACTGAAAAAGCGGTGAATGCAATAAAACTCTAGCCTCATCTATGTGTTAGGCCCGGGACTTTTCAGCTCTTGTATTTGGTTCAAACAGCAGCAGTGCTTCCCGCAAATTGTGTTTTTTCACACAAAGAGAGTATGTTTTTATACTCAAGATAAATTACACAAAATTATGACTCTACTATAAAATTATGATACTTGATGCGTATGATGCCATATAATACCAATTACGTAATCTTTTGTAGTATACCCCAAATCTTACTTGTATACCTTATATATAGAAATAAAAATGCATAGATTGTTTATGAATGCTTACCAAAACATTCTTAAGTTTAATATCTCTGTGAACCAGCCCTTGGGAATGTAAGTATCTAATTCCTTCAATAACATCAATTGCTATACGCAAGCGGGTGGTCCAAGATAGACCCCCTCTCAAACCACAATATAAATCTCTTGTCATCCTCTCCATTAAAAGTAAGACTGCTGGAGAGTTGCCTCCACCATAACTGTAGTCTATTACAGATCCCCGTAATTTAACAATTCTCGGATGTTCTAATATAGTTCTATAAATATTATAATTAATACAGTAATTAAAGCAATATATGTGGCAATTAAGAATTATCAATAAGATAGAATATCAAATATATATCTTTTTAAAACGTGAAAGAAACTTAATTCAACATTAACAAGTAAACAACTATTTATCAGAAATATCAAGCAGAAGATAGGGTCATTGACGTTATTGTAATAAGATGAACCAGAAAAATAATATCGCAGGGTTATGATCGATAAAATACTTTAACAATTACATCCGTTGTTTACACTAGGTTTATTTTTGAATCCAGATAATTCTCTAGTTTACGTAGCGGATAAACTTACCTGGTATAATAAAATTCCATAGCAAGATCATTCCAGTGTCTATCGTCAGGGGGAACAACCGACTTAAAAGCACAGGGATTTATATTACTCCATGGTTCACAAGAAGATACAACACCATACTGTCCTCTTCCGATTTCTCTAATTTGCTTCGGCATTCCCCATCTAATCAAGTCACAAAGTGATGTACTTTCTAACGCAAGTCTTGCAAATCGTGGGGCGTGCTTTTTCCTAATTGCAATGCGTTGTTCTTCTGTTTGTTCCAGACGACCTGACAACTGATTTTCCAAACTTCTGATTGCTGACTGAAATGACTCATGTGATGACTTTACATGTTCTTGAAACTTCAAAAAAATATATACAAAAATTAAACATATATTGTATTATATATATTCGAGCAAATACCTGTATTAAAATTGTTTTTGATAGTTTTGAAGCACTTAAGGAATCAATCATATTAGTGGCTATCTGAAGTTGCCACTGTAAACTGCAATGAATTTGAGAATTAGATGACCACGGAGAAGTAAAATTACTTAATAACGCTCTTAGTCTGTCCATAAATGTATGAACAACTGAGAATGAGTTTGGAGATTTTAATTCCACATTATAAGCTGCTGATATAATTTGCTTGACAGCATCTGATGCGGAAAGATTGCCTTCTGAATCATGACAGCTTTTTTCCAAGCTTTGCAAACATCTTTTTAATGTTCCAATAAAGCTCTCTTGTAGACACCCCACCGACTGAACTATTTGGTTTGCCACAGACATGCTTAACTTTTTTAAAACGAGTTGTTGTATTTCTAATGTCATGACCTTTAGCGATGTTTGTGTAGAATCTAGAATAATATATGTATATTTTGAAATAATTGTTTAAATTATTTTGCACTAACTTGGAGCATTATATCCTTCTAAAACTTCAGCAACATTTGATTTCATTTCGAATAATGTTCTCTGTATAATACTAGTAATTTCCTCTTGTTGCTCACATGCTATTTTCATTAAAGTTTTATACAATGTATATTCAATATTTTGGGCATATAACAATCTTTTTGGTGTTATTTGTATTTCTCTGGCCATATCAAAAGCACATAATATAAATTTTCTTAAATAATTATTATGAATCTAAAATAAATGTCTGTAACACTAAATTATTATTATATTTTATTAATATTACTTACTTGACTTAATGTTCCAGCCATTTTTAAGACTGTCGATTTTAAAACAATTCGAACAAATAAATTAAACCTACTATTAATTAAATTATCACTTATAAAATCATTATCAATGGTACAGTCCAAGCAGAATGACTTTCTTCTTGATAAACGAGTTTTCCCAGAAGATTCAGAATCTGACTCACTATTAATATAACCTTCAAAAAAATTTAATTATAAATGATCTTAAAATAATAAATTAATGACATAATACTTACCCAATCTAGTTAACTGATCTCTTAAAAAACGTAACTTAATATTACACGCTTCACTGTAGCTTTCAACTACATGTCTTTCCGATTCCGTTAAAGACTCAGTACTTGTGGATGAAACGACAGTGTGTATACTAGAACTGGTTGTTAAACTTACAAATAAAAAAGGGGTCTTCAGTATATCCTTCAGTTTCCTTATTTCTTGAATATTCTGTAAATAATTATATGTATGTTTATGTTTTACATAATCTAAAACTTACCATATCACTTAAAGTAGTTTCAGAAACAGCATATATTACCACTGGTAAAATATTTTCTAAAGTTTTATTCAATAAGTCTTGTAGTTGATCTGATAGACAATCAGGAAAGACCATAATTTTTACATTTTCTTTTAGAAAATTATGTTTCAAAACAACCTCTAGAGAGGGACAGTGATCTAATAAATTTTCATCGTCTTTCCTCCTCAAATCTTCTTCAGGTATGCTGTCCCAAATACGTTCATGTGCTTTTAGGTGCTCAACAATTTCTATTTCAGACCCAAGTGTTAAATGGATGCTTTTAACAGGGCCATACTTAAAAGTAACCTACAGAAAATAATTATTTCTAAAATATACATAATGCCTAAAAACTTACATGTCTCCATTGTGAACTGTTTAGAGGAAGGATATTCTGACCAAGTAATAGATTTACCAATAAAGCTCTTGCATGACATGTTTGTCCAAGAATTAATAAAGTTGGTTCTCTATCAACTCTTACAGCAAGTTGATCTAAACCTTGTGTAAACACTTGTTCGGTTATATTTTCTTAAATAAGAACAAATACTATAACAAATATTTTAAAAAATATGGTATTAATTATACTTACTTCCCAATTTAAGAGCACAGTTGATATCTTTTAAATACAGCTTGGTCTCTTCAAGAATTCTTTTTATACTATAGCAATGTTTGAGATACCATTTAAATTCTTTTGGAGTTTCTGATAACATTATTGAAGATTTATAAATAATATATCCAAATATTGCTTTATTTCTTATTTAAAACCCTTGGAGTAAGATGAGACGAGAAAACCACACAATTTAACAACATTTGAAAAAGTAGTTTTTGGAAAGATGGCAACTGAAAATATTATTCTTTAAAGTATTATAATTAACCTGAGCCTGAAAGTATAATATGACGATTCTTACTATCAGAAGATAACGAAAGCGGTATTATACAACATTGTATATAAAACAAATCTGAGCTGTTTTCACCACAACTGTCACTCAGTTATGCCAGTTGAGAACTGTCAAACATCAATATGAGTGAAGTCATCTTTTGTTTTGGAAACAACTTTATATGTCACGTGGTTTTGTATTGACTTTAAAGACTATTTTGTCTTAAACTAGTTAATAATATAGACAATAATAGTTAAACTATATAATATTTGCTTTCTTTCTAATGGCTCTTTAACATTTAGATATGAATTTCCAGAAATAGAACAATATATTGAACCGCATTAGTAAAATCAATATATATCAGTAAAAATCAACATATTTTTCTTAAGTCATTTTATTAACCATACGATATCAACATTCAATAATTTGAATTTCCCGCTTTTCCTAAATAAACTTTTTGCTTTGCGCAGTTGTCGACGTACGTACATTTTTAGTCAAAGGTGTAACAGAGAGATTTTTTGACTATTTTTTATATATCATTTCTGGTGATTATTTTACAGTAAAAGGTCTATTTTTGATATATTTATTATTAAATCGACATATTTAACAGCAAATGTTTCTAGTTTGTTAATAAAATATGAAAAATATCAATCATATTATTATCTGAATATATAATTTTGTGAACCATACCGACGTTCCGCTAATGAGCATCTAGTACATTCCGGAACAGTCGTGAGTATTCTTATAGATATATAACCTTTAGATATAAGCGGACGCGCGTCAATGGGAGTGTGTTTTACAGTTTGGTATTGAGAGTACGTTATCAGCCAAGTGTTTCTTGTGACTATAGTGATTGTGTGGCATTTGTTGTGTGCTAACGTACTTTAAATATGGGAAAGGATTATTACAAAATATTAGGAATTGCTAAAGGTTCTAGCGATGATGATATCAAAAAGGCATACCGAAAATTAGCCCTCAAGTATCATCCAGACAAGAATAAAGCACCTGGAGCAGAGGAAAAATTTAAAGAAGTTGCTGAAGCCTATGAAGTGTTATCCGACAAGAAAAAGCGCGATATTTACGATCAGTTTGGAGAAGAGGGTCTAAAAGGAGGGGCAAGTACAGGTGGTGGATCGGGAGGCCCAGGATCCTTCTCTTATACATACCATGGAGATCCAAGAGCGACATTTGCACAATTCTTCGGAAATTCAACTCCATTCTCAGCCTTTTTTGACTTTGGATCTAATGGCAGAATGTTTGGCATGCATGATGATGATATGGATGTAGATGATCCTTTTGCTTCTCTCAGTGGAGGGCCACAAAGAGGTGGGCCTGGCGGTGCCTTTAGGAGTCATTCATTTAATTTCCAAAGTCCTAGTAGAAAGGATAAAATCCAAGATCCCCCCATCGAACATGATTTGTATGTTTCTCTTGAAGATATTACCAAAGGTTGTACGAAGAAGATGAAAATTAGTAGAAAAGTGTTACAACCAGATGGAACGACTAAAAAAGAAGATAAAGTATTGACTATCAATGTTAAACCTGGATGGAAAGCTGGAACAAAAATCACATTCCAACGTGAAGGAGATCAAGGCAGAAATAAAATTCCAGCCGATATTGTGTTCATAATTAGAGACAAGCCTCATCCATTATTCAAACGTGAAGGTAGTGACATTAGGTATACAGCAAGAATCTCACTCAAACAGGTAGGTTTTATAACTTATGGTTTTCTTTCCTGAATTATTTAAAATTTTGCACACAGTTTTGATTATAAAATTAGAATTTCAATATTGTGCTAATTATAGCCAGCTTTACTTGACCTACTGTGACGCCAGACACCAAAAATAATATCATAGCTATTTTAGGATTTTTTATATAAATTTTTTGTCCGTCTTAATACCAATATTTATTTATTTTTTTTTGTTTCAGGCCTTGTGTGGGTGTACAATAGAAGTTCCGACAATGTCAAAGAAAACCATACCTTTACATTATACAAATGAAATAATTAAACCGAATACGACAAGACGTATACAAGGATATGGATTGCCATTACCGAAGGAACCTTCACGTAGAGGTGATCTAATTGTAAATTTTGATATCAAGTTTCCAGATAATTTGTCACAGTCGATCAAGGATATTCTATATGATACTTTACCAAATTAACAATTATGTATTAATATATTCTAGTGTGAATGCAGCTGTACGTTTTAGTACAGTTGAATGAAAGCTATGTAATAAAAAAATGTTTGCTTTAACTATATTAGATTTATTTTTAATATACTACTAGAATGACAGGAAAACTGTTCCATATTTATTTAAAAATTCGATATTTGTACTGAAGGATGTTTTCGATTTCTGTATATATTTTCTGTATACTTTTTATCATTATCTTTTTTGGGGTGACATTACACAATATAATTTGATATATATATATATATATATATATATATATATATATATATATATATATATATTATTTGTAAATTTCATTAGTATTAAAACTGTATTTAATAAATTATTATTTTTTACTAAAGTGTTATTTTTTTCAATACCTAAAACAGTGGTTCCTAATTATATTTAGCTGATACAAGGGGAGCGAAAATTTTGTTGAATCATAAGTACTAATTAAGTTGGCACAATTTTTCGCATTACATCATCTGTATTTTTTTTCCAAAATAACTGCCCAGTTTTACACATACTGTCAACGATTTGTTGCCATTTTAATATCAATGTCACTGAGTTATTCCATATGTAGGTTTTTCATTTGCTAGTTGATTTATAAGGTCATTCTAAGTTTTTTATTTAACAATATCACATGCCAAACTAAGCTTTCAAGGTGTTTCAAGTAAAATAAATTGTTCTATGTTTTGATCTTCCAAAGACGTCGCATATAACAGAAAAAATACGACAAATATTACTTTGTTGCTAAAGTTTGATACTAAAGAATTTTATATTTTTGTAATCTGATTAATCACTGGGACCATATATAGATGAGAAGAGTTGGCGTCCAATATCATATTTATTTCCAAAATATGTGTAGACGTAGGTATTCAAACCTACCTTTCTTTTTTATTTTACGCCTACTTGACTTTCTAAACGATCTGTCTATATAATAGTATTTTATTTTTGATAAAAATTGCACTGCTATTTTGCACTATTTATAATTTGAAAACAAAACAATAATATATACACGAGTAACAACATAATTCACATATTCATACTCTCATTTCAGTTTAAATCTGAGTACCTTTCTATTTTTAGTTAATATTTTAGTGGGGGATAATTATTAATAAACAACTAGTCTGGATGTTATTGATCAAAATCTTTATGCTTATTATATTCATATTAGGAATTTTGACCACTATGACACCCACTTTTACTTATATAGACAGCTCAATGGTTGTCAGTTCTTTTTTTTTCGTGTGCGATATGGCTTGGGATACCATTTTAATGTGCAATCTTCTTTGGAGTCAAATATATTACTCATTATATTATATGTCCTTAATAACTAATATATGATTAGACTATTGAAATATGTGCAGATGCTGTTTTGATTTGTATGTATATAATCAATAATACTAGTAGCTTTTTTGTATGCCATGGACGTAAAGTATGTACAAAAAAAAAGTATTAATCAGCTGTCGATAATACGAAATCAATTATCTTTAAATGTCCAACTGATACAAAAGTCATTAAACATATAACATATTTTCTAATTAATACAATCTGTGATTGTTTCTGATTAATAAAACAAATATTATTAAAAGATACTGCGATCAAGAAAACATCAATATAGAACACACAAAGATAGAAAATTCGATAAAAGTACAAGTTAATACAATACAAATACGATATTCGTTTCGACATATATATATATATATATATATATATTATATTTATGTATATATATATATATATATATATATATATATATATATATATATATATATATATATATATATATATATATATATATTATATTTATGTATATATACATATATATATATATATATATATATATATGTATGTATATATATATATATATATATATATATATATATATATATATATGTAATAATATCATCATAATGATATCTTTGGACAAAGTGTGTTTTTATTTATAGCTAGATAGGATTTCTAAAATATTAGTGATATGGATGCTAAATATATTTTGTCGATTAGCAATCATTTTATTTAAAAGTACATATTTTACAAGATTCATATAGACATTTTAGCATTTTGTACGTTCTACTTCGTCATTATTAAAATTTTGCCTTAAAAGGCGTCACGGTTACGTCATCTTTGACACCAATAATTTCTGACAGCACTAACATTTTTTATCGAAATATGTACAATATGGTGTTTATATTGAAGTAACTTATTGTAAATATGATTTTATTGATCATAAATTAGTTCTTAAATTATATTAATCTATACTAATACGTGTTATAAGATAAAATAATTCTAATGCAAATTACTTGCAGAAAATCGAGAGATCTTTCAGTTACATAATTATTCCATTTACCAATATTGTTTTCTTACTTTTTTATGAACAATGCCATTCAGCATTTTTAATAAAAGCCAACTTATTATTTGACACAGGCGTTTTACTAAGTAAATCACGGTTAACTTTTTTCTGAACCTAAATGCACTAATATTAGATAAAAAGCTATAAGGGAGAAATAAAAATACGGTAATCACATTTATTGAAAAATTATTTATTCACAAGGATGATTTTAACCAAGCATCAACATAATATAAAAGACAGAAAAGGTCATAGATTTGAACACAAATTTTTCTAACAAAAATAAATTCTTAACACTTGTGGGAATTCGGATTAAGGAAATAAAAGTAAAATGTACGGTGAAGAAATGAAATATTAATTTGTATAGTATAATTTTGCCTTATAACTTTCACATATATCTTACGTAAACCTTTCATTAAAAAATTACCTATGGATAATTTCTAAATGTAAAATTAAAATTGGTTAAATCTCAGTAAGTTATTTATGCTACACTTAACAAGCTATAACGTGAAAGATCTACTACTAAATATTTACAAAATCATAAGATAAAGAATAAACAGGAGTTGTTATAACTATTGCTGCTCCATAACATAAAGATTAAAAATAATTTTGGAAAATGATCAAAAATAGGAAAATTTTAATATAGTTAAACAGTTTACATTTATGAGTGGACACGTCTCCTGTTTATTGATACAATTATGGTAACACCAGAAAAAAAGGCAAATTAACTTGACGAAATCAAAATGTTATATTGAAAAATTATGTGAGTTACATAATAACACGTAATCCTCCCAATGTATTTATTATTGATTAAATTGGTTATTTATTGAAATAATAATGAGATCGGAATAAACAATACTTACAATTTGTAAATATAAATAACATACGCCATATATAACGTGCTTGTTGCGACTAGAACTTTTCTGGTATTGCCATGAAGCTCCATAAACTGCTGCGAAAACGTATAAATATAGAAAAATATAAGCATTTATTGTGATAAATTAAATTTCGTTACCGGAATATATATATGTACTTTTTTCTAATTAGGTATATATGTATATCTTAGTTCATTAAGAATTTTGTGAAAAATATATTTAAAACATCATCGTCAATAGAGTAAAAAAATCTTGGACAGCAGTTTATGCCCGATATAAAAATAATTTACAAATTTACACAAAATTATCACAACTGATTAAACTGTAAGACAAGAAATATATGTGGTTCTTTAAATAGAGCCCTGTTTATAGAGACATTTACAACTAAAATACTTTTTAAAACATAATGTGTGTATGGATGAGGGAGAAGGGAGGTATGGATTAAAAAATATCAGTTTAATCAATGAAAACAATTTCTAACCACTAGGAAACATCTCTGGAAGTGGAAGGTTGGGTAGAGTCCGGGGATCTAGGACTACTAGATCTGCTCTCGCACGTGTCTACGCTTTCGAATGTTGTACTTCGTGAACAAGTAATACAAATATAGTCCTCATCTTCATTAATATCTTCAGCGGATAGACCAACGCAAGCCATATGGAACCATTGTTCACAGCCTCCATCACACTGTACCCAGTCTACGTTTTGTCCCGTAGGTCGTTGACAACCGCTAGCAGCACAATCTTCATCCTCACTATCACTACTGTTTGAGGCTGTTGACTGACATCGTCTACCTCTACGTTTGCTTCGCTGTTTCTTCTGAGCAGAATCTTTGTTAGTGCTCTGCTGTTTTCGTCCACGTATTTTCTTTTCACCGTCCGCTTTCATTGATTTTATTGATTTCTTTGTTGAATCAATAATGTCATCGGAAAGTCTTTTCCTACCTCGTTTTTTGGGCGCATTCTTAAGATGCGCATCAAAGTCGATGATTATTACATCTTGTTCTGGATCCGTAGATGCTAACATTAACTTCCAAAGAGCAAATGTTTCGTCTAAATACACTTCCAACAAATCACCTTCCATTAAAAGCTCCTCCAATTGTTTTTTAATATCCGGATGGATCCTGATAACGTTATCCTCTCCATCATTCTTGGGCAAGTGTAAGCTATAAGCATGTTCTCCCATTCTGTCATCGGAATCCCTAGACGATTCTCTTGATCCTTCATCAGAATCGTTTATTCCGCTATCGCAAGTTACCCCATCTTCATTAACACCGCTAAACGGTGTAATTTCTTGAACTCTTTGTTGTAACTCTGGATTCTTGGAAGCTCGTTTTAACTCAGTGGAGATTATTTTTTCAGTCCTTTGTCTAGCTGCTGCTTCTGTGTATTTCTGGCTTAATAAACTTAGCTTTACTTTGGCCTTTTCCAGTTCAGTGTGTTTTAAAAGATTTCTAGCTCTATCTTGCCAGTTCATAGCACGTTCGGTAAGGCATTGTAGAGCTTCTCCTTCAGGAACTCTAACATAAAGCTTTTGCAAAGACATAAGTAGATTGAGGATGACATCCAATCTAGGTCTTTTAGTTCTCTGACAATTCGGGCATACATATTTACAGTCTTTGAATCCCAAACTTATACAAATATTGAGAAAATTACCCTTGAATTTTGTCGAAGCTATTTTTGGTAATTGAGTGCAAGTTGAATGGAACCAATCCTGACATAATTCACATTTCATCATGATGCCAAAAAGACCTCTGCCACAAATGCAATATGTTGTGGTAGTGTCATTAGGATCAAGTGATTTCTGTCTATTAGCTTGTCTAAGTTTTCTGATCATCGCCATTTCTGCTTCTTCAGCTTCTTTGAATAATGCTACAACTGTTGCGGGATCCATGGTGTTGGTTAAAGCTATAGATTTGATATCATCGTCTACATTCTTTCCCTTTTTCGTATTTTTAATGCTGCTTGGTAAAACTGTTCTAGGAGACAATGCTTCCATCAGAGTACAAGCAGAATTTTTTCTGAGAAAAGCATGAGCTGTTTTCTCCTTCCAGTTATTAGCTAATGTCAGATAATCATTCATTTTATCTACCTCAACTAAATGGAGTGCAAGGGTACGCCCTTTCTTAATTAGTTCTTCCATGGCACTATAGTAAGGATAATATTCGGCTGAATTCATTTCGTCTAGTTGTCTCAGCCAATCCCTTGCTTTTTTCATAGCATCATACAGAATATCTTCTGTTGGTAAATGACAGGATATTTTAGAAGATTCTTTTAGCAGTTTATCAACTTGTATTAATACACCAGAATCTTCTGATTTTAAAACTTCAGCAGCTTTCTCTTCCCATTCTTGGCTCTGTTGAAGTATAAGCTGAAGATTTGATAATTCCCTTTCCATTTCACTGTGAGGTGGTAAGGAACATCCTTCTTGAATTAGATTTTTGATAACTTCTAGTCCCATAACTTCAGTTTTGAGTCTGTAGTTATCTAAGTCTTTCATCCATTGGCTTTGTTTTATTCTTGTCTGAATAAGCTTTAACCCTGGTAGTTCTATACAAAGCCCGTTGCCATGAGATTGGCAAGATTCTAATTCTGACAAGACATTTTCTTTCAAAGGCTGGCGAAGAAGTTCTTCACTTTTGGATTCAAACTTTTGAGTTTGTTCCAGTAATACTCTAATGCTCTTTGCCTCATCCAAAACACATGCTAGACTATCGATTTCCTCACAAAATAAAGTCAACTCCTCCACGGTTAATTTATATTTCGCTTCGTTAGAATGTCTAGTTCTCGTACGCATCTTGTTAAGATCTAACTGGTGTATGACACTTGCACATTTTTCTGCATCTATTACCGCATTAGTTAGTGTCTGAAGCAGCTCACATTTAGGAAATTTCTTTCCATCAGCCTCTTTCAACAAAGCTTTTAAGTCATTCAAGTTAAGGGTCTTAGGCGTATTTGGATCTAACGCATCCTTAACTTTAGCAACCCAATGATCAAATGATTCAGCTTTTAGCTTCAAAGCTTTTAACATAACCGGTAGTTCATCCAGCGTGTAACGATATCGCAAAGTTCGGTTTTTAGGAGGGCATTCACAAAGGTTTTTGTAATGCCTAAGACAAACTAAAGTGGTCTTTGAACAGGAACACGTCATCGCTGATAAGAAGCATGTTGTTTTACACACTTCACATTGACGTTCGTCATCCGGTAGTAACTCGAATGCTTCACGTTCCGCATTAGTAACACCCTGTTACAAAAATATTTAATATTTTAGACTTTCTCATACAACAAAATAAAATAAAATATTACAAATATCAATAAGTTGATACTTACCCAATCTAGTAAAGCCTTTCTTAACTTCTTCTCAGTGTCAACCATAACAAGCATATCTTGATAAGTTGCAGCTGCTATAGTTAAATCTAATTTCTCATTATCAAGAGCCATCTTACACACGAGTTCGTCATGAGAAAATACACAGAATCTTCTTAGATGTGAATAGTGTAAAACACATTCTCTACCCATTCTTAACCAGTCAGCTGGAGCAAAATTGACTGCTTCAGCAAAATTATACCTGTAACATACGAAAATATAAGTTAAACTTCTTTGTATGCCAAATCATAATTACCCTTGATTGAACCCAGCATGATAAGCTCTTGGGAAAGTGACAACAAATTCTCCAGCGTGCTGATCTGTTCTATATACAGGAACACCTGCATTCATTAAAATATTTGGATTCATTATGGTTACTAATTGATGGAGTAAATCAGGTTGTGAATGAAACAATTCAGGTGCAGCAGATTTCATTGTATCTTCAAATGCTTCTGCTTTACTACCAGGAACTCCGTACCAAGTTTTAGCTTCTCCCCAGTGAAGATAATTAATCGAATAAGACCAATGATCTTCATTGTGCCAGCAAAATGTTGCAAAGCACATTCCAACGTACATCCAAGGAACCTAAAGTAAAAAATGATTTAATTGAAAGGAAACCTTCAAAAGAATAACGAAGTAACATACTTTCATTCCTGAAATATCTGCATTAATATAGCCTAAAACTGATCCTTCTAATACTGGTAAGTTGTTTAAATTCCAACTGGATTCTGCATATTCTTTATCTCCTTGAAATAGATTAGCAGATGACTTTGTCGGGAATCCAGATCCATGATCCATTGTATGTAAATCTGCTCCATACTCTACCGTAACATCTTCATCGATTGAGGAAACTATTCTCCAAAATTCTCTTTCTACTGTATTCGTTGGCACCATCTGATAAAGAAAACTAATTATGAAAACAGAATAATCTAATGAATGCCCTTTCTTACATGTACTGGCATATTAAAATAATCGCTTTTAAATTGATCTGCCATTTCCCCAAACTGTTGTAGAGTATATTCTCTTTGTGCTTGTTCAAAACCAAATGCTTCGACAGGTTTAGAAACTTCTTCTGCAACACATTTAGGGCATCTCCAATCACCCTTAGGGATTTCGGATAGAGGTGGCATCAGACAGAATGTATGGTAACTATCGTCACAACCGTCACAAAGCAGCATATATTCTTCTGCATCACCTCTATTGCAGTTATGACATACATATTTTGCCAACTAAACAAAAAATGATACAAAAATGAAAATGAATGAATATTACATTAAACTTACAGGATCAAACTCATATTTAACATTCTTTGATCTTGGTTTAGTTTCTTTCTTATCGTCATAGCCAGCCATTTTAGGTCCAGCTCCATAAAATTGTAACCTCTTCAATTCCTTGTTTTTGTCATCTCCATCATCATCAATTTTTTCTTCTTTTATCTTAAGTTCTATCTATAAATAATATTATAATTAATTTCAATACATATTCAAATAAATAGGGCATACTTCAGTCTTATCCTTGTCATTAGTTTCAAATCTTTTAGAACGTCTAGCATTCTTATCTGATGGTGGTTTAACTGCCATTCTATTTACAATACCATGTGGTTTATAATCTTTATCAGTTTTTTCAGTTCCATCATCAGGGTTCTCAAGTTTCTAGAAAGATTTTGATGTTATTGATTGAATATATTGAGATAAACCTTTAAAACATACTATACTAACTGTTTTTCCTTCCTTGAAAACATCATAGGGAAATAAAAGCCTTTCGTAATGTTGCTTAAGGATTGTACCAACATTTTTTCCTATTTGGTATCCCATACGTGAAGATACTTTAGACCATTTTCTTTGTCTTGTTACTTCTTCAAACCCACCTTCTAATTGTACTATTCTATGTAAAGTGTATAAATCTAGAACCCTTCTTTCAACCATTGGAATTTTTAGGGAGGATCCTTGTAATTCCCAAAATTTGGCAATTTGATCCAGAAAATTAAGTTTAACACGAGTTTTCGCCTAAAATAAAGAGTGTTTATGAAAATGACCATAATACAGAACATATGTAACAAACCTCTAGTTCATTTAATCTCTGAATCCTAGGAATAAATCTTAATTTATCAACATCAACAGCAAATGGAGGTTGCCACCTCTAAAATCAAAATATTAGTTTAGAATAATTAAAATTGATGACCATTAAATTATCAACAATCATTGAATCATTAAAAGAGAGTTAATAAATAATATATTTTTTTAGTAGACATGTTGAAAATTCAGTTAATATGGCTGCTAATTTTCTACCAAGTTTTTCACAATTATTTATTTCCTACTTCACATCACATTTATAATTGACAATAAAACAATATGTCTACTTTAGTATAAAAATTAAAATAAAGCTTTAAAATTGTTAGGCAATGACATTTTACATTTTTATTATGTTTGATAATCACTTTTGAGGTGGATAGTGACAGTAGTTTAATAATGATTATTTTTGAATAAACTTACCCCAGGTGGTTTAATTTTACATATTCCCGTGTTTTCTGCAATTGGTCTAATTTTAGCTATGTAAGCCAAAGGATCCAAGAATTCTTCTTCAGTTGGATAAAATACTGGGGCTTCTGGTGGTACTTTAAATTGGAAAGCCTCTTCTTTACATTGATTATAATGTTCATTACATTTAATTGATGAATTTTTTGAACTTCCAGGGATATTTTTGAAATTGTTAGTTCCATTCAACTGTTTCTCTTTGGTAGTCATTTTGAAAGAAATTTACATTATGAAATGCGTCAATCTCTTCATATGTTTCTACTTGACTAGAATAGGCACTTCCATTTCCGTTTTCTCTTCAAAAGTTTATATTTCTAAAGAAAACTGCACTGATATTTACCATGTCACATTCCTAGTAATTTTCGCGAGCAACTTGACTTAATTTAACAAAGTCCGTTTTCACAAAAACACAAATCCGAAAATATCACTATAATTCCTGATAAATAATTATTTGACGTCTCCAGACATTAACAATCCCGACGAAATCAGTGAATTACTAAACTTTAACATTTGAACACTATTTTTTGACATACTACCAATAGATTCAAGCAAAAAAGTAAACGGAGTCCACCATCTACTTACTTTATATCCCCACTACTAAATCGATCGCGCGATTAGTAACATAGCGAACTAGGTCCTGATTTCATTTTACCCCAAATTATTGCTTGAAATTTTTCTTGTATATATTTTTTAAGCACACGGTATAACCCTTATTATTTAAATCCCGTACTACTTCGAAGATCTAATTATTATAGCTGGGCTCTTTTTAGGTTAGACCCTCAAACCTTATTTAATAAGAGGTAAAAAGGCCTATGTACATAGCTGCCAAATTTCTAACATTTTATTGTTATTATATATTTAATAAGTACCTCTGTACCCTGTATTGAAGTACCTTATCAATAACTATGCATATAAAGTACATAACATATATTTTATGTTAACAAATCTATTTTATTTTATTATGGCTTAACATAAAAATCCGCGGTTATACTTAAAAATGTTAGTTTTGGCAACCCGAGATCATAAAAAAGGTACGTGATCCACAATGTACCAATAGAAAAGACGCCTCAAATTACTGGAGCGCTTAAATAACTATTTGTTTGGACGACTTTACTTGCCTTATAGGGAAAATATTTGCGAAAATAGATCATACAATATTTCAGAAGATCTATATATTTTATTAAGCATTGTGTATTCTTTACACATATAAATATGTATCGTATAGAAAAAATGTTTGATATACATTTATCGAATATATAGATTCATTTGCCGAAGTTTTTAAGCTGTCTTTTGAATTTAGCGCCAACCGCATGCCACGTGGCCATTTGGTTTTCAAATTTTAGGATACTTATTTTCGATAAAATTAATAGGAAGTTGTCAAATTATACGTTTATCCTTGTACTGTCAAGCCTCCTGTAGTTGTAAAGTCAACAAGTTGATTTGTAAAAAATACTGGTATTTTTACTTAAATCTTTATTATTTGGATATATTTCTTGTCATTCTTTTAGGATCATTAAAATTTAAAAAGCACTAAGTAGTGGTAATGAGTTTATATCTATTTATTTTTTCATAATGTCCAAAAATAAATTAAATCTTACTCTACCCCCGGGTTCAATTGACCAAACCCCCAATTTAACGCCCACTTCTGGGTATCAAGAACCGTGTGCCCCGTAAGTAATTGTTAAGTACTAATTGATTTAATATCACTTTTGAATATATTAAAGGAGTTAATAAAAATCAACAGTCAAAATTGTAAATCTCAATATACTGTTATTTGCCGTTATAAAACATAGGATATACATATATAATATTAGTTAGATATACTGAAGGATTTTTGTTTTTTAGGCCTCCTAATGTAGTAACAAATGATATAGATCATCTCACAGCGAGATTGGAGGAACTTGATATGGATGATACACAAAGAAGAAGAATAGAAGTCTTTTTATGTCAGAAGGAAAAAATTGGAGGTGACTTATCGGATGAGGATTTTGAAAAGCTTGGAGAATTGGGTTCTGGAAATGGAGGTGTTGTAACCAAAGTTCGACATAAATTAAGCGGATTTATAATGGCAAGAAAGCTGATACATCTAGAAGTTAAACCTGCTATTAAGAAACAAATCATAAGAGAGTTAAAAGTTTTACATGAGTGCAATTTTGCGCATATTGTAGGATTTTATGGAGCATTTTACAGTGATGGAGAAATCAGCATTTGTATGGAATATATGGATGCTGGGTCACTAGATTTAATACTAAAGAAAGCTGGGAGAATTCCAGAAAATATTTTGGGAAAAATAACATCTGCAGTACTCAAGGGTTTGAGTTATCTTAGAGATAAACATGCAATTATGCATAGAGATGTTAAGCCAAGCAACATTTTGGTTAATAGTAGTGGTGAAATAAAAATTTGTGATTTTGGGGTATCAGGTCAATTGATTGATTCTATGGCTAATTCGTTTGTTGGCACTAGGAGCTATATGTCGGTATGTATATCTAAGTTTACAATTATTGATTAACTAATAGTTATCTTTAAACAAGCCTGAAAGATTGCAAGGGACCCATTACTCTGTCCAAAGTGATATATGGTCATTGGGTTTATCTCTTGTTGAAATGGCCATTGGTATGTATCCAATTCCACCTCCTGATGCAAAAACTTTGGCTGCAATTTTTGGTTCTGGCAAGGACAATGATTCACCAGATGGTTCAAGAACACCTAGACCCATGGCAATTTTTGAACTTCTTGATTATATTGTTAATGAACCTCCACCAAAATTGCCTTCTGGAATTTTTTCTGATGAATTTAAGGATTTTGTGGATAAATGCTTAAGAAAAAATCCAGAAGAAAGAGCTGATTTAAAAACATTAATGGTACATTTTAAATTATATCATGTGCTTCTTCCTTAATATATTTTTAATTAATTCTAGAACCATCCATGGATTAAAAAATGGGAAACTGAAGACGTGAATGTTGCTGAATGGATATGTGAAACAATGGAAATCAAACCTCCAAATAGAACATAAAATTGATCAAATTATTTTAAAATTCTTACTCTTTTCTATGTGAATATAGAGCATATTATAGTTGTTATTAATCTTACAATACAGTGGGTCACAAAAAATCTTCGTTTTTTGTTTATATTCGAATTTAGTATACTGTTATCTATTATATTTTAAGTAAATATTAGAGTTGTTTATATAGCTAATTTCTGGTTTCAAAATTTAATACTATTTTTGTGACTAATCACTGTATCTTGTGCTGTGAATAGGTTGCATGTTTATACTCTGAGTACAAAGTGCTTTAGTTCAAAATTGACCTAAAGTTACTGAATATACACAGATAAAATTTATATTTATAGTATGATTTTCTTGTTAATTTCTTTTTGTATTTTAGGCTTATTTCTAGGCAGTATTTCTAATTTTTACGCCAGAGCTATATTTTTCAATATTGCTTATGAATTGCCCTGCATGTATACTTTCCATTTATTTTATCTATTAAAGTAAACATATAGCATATACTTTCTTAACCGTTCAAAAAATATAAATATTACCTTGTTAGTGGTCAACATTATTTTATAATTTTTGTATCGGTACACGATTTGAACTGTTAGTGATATCTGCTATTTTAGAGATTGCTAGTTAATCTTAGACAAAAAAAATATGTAAATGTTCAAATTGTGAAATGTAAGTCAAATTCTTTGTAGCTTTATGAAGTCTAGGTTGTGAGATATTCTTTACAAGTAGGGAATTATTGTTGCTCTATAAATATTATGTGGTAATATTTAGTATATTGAAATTTTTGTGATATATTCCATATTAACCTTATAACAATTCTTACATTTTTAAATATTCATATTTAATCAAATACATTGGCCTACATATATATTTATTTTTCTACCTTTCCGAAATCACTTAGTATGCTTAAGTTAAATACAGATCTGTTTATGGGCGATTCCATCTAATTGATTAATAATATTTCTAATATCAAAAAACAATTATAATTATTATTTATAACTTTAACTATATAATTTACAACAATGACTATATGGCTAAAGTTTTTAATTTTTAAATTTAAGATAATCTTAATTAATATAACTAAGGTATATAATATAATTAAGGTATATATAATTATATTATATTATTTCTAGTGCTGATAGTAACAAACTTGAATCTGTGTTGCTATTGGTTTATATTTGAGCCAATCATTTATTTTGACCTTTAGTTATTTTTATATTTTACTGTTGGCAATTCATGTCATTGGGTTATATCCAAGTCTGACAGCTTTCGTCCTTCTTTTTCAAGTTGGTTTCATTTAGGTATGTTTATCGCGAGATATATTATAAAGTAATCTTTAAAAATTTCTTTTATACAAAATCATCTACACAAGTAGTTTTTTTATACGATTTTCTAATAACTTTTACAAGTCTTTTCGGTGTGTATTTTTCGTAATTGCGAAAAACTTTAGTGATATTTGAATATATTGTGGTAAAGTGTAGTGTTGTGATATTTATTGTACTTTTTTCTTTCAGGTAATAACAATGGGTCGATACGCTCGTGAACCAGATAATGCAACTAAAACTTGCAAAGCCCGTGGCTCAAACTTAAGGGTGCATTTTAAAGTAAGTACAAAGCACTTACAAACTTTTTAAGGCTGTTTTCATATAAATGACACTTAACCTATATCTATTCTATAAAGATTATCACGTTTTAAATTAACGAAATTATGTGTTTACATTATAACATCGCTATTCAAACGTTTTAGATAAATTCGAATTTTAAATAATCACATTTGTGTTTTAGAATACATGTGAAACCGCTAATGCAATTAGAAAAATGCCTCTTAAAAGGGCTGTTGCTTATCTTAAAAATGTAATTGCCATGAAGGAATGTATACCTTTTAGAAGATTTAACGGCGGTGTAGGAAGATGTGCTCAAGCTAAACAGTTTGGGACAACACAAGGTCGTTGGCCAAAGAAATCAGCGGAGTTCTTGTTACAGCTTTTAAGAAATGCAGAAAGTAATGCCGATTACTCTGGTCTTGATGTGGATAGATTAGTTGTCGATCATATTCAAGTAAGTACAGTATGAAGATCTGCATATTTGTTTCTTTTAGAGGGTTGTATTTAAAATAATGATTAGTAGTTTTTATTGCATATTGTTTATATTGCTTAATGTTTTTCTATTATTATTTTGCATTTATTAGTTTCAGTAGTGTTACTTGTAGTACTTGCTTAATTTTATAAAGTAAATTTATAACTATTTTATTTAAAATAATTGGGGAGACTTTTTATTTTTATAGTGAAAAATAAAACAACTTTATATTATTTGTTGTGTTGATTTGATCTTAGAAATGCCAATGTAGTGTAATTCTGTTTATTGTTGAATATAAATACTTAGATCAACAATAGCAGTAGTTTTTCGTAGAAAGTAGATTACAATAGAATTTTAAAATGTATGTGATGTGTATATATATCATTGGGTACATCATACATTCTTAAAAACATTTTTTGTTGTGTATATAAATAATTTGATTGATAATTGTTTATTTTAGGTGAACAGGGCTGCTTGTTTGAGGAGGCGTACCTATCGTGCCCATGGTAGGATCAATCCTTACATGTCTTCACCCTGTCACATTGAACTCTGGCTTACCGAGAGTGAATCTAATCCAGCATCTAAAAAAACAGGAAAAGAATCTGGAGATAAGTCAAAGAGGCCGGCCACGTCTGCTGTAGCTGCTGCCCATTAATTTATGTGAAGGATAATAAAAATTTTAAAAATTTAATTTCAGTTTTATTTTTCCATTTATAGTATAGAATGAAACCGAACATATAAAGTGCAGTGCTAAGACTTTGGATTTATTTGGCAGCTTTCTAAATTTCAAAAGAGTAAAAAATACTGAAAATTGATGAAACGACATCAGAAAGGGTATTGTTTATAATGAATGTGGTTTTGCTTCTGATTCATTTAATGCGGTAAGTTTATGATGAATAAAGTACATTTTAATTATTAACGTTTCTTCAAAGTTTAGACACGGATTTTTAAATTCATTGATCCATGTTATTTGTTAATTTTTACTAATACTTTTGATTTGCTGGATTTTTAAAATTTTAAATGACACTGTCAATTTTAGGCTTAGAATTTAAGTATGTAGCGATGTATTGCAGAATCTTTCTTAATTTTTATTACAACTTTTATTTTGAATGTGCCTTTGATGCAAGAAGTTATATTTTTTATTCTAGCAACTTATATCAATTATTTGTATTTCAATTTAATATGTGTGTGACCTTTAAATGATATATTCAACTTTAACTAGTAGTGATTCAGAAGAGCTTATACGTATATATGAACTTTAAAAATATAAAGCAAGGTTATCACTTTTGTGGTATAAAAACACATTGCATTATTTTGAAATTTTATTTATATTCTTTTAATTGTTAATGCTTAATATAAACATTACAACAAAGTAAAGAATATGGTACACATAGGTAACAACAGGTCATTTAGTTAAAACATACATTATATACAGTTTTGGAATGTTGGTATGGATTTTGTAATGAGATAAGGATGATGCACTTTTACATAATTTTTTAAAGTTTATTGTCTTTTAATATGATTTTTTTCAAAATAAATAGAATAATATCCTCACACGTTTTCATTCCAATATTTCTAAAAATTTAATTATATTTCGTGCGTTTTTTAATGAAATAACTACCGCACTGTGCCATTTTTTTCTTATGAACTTTGCGGTGTTTGGCTAAATGATCTGATCTTGCAAACGCTTTTTCACATAGTTCGCATTTGTATGGTTTAATTCCCGAATGGGACCTTTTATGACGGGCCAATTCATCAGATCGTGAAAATCTCCAGGTACAATTTTGCCAGTTACATATAAACGGCTTTTCACCAGAGTGTCTACGTAAGTGAGCTTTCAGATGTGATGATTTAGCGTAGATCTTTTCGCAATTTAATATAGGACAGGTGAAATATTTTTCTTCGTCAGCTTTTGTTTTGTGAGTGTAGTCATGATCCTTTTTTCTCGATGTCTGACTTTCATTTTTATTACTGTTCTTGGTTGATGTTAATTGCGAGTAACTATTCTCATAAAGCAGATTACGTCTACGTCTATTTTTTTCGTCATTCATATGCGGAAACATACTGAGAATTTCCGGTGTTTCATATTCATTCGAGGTACCATCCATAATGAAACTGTAATCTAACGATGTACTACTAAATAATTCATTCACTTTTTCAGTAAGAGGTAGGTCCAGGTCACATGAGTTTTCCAGTGTCGCGTCCAAAGAGTCTGTATCCAAATTTAGATTAACACCGAGAACTGACATTTGTTGATTTTCCATCGATGAATCGTCGAAAAAATTTTCTAATGCTATAATATTATCATTTGGCGGCGGTGAATTTCTGTCGTTATCAAGTAAACTTTTTATAATACTGTCTAAGAATTTGTCATCTCCATTTATAGCATTGTAATCCTTACTCGAGCTGTCATATTTGTAGGAATCCGTGTAAGTGTCATCATCAAATGGTAGAAAATCCAATAGAGACATAAGTTCCAGCGGGTTATCTTCGCACAGGCCATGTGATATGTCACTTGACGGCATTGCACTGACACAAACTGAAAACACCAATAAATATTATTAAAACAACTTCACATGACAGAATCAATTGAAAATCTACCTATGCTACTTAATAATAGAGAGTACACAATAAAGACATTCTCAACAGTCGTATACTACTGGTGCCATGGATCTATATAAATCTTTAAATTGAATTAAATTACATTACATTGAAGAATTATGGACTGAATACCTAGCCTTAAATAATAAATTTTGTTGTTTGTCGCTTAAGTTTTTCTCTGTAATTGTTTTCTGTTATATGTACGATTTACAATTAAATCTTAACAATAATAAGAATTCGTTAATTTCAGTAATTGATAATAGATAAAATGTATTCATTATTATTTAGTTAGTTTATTTCTTTAGTTTAGTATATGAATATGTATGCAATCGTTTTTTTTTAAATTTAAATATTTATATGCAACAGGTATATTAAATTATGAATTTATCTGTCAATGTTTCTAAACTTTAACAAGTGAAACTTACCGTTATGTACAATGATGTTTTTATTGTGGGTATCCTTAATATATTGTACACTATCCAAAAACAAACTGGAACAAAAAAATGTAACGACTGTGTTAAGCGTTATTTGGACAACGACTGCTACACTGAGGTCGATTATCCATTTATAAACATATGCCGTACGAATCCCCGGGGAATCTTTTTGAAAACTTGTTAAAATTTAATTTTATTACTTCGTGTCAACTATTGCCTAGCACTAGTTTGGTTCTGGGATTCGTTTCATCCCTGGAGTATTCCGCGTGTGTTGTTATTGGGGAAGAATTTCACATGACAGTGGTACCAAACAGTACTGCACTTCCGTTATTTCCGATATATTTATCGTAATATGAGGCAGATGACAATTAAAAGCCGTAATGCACTTAGTTTTTACAGATTACGACTTACGAATATATATTTCATTGTAAAATATTACATGGAATTATGAATTTTTCGTGTTTTTATTGATAATTCGGTTTTTCTAAGAATATTATGTTTCAGGATTTGTTTTTGATAATTATTTGGTGCATTAAGATTAAATCATCAAAAAATATATTTGAATTAAAACATTTTATGGAATATAAATAATATGTTGCGGTATAAAATAATGTTTATACGCTAATAATGTGGTTTTATACTATAGGAATATGTTATTAGTATGTAATAATATAATAATACATAATATAATTCTGAATTTTTTAGTAGCTTAATATCGGTTTCAAACCATTCATTTTCGTTAGTGGTCACAATCAATTCACATTTGTGAGCAGCTCTTAAGAGGAGTGATCAATGCGAATTTATCCATTGTTACATTTTATATACCGATATAAGTAATAACAAATATTCCTAATGAGATTCGAACCCGTGATAATCTAATAAAATAAATGTATTAAAAAATATATATTTTAAAACATATCTGGAAAAATAAATTAACTCAATACAACATGTTAAAATAGGTTTAAAAGGAAATTGTAATTATTTAATTCGTAAAACATATATAATAATATATAAAACAATAACAATGTCAAAAAGCTTTTAATATGATTTTTATATTAACTTTGCTTAAATAGAGATATATTAAGACATGAAATATTTTGGAGCATCTGCTGCCATTTATTAAAAAAGTTCTTGATTTATGCTAGCAAGTATTTCAAAAATGTTAAGAGAGGTATACGCAAATAGGTAATATAATAAATAAGGAGCATCATTTAATGTTAATATAATATTTGAAAAACATTTTGGGATTTTCTGTTATACTGTAGGCTGAGGATGTATACAGATAGTTTGTCACATTGTTGATAATGTTCCAGTCAGACTACATACGAGCTCACTGATAAAGCTTTAATTAGTTAATTCCTATTAGTAACCGAATCTGTTTTTAACGTATTCGTGACGTTTCATTTTTTTGTTGGTTCATTCGTATTGTTATTAGTTTATTTTTAAACGAAATATTATTGTTATTAATTAAACCTTTTTGGAAACCTTGTTTCAGCATTATCTTTATTTCGTCTGCATAGGCACATATAATATTATTCATATCAGTATTTTTTTAGTTCAAAAGACCACATTGCGTTTTAAATTACCGTAATATTATTGCTTTTGTTTTAACAGTGTTAGTATTTTATTTATGTTTTTGTCTTAAAACAAGTTAATACATATTAAATACATATTAAAAATTAATACTGCTTTGTGTATATTGGGTTGCATAATATTGCAGTAGCGTTTCTTGGTTTATATTTTGGGGATTTTCATATGTATTATATTAGACTTTTTTGTATTTGCTTTTGATTACTATAAAGGAAAAGCTATGTTAGAATTATTTATTTGTTTCTTAACATTTTAATACTTAACAAAATTGTGTAAATAATCCATTATGTATTAATACCGCATACTGTATATTAAGTTGCATACCTAATATTACTGTTTTCTTGGTTCATCGGTTTCCCGAATTTTGAATATTGTAATGTAGTTTTTGTATTATTGTTAAAATATTGAAATTTAAGTAAAAAATGTATCTGCGTTTTTATCCACTCACTGTATATTGATTTTAATTTTTAATAAGATAATATAGTTGATGTATTATCTTGAAACTAAAGCCGTTCTAATAGGTGATCTATTTTTTGTGTGGTCATTTATGAACAATTGTTGTTTTTGAATAAAAACTCATATTGAAATATTCTATGCCTTTATCTATGCATGTTCATGGTCTAAACAACGTAATTGTTAAAAATCACTCACCTGTGCATGGTATGGTCTCTTTTGTCATCCCTCTAATTATTCCGTTATTTCCTAAAGTTTACTGACATTTTTCAGTGGAAAATATTTTATACTATTTTTAGTTGTATAGTGAGAGTTCCAATGGTCAGTAGTGGTAGTAGTAATAAAAGAAATCACATTCTAGTATAAAGTAAGCTATCTTCTGTTATTAAGATGTTTATAGTCTAGTTAAAATAATATATAATTAATACTAGGGTGAGAGATAAAATTACATCGGGATAGTTAAGTAATATTTATATTTAAATGAATAGAAATATAATTACAAAATGTATTTCAGAGTCGGAGAATTCCGTCAGTTTAGAGGAATTTAATGAGAATTCTTTAAGATGAACTAATATTTTCTGTTGTACTTAATAATTTATTTTCTAGTTTACGCTTATAATTTGGTATATAATTTTATTGTAATAATTAAATAAAGGCTGGGGAAGGCCAGCATTATTTTTTCTTATATTTCTTAAGTCTATTCAAAGTACTTAGTCAAGCCTTGTGGCTCCAATTGGAGAGAATGATCATTGGAAGGGACAGTGTTTGGTGAATATAGGATGGATTTGCCATTTAAATATTTTCATGTAGGTTTTCAAGTAAATTACTTTATGTTATTGTGTATTTGTGAACTTAAAAAAAATATAGTGAGAGAAATATGACATAAATATAGTTATAGAAAAATAGTAAATCTTTTAATATTAATTAGTAGTCCAAGAATATCAGTAAAAAATGTTTGATATATAATTCTACGGATATTAGACGTTATTATAATCCATCCGGTTGTCTAGGTCGAGTCATTCGACCAAAAAGCTGCTGAAAAGTTAGGTCATCTTGATACTGATCAAATTTAAATCCGCTGATTTTTGACAATTGAATGATCTACTTTAAAGGTCATCTCTTCACATGCTTATTATTGTAATTACGTTTTTAGTTTTGGTTATATTATCATGAAGTCAACTGTGTATTTATGCTGTTTCATTGTATTCTTCCACAACTGTTTGTCTCAAGATTATGGATTGATTGATGATATTCCTATAGAGAATTATGATCCAATTGATCGACAAGAGAACGATATGGATTTGGAACTTCTTCCTAGAAGAGAGGGACGAGGGTTTTCATCAGATGAGGAACCGAAAGAAATATTTTTTCGGTAGTTTTTCGTCTTTGTATCAACAGTACATAAAATATAATTATTTTTCAGATCTTTGAGATTGTTTAGTGATGAGGATGGTAAGGATTTTGAAACGTACGATAGTCTTCCGAGACCATCTTTCCCGTTGGTTATTACAACAGAATCCAGACGTAGGAAACGTAATTCGGATGATTCGTTAGTGAATACGGATCAACAAACACACAATTTAAATGGAATCGTGAAAAATTTGGGAAAACCGTTGGAAATAATGCCTCTGAATACGAAAAATCTTACTGAAAGCAGAACGATCGAAGAAGATCAGTTACCAGAGAACACCAATATTTTAATAAACGATTTCATTCGATTCAGACGATCAGCTTTAGGGGAAGTTGAGAAGAAAGATTTGGAGTATGTTGATGATGTTCGATAATGATTTCGATATAGTAAAATTCGTCTTGTTTTTTAGTTTTTCGTCCAAGAAAGGCCATATATCGCAGAAGTTGATTATGTTAAACCCTGAGACAGATAATTCGCGAAAATCCAGAGAAATCTATAACCAACCGTGGTTGAAACGCGACCGAATGCGTAAAAATGATGATTTTTCTTTTGATGATAATATGCCGTCATCTAATGAGAATGTACGGATACCCAGAGTTAATTTTGTTACACAGAAATTTACAGATAACGGACTTGCGTCTACAGCTCCAAGATCGCTGAATAGGGAACCAAGGACGCGAAGTGTAAATCGAGATGTTAGGAGTGATATTGGTCAAGAGGAAGGTTCATATGATGGAAGAATGAGAATGTTCGATAGGATGAGACCATATTATCGGTAAATATACGTTTTTACTATATTTTCTCGAAATTTTGTTTATCCCTAATGATATTTGGATTAGTAGATAATAAATATTTTTACTCCAACGTTAAAAATAATAGAAACATCAGGTGCTAATGTATTGTCATTATCTTTTTTCATCGCTATAACAGAAAGTCCCGATCAATTGAAAAGTCCTCGGCCTACCATAGCAAAACACATTTTTTTGGCAAAATTAGTTTTTTTTATTCAACATAATTCCCTTAAAGGATGATTCACTGATTTGAACACTGATTGTAGCGGCGCTCCAACTTTTCGATACCATTTTTGTAGTACGATTTGCCCTTTGCTTCAAAATAGGCCTCAGTTTCGGCGATCACCTCTTCATTCGACGAAAATTTCCTCCCAGCGAGCATTCTTTTGAGATCTGAGAACAGGAAATAGTCGCTGCCGCTCGACGATTAATAACCTGTAATTATTATCACTAATATTTTGAAGAATTTTGCAAACGTTTGGAAACCAGGCGAATTTTGTAGGGTAATACGATTACATGTTCGAACGTATCAGACAGCATTGTATCTCTTTTTAAAAAGAAAAATATGAGAAGGAAAATATTGTCTGATTTTAAAACGAATTTACAAATTGCTATATGCAATACACTGGATATTGTTATGACGTAAGTTCACTGTTATTTTGAACATACTATATATAAATCTATTCGTATTTTATAAGTTGACTAATGGAAGAACAAGCAGTGCGTTAAGAACATTGCTCAGTCAATGTTACAGCAATAAACTCGATAAAATGGAAAAAATCAACAATGAGTATTTTTTCTTTTAGAGATGATTATAGATATGATCCTCACGAAGTTAATTACGGATATGATCAGGGAATGGAGAGTTATTACAGAGCTGGTCCGTATTATCCAGCCTACACACAAAGGCCACAAAAACGAATAATATATTATGCGACCCTACCGGAAATACCTCGGAGTCCGAATGTCGAACTTAGGAATCGGTATCGCTACGACCGTGATATGCACGATGACAGATTTTTAAACGAAGCATATAGGGGTCGGAAAGGGTATCCCTATAAATCCAGATACGAAGACGACGGTACAATCCCATATCCAGTCAAAGTATCAACCGATGTTAATGTCCGCGAAGTCAAGAAAAACCCAGAAAGAAGGATTTATTCCGATGTCGATAGACCTAGATATGCTTATAATACACCTCCTTATCGTACGACTGACGGATAAAATATCGAACAGAACTGGGAGAATGTTGATGGTGGATCTACGAATTTGCTGCGAACTTTTTTAAACAGCAATTTGCTATTATCTCACTATATTCTCACGTTTTATTCTGTTTATTAGATCGTAAGAATTTATTTTATATATTTATGATGTGAATAAACTATATAATATCACAATTTGTTATTTTATTTTTAAATTATACGTTTATTAAAACATCGAACCAATTTTAAATAATATCATTATTATGATGGTGTTTATATATAGAATTTATAGTAATTAACAACGTTCATTCTGCTCATGGCCATTCCGATGACATAGATCTGGTTTTGATTATTATTTTCTGTGATTATGTCTTTACGTTCTTATTGATTTGTTATATGTGGTTATGAAAATTTGGTGAAATTCAGAAAAAAAAACATAAACCCTAGTTTATTATTGGTAATAATAGAAGGATATTTTAAAATTATTTATTATAGTAATCTAGTAAATCAACACTAATAAGTTATTTGTTTTTATCGTAATTTTGGGCTTAACATCTATGTTACTGTTTTTAATGTGTAATGAGTTTTACGTATAACTTCACTGAACTAGATCAAATGAGAGTAAAACCTCTTTAATATTCTGACTAAGTCATTGTTAACTATGAGCTGGAAAACCTCAACTTTGATGTGCTGATCGAGCTTTTCAGACAGCCTTCAGATTCTTTTGCAAATTGACGTTACGAATGTACCATGGATCATCAACTATACCTCGCAGTACCTTGTTTTAGAATCTTTGTATGACATTTTTATTACCTTGACTGGTATAAACCCAGAGGAGTTGAACACTATAAGTCCACACTGGTTTCAAGGCTGCCACACTTCTCTAGCCAATAAACAGTGTATTTTTTGTACTTCTATTTTTTTAGTTCTTTACATTACTTCTGAACATGTGGCTTCAACCTGAGTTTAATATCAAGGGTCATGCCATGAGATTTGGTTGTATTTTCATAAGAGACCACTTGCTGATTTATATATATTGGCTTGCGCTTGATTCTTTTGTTGGTAAAATCAATATGCACTAATTCATTTTGATGTCACATTTTTCTGTTCAGGATTATATTTCGGCAATAGCTTTTTGATGTCAGATTATTCAGTGTTGTTATCTCCAATAGATAGAATTTCAGTCTTATCTACAAATGTAGAAACAACATTTTCATTGAATGTAGACAATGTAGGCATATGGTAATTTAAAGCTCAAATAATGATAGAGAATGTAAATAATTATCTAACACTGTTTGGTAAGGTATAATACATTTGTATATGTCAATGTTCATAGTAGTTATTAGAAAAAACATGATCTGTGAGCATGTACGTTTGATAAGAAATGTTTGGGTACTGTTCAAAAGCTTTTTTAATGTCTTAAGATTTACATTAGGAGCAAAAGATACCTCTTCGATACTTTATGCTTTTAATGAAAGTTTTAAAATGTCTACAACATGTTCCGACGAATGTTTGGTTGGTCTTGATACGTGAAATTTTGGCTATATGTCTTCATATTTTAACAAGGAAAATATCTCTTCGATATTTCTATGCTTTTAATTAAATCGATAATCCATTCAGCTCATAAGTGGTGTTAAAAGAAAGAAATGCAAAGATAATACGCCGATAGTACTTGCATATCTCGATGCTGTTATTTCGATATTGATATATTTGACCGCATTTGACATCGATTTTGCTTTTATTTATTTCATTTTCATTAATATTTTATTTACCTCTGTTAATAGTTTTTATTTATATTATTTTAATTCATTTAGTGAAGAAGAAAATTAAATATTAATTTGTGATTTACTTCTCAAGGACATATGGTCCTTTAAACAATAAGAACGTCAAATATAATCATAGAGAAATACAGATTTAACTTCATAGGAGATTTTGGTGAAATGTTTCGCGACGTCCAACATGTAGATGTCGCTACCTTTAACATATTACTTGTTTTATTCGCTATGCTAAGAGCCGCGACGGAATCTGATTGATTCATCTCGTTCTATGGTTTGTTTATTTTTCACGCATTTTTCAATGTGCCCTATATAGAGAACAGTGTGGTTAGATTTTTATAACGTTTGTGCATTAAATTATTATTTTATTTTATTACTATATACAAGTCGGTAGTTGAAATGCATTCCCGTTCTAGGAAGTGTTCTGTGCCCGAAAGTATAGATAGTGAGGAAATGAATCATCGTTTTCCGTTAAAAAAGCAATCATTAAGAAATGAGTAGAACACCTAAACTGTTTGGGTTAAACATGAAACAGATTTATGATCGTTATCATATGAGACATTTAAACTTTCCTTTAAGTACTTATGAACAATTTAGTGAAATAATATCACGAGCCCAGAATATGTACAAATGGAAGTGGATCAAAATCAAAATAATATAGAAGGTAAGTTGAAGGAGTCAGTCTCATTTCTGTTCATAATTGTTACCATTAATTTCTAAACTATCTTATTATATTTATAGTGTCTATTTCCATCGTTCCAGGCCCATAACCAGAGTGTTCGAAGTGAGTATCATCGACATTTGAACAAACTCCAGAAGGTAATGATAAAATTTGTATTCATTCAGCCAGTATTCCCCTTTCTGCTCATTCTTACTGTTAATTACTTGACTCTGTAACTTCATTCCAAATGTTCCTATAAGAGCAAAGTTTTGCGTTGTGCCGTAGTGTACATCTCAGGTTATTTAGTAAAGCTTTTGAATAAAATAAAATAAATCAGTAGACCCACAAATTGAGACTGATTTTATAGAGGCAAGACAATATCTCGTGCCCCAGACTCTAACAAAATTGTTTTATTATACTGTCAGTAGGTCTTTGCGATTTTGCCACGTCGATAATATAACAAAATTTTTGTCAAATGTTTAAAAAAAAGTAAATTTAAAACCCTTCAATTGTACATTCCATAATGATCCTTCGGATAAAATTTTAAAAGTACCAACGGAGAGACGGAAGAGATAATTTTGATTTGCAATGCACCAACGTTTTTTTGCTTATGGTTTTATATATATGTATACAATATTTATATTTTATATTATATTTATATTTTGCAGATAAATTTTTATTTATTGTTATAGATTATATTTATATGTATATTTAATTGAATTTAATTTAATAAATTTATTACAGAAAAAAATTGTTTTTTATTTAAATTTCATTGGTCAATCAAACATGACGTCAAGGCTGTCACGTGCCAAAAATTACTAATGAGCCAATCAAATGTCTTCATAGTAAAATATTTTTCTTACAGGTGCCTATAATGGAGATTTAAATTGGCCAATCAAATTATTTGAATGGCCCATTATGGCTCCCTCTGGTTGTTGGACAAAGCAAAATTTTGCACCAGAGTCCTCTATTGAGTTGCATCTCTATTACTCTATGAACATAATCAATCCATGCAATTGAAATCTCAGTCATGTCATTGAAATGCGCATGTGTTCAATTAGCCTTAATAATATACGACATCTTGTTTGTTTCCTTGACTTTCAGTTAAAAGATAGTTAACCGAGTATTGATTATGCGTCACTGAAAGTAGCCACTATTAATAGGGTCGATTTCGAATATAAAATTGCTAAATAATATAAAAAGGATAGTTCAGCAGTGTATTGGCTGTATTAATTAATAGATTACTAGAGTTATTAATAATTATTGTTAAATTTATGATGAAAATTATTGAATTGGAAATGAAGAATTGTGTTTTTTTTTCGTCTCGTCTCGTTGCACACTAGCGCATTTATTTTGTTTAATTGAAAGTTGAATTAGATTCGTCTTATACCCACGACTGAATAATCTTTAGATAATACGTCGAACCAAAGTAAACCGAACTCAACATATGCAAAGTTAATCTACCAAAAGACAATTTATAGCTAATACGAGGCGGGCAAATATAAATTTATGGTAGTTGGCTTTGTCACAACGTAATCTATGTACAAGTCGTACGTTAGTTTAGCGATACATTTGCATTGAAAGTTCGCATTCTTTTTTTCCTCTTTCTCCCTCTCTCTCTCTCTGTTTCAGTTCGGTTCATTTAATTTATATCTCTCGAAATGTCACAGAGGGAATAATTAAAATTAGTTTATTTTCAGTGCGGCTTAATTTTCTTAATTAGTGCTTAATTGCAAACAAAATAAAATGTTAACAAAAACTCGGACATATTTTATTTGATTACGTTGCTTGATCTAACCGATTTCCTTTTTGTTTATAATTTTGTTATAACAATCATATTTGGTCGTGATATTTCGTTTTTTTGATCATTTCTCTCTGATTGTGCAAGTAGGTCTTCGAAATATCACAGTCTCATTCTGTCCATATCGTAAGATTGAATATTAGTCAGTAATATAACCTATTGATTTTGTCATCATTATCATTATTTTTTGTTTGTCTTAAGATATAGAACAGGAGCAAAAAATATTTCCTCGATGGTTCTGTGTACCTAATCAACATTTTAAAATTTCTACAATATGTTCCAACGAATGTTGGGTCGGTCTTGGTACGTGAAATTTTGACGAAATATTGCAAGATTTAGATTAAGATCAAAACATACCTCCTTAATACTTGATCTCAAGATTTAGATTAGGAGTGGAAATATACTTCTTGATACTGCCATATTGCTAATAAAAATTTTAAATTTTTTACAACGTGTTCTGACGAATGTTGGGTTGGTTAAAAAATTTGAAATAACAACCACATGTTTCGACATGCTCGATATTTGAAAATTTTCCTCTACCTGTTCATACAATAGAAGAACGGTTTGGTATCGATGCTTACTTAAATTTTGCTAAACGTTAAAATTTCATGTATCAGCTTTCTACTACGTTCCTAATGTAGGTATCGTCTAAGATTTCATAAGCTGTCTTTTATTTATTCATTGATGCTTAAAATTTTGTTAAAAATCACCTTCGCCTAAATGTCATTATTACATAGATCAGGAGTACAAAGGAAATACCTCTTCCATACTTCTATATTCTTAATGAAAATATGTACATTTCCATAATAGATTTGTTAGTTTTGTAATAGATTTTTGTCAGAATAGATAAAATTTAAATTTTCTATTCTATTAAATAAATATACTTTTTGTTTTAATAAACACATGTTTTTATTAAAGTTTGTGAAAAGAAAAATAGAAAATATTCATTGGATTAACTTGTATTTTAAAATTTAATTTAATATATATATATATATATATATATATATATATATATATATATATATATATATATATATATATATATATATATATATATGCCTTCATTCGTAGGAGCAGGAATTGGGTTTTGTGGTTTCTGTGTGATCATCGTCAATTTTTTTTAATATATTTCAAAGTCTCCCTTTTTACAAACGAGATTTTATGTGGACTGGACCTACAATTTAACGTCGGCTCCGGTCATCGGCATTAAGCTTACCGACTGGCGAGTGATCAACTTAGAAATATCCCAGAAAACATCCGGTCTTACCCAGCCTGGTTGTTGGCTTGATTGGGACATCATTTTCCATATCGGATTTTGCATTCTTGCTTCAGGACAATCACAAAACATAAATTTACAATCATGCCCCAGTATGATTCGAACCCGCGATTATCGCAACAGTAGGAGGACCGTCCTGTCGCCTTTACCACTGCGCCAACCAAGCCGGCGATTTTTAAATTTGTTTAAGATTATGTCTACTGTGTTATGCTCCTGAAAAAATAAACAACGTTTAGTATTCTTTAAACTTTATTCAGTTATTATTATTAATTATTATTATTTATTTTTATTATTTAGTATTATTATTATTAATTATTTTTATTATTTCTATTAATTATTATTATTATTCAATTGTATTATTATTATAAGGTAATTTTTTCTGGTTGGTTCTTTGTTAACATTTTTAACACTAATTAAGGGTTTGATTTGACCATTAGGGGTCTCTTGAAGAATTATTGAATGACTAATTTATTTAAAAATTCTTATTATTTAAAGATTCAGCATCAATTAAAATTATTCTTGATATTTTTGCAAATGTCGATTTTTGTGTGTTTCACAACAAGCATACATGTTGCTCTGTTTCTTCATTCTAATTATAGTGTAATTAGAATAAAGGGAGTACATAATTTTGACTGGTATTATATTTTTGCCTCAGACATCGGCCAGTACTGAAACTATTCATTAAAAAATGAGGATAATCTGGTCCTGTATTTAACTTCCCAATTAATGTCATGCCAGTTTGAAATCTTAATAAGTGGAATGAAATTGTATATCCTCTTCAATTGAGTATTTTGTACGAAAAAGTTCAAGGACCATCAAACCGTAATATATAATGGAATAAATAATCATTAATTAACTAGTAAACGTTTTATTATTTTTAAATCCTTAAAGTACCTAGATTAATTACAAATTTTTATAATTATTCGATAGTTAAAGTGACAATATGGTTTTAACTAATTATTATGAATTGGCGAAGGATCCATATTTTATTAAAATATATAATTTTAAATAATATTTGAGATATATTAAGGGGACATAACGACAGCTAAAATAGCTTGTTAAAATTTAAAATTATTCGAGTTTTGTCACGTTAAAAGAATCGAATTATATATATATATATATTTTTCCTGTCTGGGAAGAGAATGCCCCGCAGTGGCTTTGATGATTACACGTAGTTGTAATTTATTAGCCGATAAAATCTTAAAATTATCATAATGATTGCTCTGTCTTCTGTCCCACACTCCGTTCTTGTGACTAGCTTCCTTATGCATATTCATATCATCATACATAAAAAGATTCTTATCGTTGTATTATTTCTTTTGCACAGCAAGACAATTTACAACGTTAATAAAGTGATATTCATGCTGAATTAACTGTCATTTCCCAAGTAAAGAAGACGTAGATGTTGAGGCTTTTACACTTAGACTTGTCTTCGTTGAAAATATCAGTTTAAATCGGTTACTATTGGTTTGATTTAGTTAACGGTAATATTTTTCTATTATGTGTACAGATAAGTCTCATTAGCATCATCGTTTTGTTCTTGTGTTCTAGTTTTGGGCCGAGTAAGCTTCATTTTACTTTTTAGATTAGTTCTTTGTATTATATCAGTGCTCGGATATTCTTTTCATCTAAAATATTAGTAAAGAAACGTCAGAAAATTGTCACATAGGATCTGTCTAACTAAGAAGGAAAATACCAAAAATAAACTGGTAATTTTTTTGTTATGTTTTAGAGTCTCCTTATTACTAATTAGGATTTATATGGACTAGGTGCAGCCTAGCGTTAAAATGACTTCTGAAATACAGCCCTCGGTCTTAAACTTACTGACTGGTGACTGACCAACTGACCAAAGAGATCATCCCAGAAGACAACCAGTCTGGTTATTGGCGTGACAAGGACGATTTTTATTGTCGTATTTTGCAATTTTACCATATGGACTATCACGAACAGATTTAGAACCATATTCCAACTGGATTCGAACCTATGA